>NC_090301.1:22359285-22670000 GCF_039906515.1 Pseudorca crassidens
AATGTTTTATGCATTTTTCCTTGTACATGTGTCATATGTGTTTAGCTTTGCTTTCCAAAGAACATGGAAACTTAGAATTTGGTGGATATAAATAATCCTGTTGACTTTTTTTCTTCTAGATTGTACCTATGCTTTGAATTTGAAACAAGCTAGAGTCACAGAATCAGATACATATGATTACACATATGATCACAAGTAGTCTTTAAATTTTAAATTGTTCTTCACATATTTCTCATTTGGTAGTAAGAGATGTATACAACCTTGGGGGAAGTGAAGAAAATAATATTCATTTAGTGACTGTTATAAACCAAGAACTAGTATCACCTTTTATACAAACTACGTACACATCCTCACGACATCCCTAAGAGATAGATATTATTGAGTCTATTTTAGCTGGGTTTTATAAGGTCATATAGAAACTAAATAGTAGTGCTAGGGACTTGAATGTCCACCCCCACCCCCAGCCCCGCTTGATTCCTTTTCTCCCTCTCTCCACATATAGAGTAAGGGAGTTCTAATATTAAATAATTTCTCTCTAAATCAGATTTGTAATTTTGAATTACCAACTGGCTTTCTTGAATTGAGGTATACCAGTATTTTAAATCCCTCTGCTTTTGACGTAGCGGATGAACTAACTCACTTTCTTGTGGGTTACAACTAGGAATAGAAAGTTAGTGGGGGTATTTCAAGATTATCAATCATGTTGCTAAGGGCACAATGCTTATATATGTATTTAATTTCTTTCTACAGCCTGGCCTATATGCCAGTTGCTTTTTAATTATTATTATTATCATTATTACTGAGAGACAGAATGCCCTAATTCTAGTTTCAGAATCACTACAGTCCAGTCACAGAAATGAAGATAATAATGAAGGCTTCTGTTTATTTCAAGCTTTCACTTTAGAGAAGGTCTAGCTAGAATAACTAGTAACTTGGTGCTCTCACGCAGGGAAAAAAAAAATGTTTTCCCAATGTCTGCCCATCTCTAGGTTGGAAACTTAGAGTTCTGTGGTCAACACTGGTGGACGGTTCATAATCTGCCAAGATGAAATAAGTTACTGGGAAATTGGTGCCCTTATTTTAAATATAAATTCTATAGGCTGTAAGATGTAAAGACTGCCTGATTTATTTCAACACCACACTGATCTTGCCTTCTTTCGGAATCTTAACAGGTATGGTATGATCCGGAAGGCTATCACTCCCTTCCAGCATACCTCAACAGCTTGAATAATTTCCTCCTGCGAGTTAACATGTCAAAAGACGATGCTGCCCGACATGGTAAAGCTACTTACTTAGAAGTTTCTTGTATTGCAGCTTCTGCTACTGTCCACATGAAAATGTGCACTAGATGCCATTTCCTCCCAGTGGCAGCTGTTTTATGGTATTTAGATCACAGATCTTTAAAAGGAGTTTGGAAGTAGTAACTACCACCAGATGGAACATTCTGGATAAGCCCCTTAACTTCAGGTTAACTTAGTTTCCTCATTTATCAAGTCAGGATAATAATGCTGACTTCCCACTTATTTGTGCTCTCACACCTAGTAGTTATATCTCATAGGAAAATATTTTATAACTATTTACTTGTACATAGGCTAAAAATTAAAATAACAATGTCAATAAATATTGTACACAAATCTAAATGTGAAAACAAAACTTTTAAGCTATGAAGTTCTAACAGGAAAGAAATGCTACCATTAACTGAGTACTTACCGTAATGACACTTGCTTTGTATAAAACATTGCTAATCCTTAGCTCCCTCTCAGGATGAGTAGTATTGTTTCCTACTGCTATTTCTCTGGGAATCAGAAGTGCCTGGCTCCTGCCTCTTCATTTTCCTAATACTTCTCTATACTCAGCAAGGTCTACTTTAGTGGGGTTTCCCAAGAAGCTTCCACATAGTTTTTAAAAAGGGTTTGGAATTTGAAAGAGACTTATTTGTTTTCTAATTCAATTACTCTTCATCAGACCATTCCATCTTCTTAAGCCTTGCTTAAATTATTTTCCCGTACTGATCCCCCAAAATAATAATAATAAAGATGGAGAAAATAGAGTAAAGTATCTGCTGGCCAACAGTTTCTACCCTAATAAATAGGTTAACAGACTATTAAAAACAAAGAAATGCCGTTGTCTACTTTTCTTTCATTTCCCTACTGTTGGGCATAATAGCATGTGCTGCACGTTCTGGTGATCGTAGAAGTAAACTGTAGAGTCAGATACTTATTCTAGGAACAGAATCTTTCAGAGTCTTCGTTTAAGAGAAAACAGTATTTTTCCCCAACTGCTTTCGCATTTTCCTAGCAGCAGGAGCCCTGAAGAAAATAAAAAGATTGATAGATAGTCCTTAGACCTAGAGCATCAATAAAGTGTGGAGTCAAAAGTGGTAAATTAAGTTAAATGATGACTAAAGCCAGGTGGGTCTGGTATAGCCTGGTTTGAAACACTACTGAACACTTGACTTTCAGTAGGATGTCTTATTGAGAGCAAAGGACATTTGTTGCCATGACGGATAATGAAAGTATAAGAACCATAGAAATGACTAGGAGGAAATGTTGCAAAGGTATGTAGGTAAGAAAAAGAGACAATGCCACTTTTGAAGGATCAGCTTTTGAAACCTATATTGAGGTTTCATTTATTATTAGTGTTCTTTACCAAGATGAAAGCAGTCTGGATCGCTCTGGATCCCAGCAGGCTTGTTGTGGCCCCTACAAGTGTATTTTTAAGTTACATAGTCTAAAGAATTAAGAATTCTGGAACATAAGCTTCATATTGACCCTAAAAGGAAATGTTTTTAATTTAAAAATAAGGCTTAGCTTGAGTTATATAGAGATTAGTACTAGTGTGCCTTCTGTTTTTTATTAACTTTTCTCATATAGGCTTATTATGAAAGTGGTAGCTTTCCATCTTCTCTGGAAGGAGTTTGTTTTCTTTCAGAAAAGAAATCCATGTCACCTTAAAATGCTTTTATTGTCTTGTAATGCATGTATGGGATCTGCCATGATAATGTTGTCTTTAAAAATCAGCTCAATTTTTCTCCTGCCACCTCTCCCTACTACACTACCTGTTTTAAGCCACCTTTGTTGGATTCTACATGAATTGAGATTTTGCTTTAGCTGTAAAATTTAGCTGTAAAATTCTCTTTGAATTTTAACATGCTAATAAAAATCTTTTAATTAGCTTTCCTTTGCAATGTCAGTATCTGTTATATTCATGTGGTTCCCTCTAGTGGTTAATTTAACATGAAAGTTCTGTTCTTTCTTCCCCTAGAATACAGATTTACTTGTGTTCACTAACAAATGCTACACAACCAGGCTCTTTTCCAAAAATATTGACACATTGTTCCCTCCACCCTAATGTTTATTCTTATTACATTACTAGCAGTGGTCAATGGGAAGTTACTCATTTTAGGTTTACACATGTAGAAATAACAGAAAATGTGTTCTTTTTGATGTGTATTGTATATGGGGGAAATAATTGAAATTGTAAGATTTTATTCCAGTCAATAAGCATTCATTGACTAATCGCTGTACTTAAGACATTATGCTGGATGCTGTAGAACCCACAGAAAAGATTGTGATATAGATTCCAAACCCTAATATATGTACTTGATGTTTCCGCTAAAGATCTGTAAAAAAAAAAATTGGTTTAGCAGCATTTCTCATATTGGAGTAAATGTATTTGTAAAGATTCCTCTGGTGAAATAGAGTACTTCTTGATTCTGAAATACAGATCAGGACTAAGAGAAATGTTTTCTCCTTGCCTATGTTATAATCCAGCAACAAGGTTTAAGTAGGGCCCAAAGAAAATTGAATCTCAGTAAAAAGAGAGCCCATTAATTTACACAAAAGATAAGAGAAGTGCATTCCCTCAATGATGTGATTAAAATTATCAGTCAAATTGATTATTGTTGCTGGTAGTTTCTTTGTTTTGATTTAACTATATATTATATTTTTTCTTCAATAAATAACAATTGCAGATTTCAACCTCAAAATATGTCACACTCTACTTGATAAAAGTTATAAATTTAAGTTAATGGAAATAATACAACTTTAGAATAATCTATAATATTTGGGTGCTATCAAAGGGCCTTAATATCCTAATATAATGAACATATACTATGTGAGCAGTAGTGAGAAAGTTCTTGTTCAGCTTATGACTTTATAGGAAAAAGTACTTAGGGGATATCCTCACTCCTAGTTCTTTTCCAAAGTTACTCAGACAGTATAGGCTTTGCCTTCACACTGTGGCCCTTTGCGAAACTTGTCAGCCCATTTTGACTCTGGCTAACCAGCGTCCTGTAAGGAAAGGGAGGAAAGAACCTTGCTTACACTTATACTCAGAAAGTATAACCAACCCTTGGAGATACAGATAATTTAGGACTGCATTGGAGTTAAGTGACTACTTTTCTGGAGCCAGCTAGTTTCTCTGAATCATTTTGGATCTTTATGTCTCAGTGAAAATCCCTCCAGAGTGGCTGAAGTTCCCAAGCTCTACTCTTGGTAGAGTTCTAGAACAATAGGCATCTCAGAAGCAGTAAAGGAGGAGAAGGGATCCTCTCAGGCTACAGTATTTCCCTACGACAGCCAATAGCACAGTGAAGACGGATGGGGGTGGAAAATGTCTGTTCTTCAGGAGATCCTCATATAATTGGTCTCCCTTTGAGGTGCTTCTTTAAATGTCATGCATTTCTAAAGTGCTACTGAATACAAACATCCATATTACCAGATGGAGAGAAGAAACTGGAAAACAATGACTTAAATGTAGTAGAGGGGAAACATGCTATATAAGAAGTGTAAATTCTTGCCCCTTCCCCCAAAATTCCATGCACAGTGTGAAAAACTGTTTTGGGCTTTTTGTGTGTGTGTGGGTACCATCAATTGTATGGCATTGATGAGACTGGCAGGGGGTGGGGGCATCATTTTCCTTTAAAAGAGTATCCCCAAAGTAAAATTCTTTAAGTGGGAAGCAGCCACACAGCACAGGGAGATCAGCTCTGTGCTTTGTGACCACCTAGAGGGGTGGGATAGGGAGGGTGGGAGGGAGACGCAAGAGGGAGGAGATATGGAGATATATGTATATGTATATACATATGACTCACTTTGTTATACAGCAGAAACTAACACACCATTGTAAAGCAATTATACTCCAATAAAGATGTTTTAAAAATAAATAAATAAATAAAAATTGGTACCTTTTTTTAAAAAAATTTTTTAATAAATTTATTTATTTATTTTTGGCTGTGTTGGGTCTTCGTTTCTGTGCGAGGGCTTTCTCTAGTTGCGGCAAGCAGGGGCCACTCTTCATCGCGGTGCACGGGCCTCTCACTGTCGCAGCCTCTCTTGTTGCAGAGGACAGGCTACAGACGTGCAGGCTCAGTAATTGTGGCTCACGGGCCCAGTTGCTCCGCGGCATGTGGGATCTTTCCAGACCAGGGCTCGAACCCGTGTCCCCTGCATTGGCAGGCAGATTGTCGACCACTGCGCCACCAAGGAAGCCCCCTAAAATTTTTATTGGAGTATAGTTGATTTTGTTGTGTTAGTTTCAGTGGTACAGCACAGTGAATCAGTTATACATATACATATATCCACTCTCTCATTTTTTTTTAGATCCTTTTCCCATATAGGCCATTACAGAGTATTGAGTAGAGTTCCCTGTGCTGTACAGCAGGTTCTTATTAGTTGTCTATTTTATACATAGTAGTGTGCATAAAATTTGGTATTCCTGATTAACTGAATACCTACTAATGAAAAGAACCATTTCTTCTTTAAGGTATCATCTTGTATAGCCATCCTTATCCAGGAGTGCAAGACCAAGAACAAGCCACGTAAGCAGACACATATGGCATGACTCTTTTCTCCTTGGCTTATTGAGCCTTTGTATAAAGTGCTATAATTGGAAATCACAGTTGTATCTGAATGAATGTCAATCTAGAAGAGCTGGTAATATAAGTCACTCACTGGGATAAAAGGAGGTTTCTGAAAGTGTGTAGAGTGAGGTTGCCAAGTAGAGCTTGTTGACTCTAGATTCACAGAATCTCCTGCTTTTGTAAGTCAAGTGCATAAGTGTTTCATCATTTCAACTTCCCTGCATAGCATTTAAGTACGATTTCTATGCTCAAGAACTATATCTCTTGCATACACCCTGTAGCCCTTGTTGACTGAGGTTTTCCCATCAAATATCCCTAGTCAAGTCAGATGCACTCAAGCTACATTTATCCCAGGGTCACAGCCAAGTCATGCAGAAGATATTATCTGGCTGCCTTGCAAGAAGACTTATTTGTGTCACAGCCAACTCTTGCACTGTTTTGTTGATGGCTTTAGCCATGAATCTTTCTGAAAAGAAAAGAGTTCCCAAAACTTATGTGTGCTCTCCTCTCCCTATTGCTCAATGTAGAATGAGCAGCTTAATCGATATTTTAGTGGCGCTCTCCATCCTGCTGGGCTACTCTGTCACCACTGCCAGCTTTGTCACCTATGTCGTGCGGGAGCATCAGAACAAAGCCAAGCAGCTGCAGCACATTTCAGGCATTGGTGTCACATGCTACTGGGTGACAAACTTCATTTATGACATGGTGAGTAACTTGTGTCTTTGCAAGAAAGACAGGACCGATTTGGGTAGAAGACAGTTTTATATTTGAGATTTATTTGCCCTGGTTTGCTCCGATTATTGCCACAAAGACAATAAATTAAGAAAAAAATTGCATCAGGCTTATATTCGTCCAGCGGTCAGAAGAAAGAGAAATCCACCTGCCTTGCCCTTATCTCTGTGGTCTGAGGACCTTCTATATCAGATGCCCCAGGACATTTGTTAGAATCCAGATTGCTGGTCCTCACTCCAGACTTAAGAGGTCCCTATCTTGGGAGTGGAGCATGGAGAATATGCATTTTTAACAACCGCTCCCCCAAGTTATTTTAAGCACATCGAAGTTTGAGAACCACTACAGTGGAGAAATGGAAGCTTAGGAGCAGAATAGCCTTGCCCAGTGGTACCACATAAGCAAGCTTATAAAAATTTCATCAACTAATAGTGAAAAATTCGAAGTAGTAGCCTCTGCTGAATAACACATTAGAGCTTAGTAGGGAAAATAAAGGGTGAATTTAATTGATAACTCTCTTATTTGCCTAAAGTGGTTCCAAATTCAGATGGCTTTTCTTGACTCCAAACGTGTCAGTATGGCCAAAAGCCCAGGATGGGTATGTATTTGCCTGGAGATTATGGTGAAATTGTCATTGGCTTGCAGGGTTGCAGAGGAATTAACTGCCTCTCCGTTTGGTTAATGTATCCAGTGAGGTCTGAAATGCGATTGTTGTAGAAGTCAGATCTAAAAAAACATGGTGATGATTCCTCTGGACCTAATAGGAGCTTTAATATGTCAAGAAAGCTTAAAGTACACATTTCTGTGAAGGGCTACTTACTACTTAGATTCTGGTTCTCGTTCCAATTTTAGGAGATTTTCCTCCCTAATTAAATTCCCATCTCTTTCACTGTGTACATCTTGCTGCAAACCCTCAGCATTTACTCTATCTGCTTGCCGATGAAACACTGAATTCTTTGTTCATATCCTTGTGATTCTAAGAATGTGTGGTACCCACTGCCCTGCTGTTTTGCACAGAGTGGCTCACACTGATAACCAAGCCTTAGAAATCAACCATCTGAGAGAGTTCCAGCACTCAAAATAAAATCAATACTTGGAGGGCTGAATCGAATACAAAGATACCTGGCTGTCTTATCTTTCTCACCGAACCTTTGTCACCAAATGATCCCAAGTCTCAAAGCCTGGAGGGAGGAGCACCAGGGACTCTGAGAATCTCTATAAAGATGGAGACTGGCTTGACCTCCTATTGCAGGAGACAAATTCTAGAGTGAAATCAATGTAAAATGAACTGAATGTTACAAGCAACAAGAGCAGAGATAAAACTTCATTTCTTCAAGTGTTTCTAGTTCAGTTTGTTACAGTTTTAAACTAGATGGGCTATTGATTTTTTTAAAAAATATTTGCCATGTATTAAACATAGTTTTACATATTCCCATAGGCCTTCTATTTGGTGCCTGTAGCATTTTCAGTTGGTGTCATTGCAATTTTCAAGTTACCTGCCTTCTACAGTGAAAACAACCTAAGCGCTGTATCTCTCCTACTTCTGTTGTTTGGGTAAGCTGCAGTGAAAGAATTAACAGAATTAAATGCTCCTAGATACAAACAGGACCTAAATCTCATTAGCTAATTTACAATTGTCTTGGGGTTTCATTAGCCATGAGTAATGATTAACAATACATTACACCTGCTAGTCCATAGTTTGTAAAGTGTAATACTTGTGAAAATTAATGTTGTTGTTGTTAATAGAATACCTGTCATTAATGAGCACTTACTGGGTGCTGTCACACTTAACAATTTACATATATAATTTAATTTACGTAAAAATGGAGGCCTTAGAATGATCAGAAAAATGTGTATACATGTATGAATTTATGTATTAACAAGTTGTGAGTATATAGAAATATATAAGGCATTAAAAAGTAAATATATTCATGTATATTTATTTTTATTTTTATCGATGCCTAAGAACACACATAATATTGTTTCTGAATTAGGGTAATTAATACAGTTTGATACAACCAATACTTATCATAGCAGTTCTTTCTGCCCTGAATGAATGGGTAGTATCCATTTAGTTAACAATTGCAGCTGATGAAGGATCTCTCTGTCTCTAGTTGTACTTCATTACCCCAAAGGTCGCTCAAGTATTTGCTCAAAACAGGACATGCAGCTTCTAAGCATACTCTCTCTGCTTAGCTAGCTGACAATGTCGTTTTTTCCTCAACTTTAAATTGTAAGATATATCTATTAAACTCACATTTCTGAGCCAAAAAAAATGTCTTGCCTGGGTGGGGTAACACCATCTCTAGGAAAAATTAATTTGTAATTGTAATGACTACTCAAGATTCCTTAAAAGACCTTTACTGTCATTTAAAAAGCGTGCTTCACTTTTTTTTTTTTTTTGGCTGTTGTTAAAAAGAGGGATAAAAGAGAGATCTAACTACAAGGCTTGACAACTGATCTCTAATGTTTATTTTCACTTTGGAACACTATCGAAATTATTTATTTAGTAAAAGAATAATTACGGCATGATTTTAATTCTTAGTGTTATTACCATAAAGGTATGCCTCATTTTCTTGGATGTACCTGCTGGCTGGGCTCTTCCGTGAAACAGGAGTGGCTTTCATCACTTACGTCTGCATCAACCTTTTTCTTGGCATCAATTCCATTGTTTCCCTGTCGGTGGTGTACTTCCTTTCCAAGGAAAAGCCTAATGATACGGTAAGGTCCTTTATTAGTCTGCTAAACTTCAGTTATTGGATCAAATGCTTCAACATGTTCCAAGGTGGAAAGATTTTCTGTATTTTGCAGTCTCTAAATAGAATAGGGGCATTTCATTTGATTCTATTAAATATAGTAGAGGGGAAACTATGGCGTTTTAAAATTCTTTTTAGGTTCCATCTAGGTTAATGTCTATGATTATATTTACGCAGTGTCAAAACTATTGACATTTGATAGGGCTCGAGTAGGTAAATGGAGATACAGTCAGTCAGATACCTTGTATGGCACTACAAAAATCATGCAACCAATCGGTCAGCTAAACGTTTTACTCATTAACAAATTGTTATGGTATGGTAGGGACAAGGACAGTGGCTTAGTTATATGACTATGGGTTAAGATTCATTTGAGCACCCATAGAGAAAAAACCTGATTCATTCCCTTTCAGTCATGTATTGGAGTCTACTTCATTGTAAGCATCACTTTCCGTTCAGAGCTAACAGTCATGATTGGTGACAAGGGAAGCCCTACCAGTGCTGGGAAATTGAATGGAAAAGAATAGAAAGAAAATGAAGTGAGGAATAGACAGGCACACTCAGTGCTGGACACCTGAATGGAAAAGAATAGAAAGAGTATGAAGTGAGGACTAGACAAGCACACTCCAGGAGGAAGAAGAAAATCCATGAGGTGCAGGTGGTTGGTCCCAAGTGTGAATAACGTGAAAATGAGCCATATGCTCCTCGTTGAGATACGTTGTCTCTCCTTCCGTATCATTTTACCATTTTAGTCCCTCTTCTAGTAGGAATTACCTTAGGTTCTGAAACTGTACTGTACTAAATCCCTCCTTTACTCAGGCACCTACCCATAGATACTCTATCAGACCCTAGCACCCTGGCTGTTACTACATTCCTAGGACCTAAGGCAGGTCTAGAAGTGATTCTGCCCCCAGGGTTTGGCCTGACACCTTAGACCATCTTAAATATATATATATATATATATATATATATATATATATATATATATATAATCCTTTTTGGCTTGTATTTTAGTAATAAATCTCCACCATTTGGCTATAGGAAATGTTTATATGTAAATTCAGTATGCATGTGAAACAATTGCCAATCTAGATAAGCTTCTCAGGTTTCAATATTTATCTACATCTAGTTTCAATTTTTTTGTCAATTTGTTGGAAGGCTAACACTGAGCTTTATTTTTATTTCTTTTATTTCAGACTTTAGAACTTATTTCTGAAACCCTCAAGCGCATTTTCCTGATTTTCCCGCAGTTCTGTTTTGGCTATGGTTTGATTGAACTTTCTCAACAACAGTCTGTCCTAGACTTCTTAAAAGCATATGGAGTGGAGTATCCAAGTGAAACCTTTGAGATGGATAAACTAGGTGCAATGTTTGTGGCTTTGGTTTGTCAAGGAACCGTGTTCTTTTTCTTGCGACTTTTAATCAATGAGTGGCTAATAAATAAACTCAGGTAAATACAATGAAAACAGTGTTTGACATCCATGACAAAACTCAATTCAAAATAGTCAGAGAGGGGTCAGTAGTCTAAGCTTTTCAATTAGTAATATGGAAATGTTTTGCTCAAAAAACTTTTAAAAATTGTAGCATAATTCACAATCTACTTAATTCAGTAAATAGTTATCAAACCTTACTGTGGCTCTGCAAGTATTGTAAAGTGAGGGAATAAAATTAAATAAGCACAATTGTTAGCCTCCAAGAGATCAAGATTCAGTGGTAGAGAGAAAATATGTACATAAACAAAAGATGTAGTCTTTGAGTTGTGTTTGGAAGGATAGAAAGTAGAAGTGGGGAAAGAGAATTGAGTATGTAGAATATTAGCAATGGATTTGGGAAAAGAAGATTGAGTAAAGTGAGGACAAAATCATAAATAAAAATACACATACCACTGACCCAACAATTCTAGGAATTTTTCCAATAGATATACTAACACATATGCAGAATTGTGTATGTATAAAGTTATTCATCATAGCAAAAGAATTCCTAATAGCAAAAGAATGAAAACAACCTAAATGTCCTTCATTTGGGAGCTGGTTAAATGAATTATATGTATAATTTATCAATGAAACACTATGCAGCCATTAGAAAGAATGATGCAGTTCACTGTGTAATGTTTGGGATTACTTCTAATATTTATTAAGTGAGAAATGCAAGTTCAGAACTATAAATGAAGTATATTACAATTGGAGTTTAAAAAAGGAATATATATTACTTATGCATACATATGCATAGATTATTTCTAATTATGAGTGCCTCTGTTAAAAAACTGTATATGGTTGAAGGAGACTTACTTTTCACTAAATATTCTTCAGTACCATTTTAATTTTAATACATGAAGTGCATGTATCACCTATTGAAAAATAAGATTTAAGTTAATAATAATGAAAGGAAAGATAAGAGCAAAGATAGAAAAAATCTTGAGGCATATTTGAGAAGTGAGTAATACAATTTGACTAGAGCATAGACTAAATGTAATGAAAGAGTAGGAGCTAAAGCATGGGGTTGGAAAATTATGGAGTCTACTGATTGGTTAAAAAGCGATAGCTTGGACTTTATTCAAGAAACAAATAGTAGCACATTAAAGGTTTTTGAACAGACACCAACAGGATCAAATGGTGCTTTAGGAGCTGTGATTTTTGTGGAGACAGTGCATACTGTAAGGGAAGAGTCAGAAACGCTGGACCAGTTTGAGGTTCTTGGATAAATCTGTGTGAAAAAAAATGAAAGCCTGTGATGGTAATAGAAAAAGACAGAAAATGATAGATGACTGGCTGTTATAAGGCATTTCCAGTGCTAGGAGTCTGACTGCGTGAGTGGATTTTGGAATGGGGATTTTTCAAAGAAAACATCACAATTGGAATCTCTGGGGTTATCATTAAAAGAAACGGGACATTGGGAGGAAGACCTGAATTGATTTGTTGGTTTGTTTTGCTTTGGTATTCATTAGGCAAGATACTGAAGTGGGTTTGAGATTTCGTGAGTTTTCAGGACTGATAACCTTAATATATTGGCTAGATCCTAGATAAGACATTCACAGTAAAAAGACTGTAGAATAACATTCATATTGTGATGACAAAAGAAGAAATAGGGAGGATTTTAAAAAGGTGATCATTGATCATGGGCTTGTAAAATGTTGAGTCTTACTAATGACTCTAGTCTCTCTGTTAGGCAGTAACTTTCAAACCCAAGCTAATTTCCTTGTTACTGAAATTAAGATTCTCACTTTTAATAGTGGATCTGTAAGCATTTAAGTCATGGAAAGCAAAAGCTGTTTCCCAAATATTATAACAAATATTGTAAAGAGCATCCGTACTAATCTTTAAGTTATTTGAGTACCATAATGCATAAAAAATTTAAAAGAAACCTAGTATGTGATAGCACACTTTTAATGAAGTAAGAACTTATTAAAACATGTCAAAACTGAGTGGTACCATTTCAGAGTCATTGATGCAGAATCATTGGGCCCATTTTTTAGACGCTTCTTCAAAAAATTTCGTTCTCCACCTGTTATTGAGACAATAGTTGAAGATGAAGATGTGTGGGCTGAGAGGTTTAGAGTTGAGAATGGTGCAAATGAATGTGACCTGGTTCAACTCCATCATCTTACAAAGACCTACCACCTTATCCACAAAAAGATTATAGCTGTAAACAACATCAGCGTTGGGATACCTGCTGGGGAGGTAAGGAACAGTGTTTTGTTTCTAGCTATCCTTTGTATTGACATGGTTAAGTGACAAAAATCTTTATCTTTCCTTAATTTTTTTCTAGAAATCTGAAAGTCAACCTCTGAATATTTTGATGGATTCTATATATGTAATTTACATGTGTCTATGCGTTACTTACCCTGTAAGTCTTCGTTTTGGCAGGGAGGACTCACCACACACCAAATCCTGAGCCCCCTCCCAAGTTACTATCCTCCCTGAGTGGACTTTCAGTCAAGAAGTCCATGCAGGGTGCTCTTTTCAACTCTTAGTTTCCAGGCCTCTTCAAAAGACAGCATAAAGAAATCAGTTGTCGGAAGTGATTTCATATTCATATTCACATTCATATTCACATTCTTGCTGTTTTCACAGAAGCAATAGTAAGGCAGCTTTGAAAGGAGGAGAAGAATGCGGACATTTCCCTTTTTGCCGAGCCTGACTGCAAACTAAATGCATCAGGTTTATTCTACCACATAAAGAGATTATCGCTTCAGTAGCTTATTCAGTAAAGTTGTGGTTTTGTGTGAATAATTTGAAATCTATAAATATAATTACTTTGTCAGGTTAGCATATCTGACTTGGGTATCCTATCATGTCACACAGAGGTGTGCTATAATATAGTATGTAAAACAAGTCCTATGTATATGTAAAATGTTCAGATGATTAAAGGAAAAAAAGATACTTAAGTACCTAATTGTTTTAAAAGAAAAAGTTTTATCCAGTGCCAGCAAAGCACTGCAATAGCCATGAGTAATTCGAGTGATTTATTTTTCCTGGTAATTTATTTCACCCAAGGAGAAGAAAAGAGATATAATAGTACCATGTCTTTGGTTTGAATTAAAGTTTACATCTTTTTTTTTTCTCCCTCAAACCAGTGCTTTGGCCTTCTTGGGGTGAATGGAGCAGGAAAGACCACCATCTTCAAGATGCTGACTGGAGACATAATTCCTACAGGCGGAAACATTCTGATCAGAAATAAGATGGGGTATGAAAACAAATGCTTCAAATTACTGAACACAATATAATTAAATGAGAAAAATAATTACAATGAACTCTTTATGTTATTTTGTGGTTATATTATTAAATCCTTAGAGGAGAAACAGCTACTCGAGTGGAAATTTTTAAACCTTTAAGTATGACTATGATGGTGGGATTGTTTTTACCTCTTTTTTCCAGACTCACCAATCACGATGACCCAAATAGAGCTACCTTCCCAACATCTGAGGGCTAAGAGGGAAACATCTTCTGAAAGTCACTTGTGTTTTTGATTCTTTCAATTCAGGTCTCTGGCTCACGCTGACTCTGACAGCTCATTAATTGGCTACTGTCCTCAGGAAGATGCTTTGGATGACCTGGTAACCGTGGAAGAACACTTGTATTTCTATGCTAGGATACATGGAATTCCAGAAAAAGATATTAAAGAAGTGAGTATAAGTGTGAAAAACTAGTTCATTTGAAAACCATTATTATTTCTGCTTTCCACACACCCACCCTCAAGACCAAGTTGACATCTGGAAAATTATGACATTTCTCTCCTGACAGTGATAACTGAGGCAGTATTAGCTTGATTGTGTATATCATAAATGAACCTATGCACTCGACTTTAGAAACATCTTGGCCCATGTTTGTTCAGCTGTCTTTTAAAAACTATCAAATAAAGAATGACATTTGCCTTAGGCTCTGGACTGAGCCATGTTTGGTGATGCCTGTATATCCTTTAGTGTTCAGATAAGTACTGAAACATGGAATTACCTACAAAATGCCCAAGTAAAATAGAATAGCTTCCAATTTGATTTTTTATATTTCTTTTTTTTAATTTTTTTTTTTTTTTTGTCTGCATTGAGTCTTCTTTGCTGCGTGCAGGTTTTCTCTAGTTGCGGTGAGCAGGGGCTATTCTTCGTTGTGGTGCGCGGGCTTCTCATTGCGGTGGCTCCTCTTGTTGTGGAGCATGGGCTCTTGGCGCGCGGGCTTCAGTAGTTGCAGCACCTGGGATCAGTAGTTGTGGTGCGCGGGCCCCTAGAGCACAGGCTCAGTAGTTGTGGCGCACAGGCTTAGTTGCTCCGCGGCATGTGGGATCTTCCCAGACCAGGGCTCGAACCCGTGTCCCCTGCATTGGCAGGAGGATTCTTAACCACTGTGCCACCAGGGAAGTCCCTGAACTATTAATGTTTAAGTGGACCTTTGAAAATAAAGTAAAATTTATGTTGAATTTAAATGTTTTAATTTTTTCGGGAATGTATTTCTTCATTATAAAACTTTCTTTTCACAAGTAGCTCTTTTTCTGTTTAATGCTTTAAGGGTTTTGGCAAGGGAAAATCAACTTAAGTCCTCTTTTCCACCCACAGGCTGTTCATAAACTCCTTAGGAGGCTTTACCTGGAGCCCTACAAGGACAAAACTACCTCTATGTGTAGTTACGGCACAAAAAGAAAATTATCCACTGCACTGGCCTTGATAGGGAAACCTTCCATACTGTTGCTGGTAAGAGAATCATTGTGAAAAAGGCTACTACCTAATTAGAACCACATATCCAATAGTGTGTGTAACAGTTCATTATCATTATTGCAATAAACATTTACTGGGGTCTCACTATATGCTAGTTATTTTGTAAAACACTTTACATATATTGTCTCACTAAGGAATTTATATTGGATAATTTGTTGCCACAAAAATATGCCGTCAAAAATGTTTTTGCCTGAAGTTATGGCTCAGTCGGTTTCAGAGGAAACATGGGAATAGGAAGTAGCTGAAACAAAGTCAGGATATTCAAATGAGTAAGTAAAATTATGACAGAATTTGATTCCCAGTTATTGAAGAAATCAGTTCTATTAGTAACTGATCAGGTGAACTAACACATTTTCCAACTTCTACCAAAAAGGAAATACACATTTGAGGACAACATGCTGTGCTAAAATGTTATTTCCTTGTTGCTTAAAAATATGAGTTACCTAGCTTGAGATGCAATCTTGACAATATGCCATTCTACTTTATCTGAATTTTTTGGAGGCAAGAAATACATGTCACGTTTATATTTTGATTAAGAGCTGAAAACTTAAGTTGATCACCTGGAAATATAAATTACACTAGGAGTGACATAGCATTCTGCTCCCCAGGCCAAACACTGTGAAAAGTGTTTATTTCAGAGAAATAAGCTTGCCCTTATTTTGGAAGATCCCCTTCATTCAAGGACTTCCAAACTCCAAAAGAGGCTTAACTATATGCAGTAAAATCACCAGTTATAAATCATCACATTATTCCAGAGATTAAGTAATATAGAGGATCAAATCGTTTAAACTGAGTAGAGTAATGCACAACCCATCTCTCTATAATACCGGAAGCTTATAACGCATTATATCCCTGCCAATCGATGCTCATAATGGAATTCTATTGTATAAGTGTACCTTAAATTGAAGAAAACAATCCTTAGACACCCCTGTGAGATAATAGATGTAAAGTACTTTAAAATGTTGTTAAAAGCTCTATGCAAATATTATGTATTAATGAGCTGAACTAAAATCAGGCTATGAGAGAAAGATACCGTATTTTCTCTTATATATATTTACTGTAATGCCATTGTCTTCAAAAATAGGAACAGTGACAATATAACCTTTACTATTTCCCCAAATTAACACTCATTTCTTTCTTTAAATTTAACCCCTTACTATAAAAATAAACCTCTGATGATCCTATGTATATACTTTCCATTTCAGACATATGTTTTTAATTTTTACCTAACCTTGACCTACAATTTGGTTTTTTAATCATCTGTCAGGATTTATTATTGCTTGTTTAGGTTTTCCATTGCTGCATTTCTAATTTTATGTCTGAATAATTTTTCTAAACATCATTTACTTTAAAATGTAATTTATATCTTTCTATTTGGCAATTTCTGCAAATCTTACTTTTATTTCCCCAAGGAGTATTAAATTTCAATTAATAACATAAAACTGAAAGTACACCTCAATCATATTAACAAAAACAAATCAAACTGAATTCTCTGTGCTTCACATAACATATTATCTATCACTCACAGCCACAATTCTGCCATCAGGAGCAAGGTAGCAGTCTTGCTGATGTAGCTTCAAATATATATGTGACAATATAGTATTAAATGTAAAAATTCTTGCTTTGTCAGTAATTGAAGCAGAATATTTTCCAAAGAAATATGAGAGACAAGTGTAAAGTAAGAGTACAACTTCACTGAGATACTTTTTAAGACACATTGACAATTTTAAATGATTAATTTTGAGCTTTTTGACAGCAGCAGAAAGAAGCCTATTAAGTATAAAACACGTTAGTCACATGACCTGGAAAAGTGATTTCTGTTCTAGGCAAGTGAGATGCAATGATTCATGTAAAGAACCTCATCAAAATTTAATTAATTTGATAAATTCTTCTTGTAACTTTCTATTAAGGATGAGCCAAGCTCTGGGATGGATCCTAAATCAAAACGGCACCTCTGGAAGATCATTTCAGAAGAAGTACAGAATAAATGTGCCGTCATCCTCACTTCTCACAGGTAAACTGAGAGATGACACGATGTTAGGATGAGAGACGGGAAGGGTAATCCCGTGTAATATATACTGATAGTGAATTCCGCAATTGGATTATTTTCTGTTCATAGTCAAAGGAGCAAGTCCGGAAGGTTTCATGGTGAGACTCCAGCTCCTGTGGTGGGACAGGGCCTAAGAAATCTTTTAAGAAACAAATTTCCCATAACTTGCGGCCCTCTTAATTCAACTATGCCTCCCTATTGCCTATCACATAAAATTCAGCATTTTTCGGCTTAGTATGCAAGGCCTTTTATTATCTGGCCTCGTCTAAACTTCTAGTCTTTTTTTCCTATGACACCCTCTCCTATCTGTCAATCTGAATGACTCGTGGTTCCGTCTACACTCACTGCCCTTTCCTATCACATGCGCTTTCTTTGGCTGTGCCTTCTACTGGAATTGATCTTTTCACAAAATCTCTCCAGATTCTAATCTTACTAGTCCTTTAAGAGCTCGTTCACAAGCCTTCTCCATGAAGTAGACCCTTCCAATCAATTAGGTAAAAAAGCTACTAAAGAATTTTCTCTGTGCCTTTCTTATAAGGTCAGCCTTATATTAAGTTCATCCTTTCGTTATAATGATCATATAGTAGAAAAAGAACTGGGTATGTTTAGAATCAAGAGACTTGTTTATATCCTATATACTAGCCTTGCCCTAGCACAGTATATGTTCTGAAGCCAATCATTTAATTTCTATTAACTTTTTTTTTAACTCTTTATTTTATATTGGAGTATAGCCGATTAACAACATTGTGATAGATTCAGGTGCACAGCAAAGGGGCTCAACCATACATATACATGTATCCATTCTCCCCGATTTCCATTAATTTTTTTTTTTTTTTTGCGGTACGCGGGCCTCTCACAGTTGTGGCCTCTCCCGTTGCGGAGCACAGGCTCCGGACGTGCAGGCTCAGCGGCCATGGCTCACGGGCCCAGCCGCTCCGCGGCATGTGGGATCTTCCCGGACCGGGGCACGAACCCGTGTCCCCTGCATCGGCAGGCGGACTCTCAACCACTGCGCCACCAGGGAAGCCCTCCATTAACTTTTGTATTAAGTGAACAGGGTGATACCTAAGATCTCCTCCAGTTATCATCATACATGAAATTAGAATTATATAATCAAGTACAGGTTAACTAGTTATAAACACAGAAGCATAGAAGCCAACTGAATACGGAGTATGAGGCGTAATGAAAACAGCTTAGTAGTATTTTGGGAACATTTCTTACGAAATGTAGGTCTTGAGTCAAAGTTTGAAAGAGCTTAAAAGAAATACTGTGTTTGATAGAGTGGGCTATCCAGGTGAGAGAGATGGCCTCAAGTTTGAGAAGAAACAGTAATAAATCCTATATGAAGACATTTAATTTATATGTTAAAAGATATTTTTGTTCTTCAAGGGAAAGGACATTTTACGGAACTCAGATACTCAAACAATATTTCTAAGGTGCCATAATGAAAAAAGTTAAGCTTATGCTCATGATCTTAAACTAATTTTCTGTGCCCAGAATACTGACATGATTCTGTCTTCCAGCATGGAGGAATGTGAAGCTCTCTGTACCAGGTTGGCCATTATGGTGAATGGAAGGTTCCAATGTATTGGATCATTGCAGCATATTAAGAGCAGGTGAGGAACAAATGTATTCTTTAACACATGGTAAAGGGTAATCAAATCTACCAATGCTATACGCACCTTCAAGGATTATCACAGCAGCCCATCCTACAATGAGTAGTGAAACTGGAATGGAGAAGTTAATCATTAATTTACCTTGAAGTTAAATTATAGTACTGAGGATTGAATTTGTTTTTAATTAATAACCCCAAAAGCTGGAAGGCCTAAAAGCTAATAATATCATTATTATTATTATTATTCCCCAACCAAAATACTCTCAGAAAGCAGTTTCAACAGTTATCTTAGTGACAGATGACAATGAAAACACGACGATCCAAAACCTATGGGATGCAGCAAAAGCAGTTCTAAGAGGGAAGTTTATAGCTATACAAGCCTACCTCAAGAAACAAGAAAAATCTCAAATAAACAATCTAACCTGACACCTAACGGAACTAGAGAAAGAAGAACAAACAAAATCCAAAGTTAGCAGAAGGAAAGAAATAAAGACCAGAGCAGAAATAAATGAAATAGAAACAAAGAAAAGCAATAGAAAAGATCAATAAAACTAAACGCTGGTTCTTTGAGAAGATAAACAAAATTGATGAACTATTAGCCAGACTCATCAAGAAAAAGAGGAAGTGGATTCAAATCAATAAATTTAGAAATGAAAAAGGAGAAGTTACAACAGACACCCTGGAAATCCAAAGCATCCTAAGGGAATACTACAAGCAACTCTATCCAATAAAATGGATAACCTGGAAGAAATGGACAAATTCTTAGAAAGGCATAACCTTCCAAGACTGGAAAAGGAAGAAATAGAAAATATGAACAGACCAGTCACAAGTAATGAAATTGAAACTGTGATTAAAACTCTTCCAACAAACAAAAGTCCAGGACCAGATGGCTTCACAGGTGAATTCTATCAAACATTTAGAGAAAAGCTCTTCACAGGTGACTTCTATCAAACATTTAGAGAAAAGCTAACACCCATCCTTCTCAAACTCCTCCAAAAAATTGCAGAGGAAGGAACACTCCCAAACTCATTCTATGAGGCCAGCATCACCCTGATACCAAAACCAGACAAAGATACTACAAAAAAAGAAAATTACAGACCAATATCACTGATGAATATAGATGCAAAAAACCTCAACAAAATACTAGCAAAGAGAATCCAACAACACATTAGAAGGATCATACACCATGATCAAGTGGGATTTATCCCAGGAATGCAAGGATTCTTCAATATACACAAATCAATCAATGTCATACACCATATTAACAAACTGAAGAATACAAACCATATGATCATCTCAATAGATGCAGAAAAAGGTTTTGACAAAATTCAACACCCATTTATGATAAAAACTCTCCAAAAAGTGGGCATAGAGGGAACCTACCTCAACATAATAAAGGTCATATACGAGAAACCCACAGCAAACATCATTCTCAATGGTGAAAAACTGAAAGCATTTCCTCTAACATCAGGAACAAGACAAGGATGTCCACTCTCACCACTATTATTCAACATAATTTTGGAAGTCCTAGCCACAGCAATCAGAGGAGAAAAAGAAATAAAAGGAATACAAATTGGAAAAGAAGAAGTAAAACTGTCACTGTTTGCAGATGATATGATACTATACATAGAGAATCCTAAAGATGCCAGCAGAAAACTACCAGAGCTAATCAATGAATTTGGTAAAGTTGCAGGATACAAAATTAATGCACAGAAATCTCTTGCATTCCTGTACACTAATGATGAAAAATCTGAAAGAGAAATTAAGGAAACACTCCCATTTACCATTGCAACAAAATGAATAAAATACCTAGGAATAAACCTACCTAGGGAGACAAAAGACCTGTATGCAGAAAACTATAAGACACTGATGAAAGAAATTAAAGATTATACCAACAAATGGAGAGATATACCATGTTCTTGGATTGGAAGAATCAATATTGTGAAAATGCCTATACTACCCAAAGCAATCTACAGATTCAATGCAATCCCTATCAAATTAACAATGGCATTTTTTATGGAACTAGAACAAAAAGTCTTAAAATTTGTATGGAGACACAAAAGACCCTGAATAGCCAAAGCAGTCCTGAGGGAAAAAAGACGGAGCTGGAGGAATCAGACTCCCCGACTTCAGACTATACTACAAAGCTACAGTAATCAAGACAATATGGCACTGGCACAAAAACAGAAACATAGATCAATGGAACAAGATAGAAAGCCCAGAGATAAACCCACGCACCTATGGTCAACTAATCTATGACAAAGGAGGCAAGGATATACAATGGAGAAAAGACAGTCTCTTCAGTAAGTGGTGCTGGGAAAACTGGACAGCTACATGTAAAAGAGTGAAACTAGAACACTTCCTAACACCATACACAAAAATAAACTCAAAATGGATTCGAGACCTAAATGTAAGACAGGCCGCTATAAAACTCTTAGAGGAAAACGTAGAAAGAACACTCTTTCACATAAATCACAGCAAGATCTTTTTTGATCCACCTCCTAGAGTAATGGAAATAAAAACAAAAATAAACAAATGGGACCTAATGAAACTTCAAAGCCTTTGCACAGCAAAGGAAACCATAAACAAGACAAAAAGACAACCCCCAGAATGGGAGAAAATATTTGCAAACGAATCAACGGACAAAGGATTAATCTCCAAAGTATATAAACAGCTCATGCAGCTCAATATTAAAGAAACAAACAACCCAATCCAAAACTGGGCAGAAAACCTAAATAGACATTTCTCCAAAGAAGACATACAGATGGCCAAGAAGCACGTGAAAAGCTGCTCAACGTCACTAATTATTAGAGAAATGCAAATCAAAACTACAGTGAGGTATCACCTCACACCAGTTAGAATGGGCATCATAAGAAAATCTACAAACAACAAATGCTGGAGAGGGTGTGGAGAAAAGGGAACCCTCTTGCTCTATTGGTGGGAATGTAAATTGATACAGCCTCTATGGAGAACGGTGTGGAGGTTCCTTAGAAAACTAAAAATAGACTTACCATATGATCCAGCAATCCCACTACTGGGCATATACCCAGAGAAAACCATAATTCAAAAAGACATCGCACCCCAGTGTTCATTGCAGCACTATTTACAATAGCCAGGTCACGGAAGCAACCTAAATGCCCACTGACAGACGAATGCATAAAGAAGATGTGGTACGTATATACAATGGAATATTACTCAGCCATAAAACGGAACAAAATTGAGTCATTTGTTTAGATGTGGATGGATCTAGAGACTGTCATACAGAGTGAAATAAGTCAGAAAGAGAAAACCAAATATCGTATATTAACGCATGTATGTGGAACCTAGAAAAATGGTACAGATGAACCAGTTTGCAGGGCAGAAGTTGAGACACAGATGTAGAGAACAAATGTATGGACACCAAGCTGGGAAAGCCGCATGGGGGTAGGGATGGTGGTGTGCTGAATTGGGCAATTGGGATGGACATGTATACACTGATGTGTATAAAATTGATGACTAATAAAAATCTGCTGTATACAAAAATAAATAAAATATAATTCAAAAATTCAAAGAAAAAAAAAGTAAATGACAGGACTTCCCTGGTGGCGCAGTGGTTAAGAATCTGCCTGCCAATGCAGGGGACACGGGTTCGAGCCCTGGTCCGGGAGGATCCCACATGCCGCGGAGCAACTAAGCCCGTGCGCCACAACTATTGAGCCTGTGCTCTGGAGCCGGCGAGCCACAAATACTGAAGCCCGTGCTCCTAGAGCCCGAGCTCCGCAACAAGAGAAGCCACCGCAATGAGAAGCCCCCCCCTCACACAGACACACAAAAAAGTTATCTTGGTAACAAATTAGACCTTGACAAGTACATGAAGTCATCGATTTTTATCTAGAATGTTCATTTGCCATTTGAACAGGCTTTCAGCAAGCTATTTAACATTTTTACTACATTCAAAACCTTTTCACCAAAAATACATTGGGGAGATGTGCATAAATATCATACTATCAAATTAAAATTAAATTAATATTTTTATGTTTATCATAGTGCATATGCATTTATACATGTCCATGTTAATCTTCCAACATCATAACATTACTTTATACCTTTGTCTGTACAACAGCTTGGCTTTCTTATAAGACAATATTAACCAAGATAAGAAAAAAGGATGAAAAAGGCCTTATATATTGTTCCCAGAGAGTCTGTTGTGACTTGTTTACAAACTCTATTTTTGGTGCAAACTGTTAGCTAGTATATTGATTTATTATTTATTTTTAAAACCCCAGTGATTTTAATCTTTACGATTGACATCAAATCTCCAATAACTTGCCTTTAAAGAGTCTCTTTGCTTTAAATTAGAAAGTATGTAGCTCCAGGAATTTACATCAATTACCAATTCATGGATGCCAAAGAAAGCCAGGATTTTGTATTTTCTTTCTAATGCAACTTTTGTCCAAAGGATCTGACTTTGTATAGTGGTAGAAATAAATAAAAAGTAATAGCAGTGTACTATTTCCAGTTTGCAACAGGCCCTGAACTTTTATAGCAAAATGATAGTCTTTATATAGGAAAAGGGGCTATCATGGTCAGCTTGGGTCCTGTTTCACTATCTAGAATTCCAAAGGAGCTATTTCAGCAAAACATAACTCATACTGTATTTTGCACTTCTTTCTAGGTTTGGACGAGGATTTACCGTCAAGGTTCACGTGAAGAATGTCAAAGTGAGCATGGAGTCCCTCACAAGGTTCATGCAACTTCACTTTCCAAAAACATACTTAAAAGTAAGAGATTGACTGGTTTTGATAGCTATAATCTAATATCGTAGTGGATGTTTGTCATTTTCAAGCTGACCATAGCTTTGTTATTCATCAATATATATTTATTAGTTCAAGATGCTTAAGATACTCTGAAGCACACTTAGTATTAACAGATAAAATCTTCAAATTAGTTATATATTTTTGTAGCTACTTAAGAGTAACATAGTCCTTTTACATACCTTTATTTCTTCCTCACAAAGGCTTTATGACCGTATTGTATTACTTTTCAGGTTGTATGCTTAACTAGATTATTAGTTACATATGTTAGGGAATTGAGGAATGACAGATACATATGACCAAGGGCATCTCTTCTAAGAAAAAAAAAATTACAAAGTTCCAGAATGTCACAGCTAGAAGAGATTATCTCCTTTGCTTTCCTCACTTGAAAGATAAGCCCACAGAGTTTTGAGCAGAATTGCTTGGAAATCAAGTTCTTAAATCACACACTACTTGAAACATTGCTCAATTAATTTCATCTTACATATACATATCAACAGGATGGACACACACAGATATATACATATAAATCTCACATAGTACATATTTAAATGCACTTGACAAAAAAATTATCATTGTAACATCTTTGATGTGCAGGTAATTGATATATAAGATGATTATAGCAAGTGATTGTTTTTAAACGGAAGTCAGGTGTGGAACGATGAACAGAAATTGGAAGACTTGGGCTGAGGTCCAGCTCTGCCTATGTGATTTCCAGCAAGACATTTAAAGTCTCTGAGCCTCGTATTCCTATTTTACAAATACTGTTGATATCTACTTCACAAGACTGGTGTGAGAACTAAATGATAAAATGTCCACAAAGATGCTTCATAAACTGTCAGGCACCATATTAACGTGAAGTGATTTTGGAGAGCAAAATAGAGTTCATTTTTAAAAACAATTCTTTTATCTCTACAAAATACCTTTGCCTCAACCTCTGATTCTTATCAAAGTCCATTTTCTATCATCTAAATTAAAATCAAATTTAAAAATTAAAGGACACTTTTTTTTTCTTTTCTTTTTTTTTTTTTGCACAAACCACGTTGGTCATAATACTTCTTCTTTCAGTGAACTTCTGGGTTGAAATCTGTGTTTATTCACTGAGTGATGAGATTACATTTGCCCTGGTCTGTTCTTCAGCAGATTACATTTGCTATACAAGACAAGTGCAGTGATGATAAAAGTTTGATTACTTCCTAAGCAGACCATTCTCTACAAGTATGTGATAGTTTCTAGATCTCTAAAAGGGAAATAACCAAACAACAATTTGGGAGTAAAAATAAGTATCGATAAGATAGCCTGATTGCACTGACAGGTATGATGTAAACACAAATCAATGAGAGGGGCTAGACAGCGAGCAAAGGAGTGAGAAGAGGGGTTTCCAGTAACGCAGGTCTGGAATACCAGGCTGCAATATACAATCTTGATCTGATCAATATAGGTTACAGGGATTGTTTATGGAGTAAAAAAAACATCCTGACCAAACTAGTGTTTAGGAAAGATTATCCTAGCTACTTTGTGCCAGAACATATGAGTGTATATGGTTTCTAAGCTTCTGAAGAGGCTGTTGCAATAACTCAGATGTGGAGTGATGAGCAGCAAGTTAGTAAAATTGATGGTGCAGATAGAGAGGAAAGGTTACATTTGAGAGTTATTTTAGAGGAAAAATAAATAAGATATGATAATTGATGAAATATGCAGAAAAGCAAAATGTTGAAGATACTCCAAGGAAATAAGAATAGATTACTAAATTGATGGTGATACTACAGACTAAATAAACTGAAAAGTATTTTAGAGTGAGTTAAGAATGTAGCATTATTTGAATGAGGTTTCTCATAGACAATGCTTTTGAAATCTGGCAGCTATAGCCAATATAAATTGAACAGCTAATCCTTAGCCCTTTAGAACAATTTTAACATTTAAAAAAAAATGAAATTTCTAAAAGCTATCTCTGAAAACGCTTATGTGAGCTAAGCGTAATCTGACATAGGCAATACCATTCCACAATATTTTTTCCTAGGCAAGACTATAATGTCTTTATAAGTGCACATGAATGTAGAATATTTTGGAATTTTCATTAGCTTTTTAATTTGTTTTCTCTTGGACATTCATAAAACTTTTTATCTCATCTTTGAAAGCTGTTAATCTCAAAACATACCCATTATTTACAATGTAACATCATTTTCAGAGGAATGAATTGCAGTACGTTTCTTAGCTCTTTGTCAAGTTATGTCTAGTCAAGTCAATATTACCTGACATTGAGAAATACATTTTTTCCCTTTGGTTCCCACAGGATCAGCACCTCAGCATGCTAGAGTATCATGTGCCGGTCACTGCAGGAGGAGTAGCAAACATTTTTGATCTGCTGGAAACCAACAAGACTGCTTTAAATATCACAAATTTCTTAGTGAGTCAGACTACTCTGGAAGAGGTAAGCTGGATACCATGATCCATGTGCACAATGTCACATAAATTATTATACATTCTGATTATTTCTTTTTAATGACATTGAATTTGTTTTTGATTGAAGCAGTATCTAAACTTGCACCTGAAAAAGTTAGCTTAATTTATTTCTAAGTGCATTTGGGGATGTTAGGAAAAAATATGAAAAGAGTTAACTATTTTTAATGGAGAAAAGATTTTTTTCCTTCTATAAGACATCTATACCTATCAGTTATCTGTATATATAAAGCAACAGTTATTTTCATCTATAAAACAAATAGCTGTTAACTTTCCTTACTTTTTCCTTGGTAGGTTTCTTAAATAACATTTCTATTGATTGGCTTCCTAGATTAGGGGAGGATGGAGTTATCTAGTGAGAATTTGATGCCAAAGCTTTAGATCTGCTAGATTCAGGCAACCAAAGTGGTAAATGCAGGATTCTTTTGTTTCATTCACATCATCTGTCTTAATTACATTTATATTTGATAACTCGAGGCATCATGGAACATCCTTCATCACCTTTGCACTGTTTTAGTTTTACACAGTTCAACCAACCTGATATATAGAACATTTGATTGGACCTATCACTGGAATGGGTCTGAAAGTGAGGCTACAGAGGCATCTGAATCATGCTGCATCTCATGGACAATTTTTTATGGGGAGTTAAGCAATTATGGCCTTACCAACACAGAAGATTTATCCTTTGACTTGTAACCAATTACCAGTATCATGTCTGGCACAAAGTAGACTCTCAATATTTTCTTTATGAATCTATGACTAATAGAATTTTAAACAAAGTCATAAAGTTCTGCCTGTTAAATAATAAGCTTACTGAACATAATGTTAATGTGAGCTTTGTATACAAATTTTATTTTAGTGCATTAACTGTTGAAACTAGCGAACCTCTTGAAACTAGTGAAATTTCTCTCAACATCATCATACAAACATTTGACAAGGGCTTGGTTTGGGCTCCTTGTTAAAAGATACTGATACAGATCAAATAGATACAAATATGTGGCTATAGATATTTAATTATAGCTTTAGATTTATATTATGATTATAAATGTATTTATAGTTGTAGATATAGATATTATTTTCAAACCCCAGATAAATTTCAATACCTAAAGGAAGGACTCCTAGTGAGAGTTTGTTTCTGTGTTTGGGCGTGCCCCTATGACATCTAGTTTTCTTCTTATTAGCTCTCCCATTGTGCATACACACACACCTTATTTCTTCCTTTGGTTTACCAAGTACTAATGGCTTTATTTCCCTTGAAAAATCAGGTTTTCATCAACTTTGCCAAAGACCAAAAGTGCTATGAAGCTGCCGATACCAGTAGCCAAGTTTCCACCGTAAGCACTGACTCACAAGATGACCAGCTGTAGTCTTAGTACCTCCAGCAAACTCAGTCTCAACAAATGCCAATGGCTTCATTTTGAGGAGCCGCAGAAGATACAAATTCCTCAAAATATCTTAATTTTAAAGTATTATTCTGTATTGGAAAGTTACAATTGTGCAAGACTAGCCAGTAACTATAAATGGAAAGTTTTCTTTCTAAGGTCAGTGAATGTTTTTACTACTGAAATGAATTTCTGTCTACTCAGCACTGTGAGCATGCTAGTGTGTAAGCTGCTGACTCTTATGCAAAGGTGAAACCTCTGAAGATGAATGCCTTAATTTATTACTTTCAATAAAAAGACAGCTTAAAATCATGGCTATTAGCAGTTGAAAGGAAAGAGTGGAGAAGAAAAGTAAGGTAGTTTGGGGTAGGTAGAATTGGGAGAGCAAACAAAATAATTTATTTTCAGAAAATAATAGAATGAACATCATCATGAATACATGAATCTATTGTGATGTGTAAAGTGCCAAGGGCCAGATTAACATTGGCAGTAATGAGTGGGCACAATGTCTAGAGTGTTTGTGTATGTCATCTTCAGTACCTGTAAATACATGGGGACATACTGACCCCCCCGAAATGCCTTTCTACAAGAATGCTATAGAAGGGCAGTTTACCCTGGTGGTAAATAGAGCTTAAACGTATTCCTGCAGTGCCTTGCCAATAGTAAGGCACGGAGCAGAGCAAGAAGCTACTTGCTTTTCGGCGGAAATAGGTGTGTCAGCTGGGCAGATACAAATCCTGAAAGATGATAGAGAATTCATGTGCTGCTGGCAGACAACATTTTTTAAAGCTGTTAAAGAAAGGTTCATATTCTGGGTCTCTCTGAAGGAAACATTCCTGTGGAAGGAAAATGAATATGAAGATAATTTTCAGCTAATTACCCGGCTGACCCAGAATCATATATATGGCTATAGAGTAGACTTCGTAATAATGCCAAATTATATGGCCCTTGGGGGAGGTGCTTTACATAACGTGTGTGTGTGTGTGTGTGTGTGTCTATGTGTCTATATAAGTTTGCTTTGGCACATCTGTTTTGAAAATCAATAAAATCAACATTTAGTAAAAACAGTTCATGAAGTCATTTCATTTGTTAGGGAAGAGCCAGGAATTTAAAACTTGGAGTCACATGGATGACAAGCTCCCATGGGACCTGGCCCCTGCTTACTTCTGCACCTTCACCACTTTCTTTCTCCTCTTCCTCTTTAGGGTGTAGCCATGCTGGCCTCTTTTTGGTTTTGCCAGTGCACCAAACTCCTTCCTCCCTCCACACCTCTGCATGTATTTTCATACGTCTCCCTGTGTGAAATGCCCTTCCCCCACAGTGTGTGCCTAGCTAAGTCTTCAGAAATGTTTTTCTTTCTCAAAGAAGCTTTCCTTCCCTAATTCTTCAGTTTAAATCCAATCCCCCAGTCCTAAAACTGTACTCTATTGTACTTCCTAATTTTCTGTGAGAGCACGCATCGTAATTTGTAATATATCTAGATTAATGATATATATCTTAACAGATGGCAACAAAATTTCTCTTAAGATAGAAAATATCCTTGTTGAATATAATACATAGATAAGCTTTTTGGAGTAGACAGTGTAATTCTGAGAGGATGAGTGTCTTCAGCGGTCCAAACAAGCAAAAAAATGGTCAGGCTCCATGAGGGAATAGAGGGATTTGTTTATTGTTCATTGTGTTTGTTATTGTGGTGGTTGGTTGCTTGCTTCTGAGCAGTTGTAGGAAGAGAAACACAGGGGGAGGAGAGAAAGGAAATGGAGAAAGGAGGAACCAGTGAGATGGTAGAAGGCTGAGTATTGAAGAGAAACTGAGTATTGAGAAACTGAGTGGTTGAATGGACTTTTAAAACCATGAATTTCCAAATGTTTTCACATTCGTTTGCTGTGCAGCCATGCTGTGGACTGTCCTCCTACCCCTAAATCTTGGTTAAAGTCAGTCATACTTACTAATGCTTTATGTGAATGAGTGTCTAGTGGAAATTGAGGAAAGGATGAGTTGTCTTCTTTGAAAGAGGCACAGAACAATGCCTGCTTCACCCCAGAGCAGGAGAAGCCTGGCGGGAGGCGAGACCATGAGTCGGAGGGGTCCGGATATGTGCTGAGCGGAGCTTCTGACCCCCCAGGATGTGGATCTGGGAGGTTCCAGCCAATCTCATCTACCTCTCAGTAGGCAGGGAAGTCCAAGCTGGCCTCTGGATGACATGGATGGCACTTTTGAGTGTTTGTTTAGTATTTCTCTCCCTCACTAGACATGAAGCTCTATGAGGATAGGAGACCTACTTTGATCTTCCTAGTTTTCCCATCAGTACCTACACACACGATAAATATTTGTGGTACTCAATAAAGATTTGTTGGTTAAATAGATGAATAAATAAATGAATGAGAAACAAAAGAGAAGCAGGCGTGGTTGGTATGGAAACCAGGCATCTTTATTCTGTTTAAATCTATGAAATTCAGTGAAGTTTCCCATGAGGTAGTTTATTCATGGAGAAGAAAAAGGAAAGATGACGCTTTGTTCCATAATACAGATATTACAGTGTATCCACTGGAATAGGAGGATTTGGGTACCTTCTTTGGGAATGGAATTCTAATGCTTTGCTTCTGTACATTCCTGCACATTTATTTCTTCTTTGTCTTTTTGTCTGTGAGGATGTACTGTATGAGTTTTACAGTGCATTTTTACATATAAGTAAGGAACGTACATAAAAAACTATTTGAACCCACATCCCTTGGGGCTTCTCTGCAGTAGAGAAAATGTTTTGAGAATTCCCAGTTCTTGGAGGACTGCCTCCACTCTGGATAACGCGTACAGATTCTGCTTTTTCGTATGAGTTACCTAAATTACCTCTGAGGATTGTGGCAATCTTCACCTCACGTATAAAACCTGATTTTCATAATATTAAAACATTTGGAAAAATGATATGTACAACTACCTTCTCCAAATATGCTCTCTGCCCGAATGATTCATTCTTCTCCTCAGAGATGATAATTCCCTAGACAACAGCAAATGCCCTCCTGGGTGAGGGTGAGGGTGATGCAGCAGGCTTGCATGCTCTTACCTCGACAGGAGCCTGGGAGCCTGCTTGCTTCATTAAAGTACACTTATCAACATAAGATTTTAAGTATAATAACAGCAAGCTAAAAGGGAATGATATTATTTCCTTTGGCATCATTTGTGACACTTAATCTTATCCCTCCCTTACTTATCAACCCAGACCGGTTTTCCATAATCTGTAGAACGAAATGCAGACTCCTTAACTGACCCTCAAAGAATCAATATTTCATAATACACCCCACCACGTCCACCTCTCTTCCTCATGTACTCTATGCCCAACTTCAATGAATTGCTTGCTATTTCCTATTATGACAGATCTTTTCGCACCCTTGTGCCACTTTGCTCTTGTGCCACTCCTTTCTCTTGAAAGACCTTCTCCCTGTTCCCACTCAGCTTTTATGTAGAAACTCCTCTTCTTCTTCATGTTTTCTTTAAGGAAATCTTCCCAGAAAGCCTCAGGCAGAGTTCATTGTTCTATCCCCTTTACAAAAGCATTCCGTGCAGACCTCTGCAGCAGTGTTTCCCTGCTGGATTATAATCATCTCTATACCGTCTTTCTCTTCCCATTACACTCTAAGTTGATCAAGAGTAGTGACCTGTTATTCCTTCATCGTTGTATCTGCCATACCCAGCAGAGTACCAACTATTCTTGCTCAATAAATCATTGAGACACCAAAACGTCTGTTTCAATGTAGAAATATTTTCATAATTTTGCTCTGAATTTTTTGCAGTTATGTTTGTTTTAGCTTTAGAAGACTAGCTATTATAATTTAATGTTAACTGCTAGGGAAAAATGTTCAGATAACCAGACATTTTACATTGAAATGTTGTTTCTGCATAAAGCACAGATGCTAAGCAGTTAGGGTGGGCAGATGACCCAGGATGACCAGAGTACCTAATTTCTCGCGACCACTTTGATTACTTTAGAGATTGACACATGACTCCAGTAAAATTAGTCAATCATCCTTGAATTAATCTTTTCTGTTTCTTTGTTTTATTTTATTTTAATTTTTGAATTTTATTTTATTTATTTTTTTATATAGCAGGTCCTTATTAGTCATCAGTTTTACACACATCAGTGTATACATGTCAATCCCAATCGCCCAGTTCATCAGACCACCACCCCCACCCCCTGCAGCTTTCCCACCTTGGTGTCCATACGTTTGTTCTCTACATCTGTGTCTAAATTTCTGCCCCACAAACCGGTTCATCTGTACCATTTTTCTAGGTTCCACATACATGCGTTAATATACGATATTTGTTTTTCTGACTTACTTCACTCTGTATGACAGTCTCTAGGTCCATCCACGTCTCAACAAATGACCCAATTTTGTTCCATTTTATGGCTGAGTAATATTCCATTGTATATATGTACCACATCTTCTTTATGCATTCGTCTGTCAATGGGCATTTAGGTTGCTTCCATGACCTGGCTATTGTAAACAGTGCTGCAATGAACATTGGGGTGCATGTGTCTTTTTGAATTATGGTTTTCTCTGGGTATATGCCCAGTAGTGGGATTTCTGGATCATATGGTAATTCTATTTTTAGCTTTTTAAGGAACCTCCATACTGTCCTCCATAGTGGCTGTATCAATTTACATTCCCACCAACAGTGCAAGAGGGTTTCCTTTTCTCCACACCCTCTCCAGCATTTGTTGTTTGTAGATTTTCTGATGATGCCCATTCTAACTGGTGTGAGGTGATACCTCACTGTAGTTTTGATTTCCATTTCTCTAATAATTAGTGATGTTGAGCAGCTTTTCATGTGTTTCTTGGCCATCTGATGTCTTCTTTGGAGAAATGTCTATTTAGGTCTTCTGCCCATTTTTGGATTCAGTTGTTTGTTTTTTATAATACTGAGATGCATGAGCTGTTTATATATTTTGGAGATTAATCCTTTGTCCGTTGATTCGTTTGCAAATATTTTCTCCCATTCTGAGGGTTGTCTTTTCGTCTTGTTTATGGTTTCCTTTGCTGTGCAAAAGCTTTGAAGTTTCATTAGGTCCCATTTGTTTATTTTTGTCTTTATTTCCATTATTCTAGGAGGTGGATCAAAAAAGATCTTGCTGTGATTTATGTTAGAGTGTTCTTCCTATGTTTTCCTCTAAGAGTTTTATAGTGTCCAGTCTTACATTTAGGTCTTGAATCCATTTTACATTTATTTTTGTGTATGGTGTTAGGGAGTGTTCTAATTTCATTCTTTTACATGTAGCTGTCCAGTTTTCCCAGCACCACTTATTGAAGAGACTGTCTTTTCTCCATTGTATATCCTTGCCTCCTTTGTCATAGATTAGTTGACCATAGGTGCGTGGGTTTATCTCTGGGCTTTTCTATCTTGTTCCATTGATCTATGTTTCTGTTTTTGTGCTAGTGCCATATTGTCTTGATTACTGTAGCTTTGTAGTATAGTCTGAAGTCAGGGAGCCTGATTCCTCCAGCTCTGTTTTTTTCCCTGAAGACTGCTTTGGCTATTCGGGGTCTTCTTTGTCTCCATACAAATTTTAAGATTTCTTTTTCTAGTTCCGTAAAAAACGCCATTTGTAATTTGATACGACTTGCATTGAACCTGTAGAATGCTTTGGGTAGTATAGTCATTTTCAAAATATTGATTCTTCCAATCCAAAAACATGGTATATCTCTCCATCTGTTGCTATCATCTTTACTTTCTTTCATCAGTGTCTTAAAGTTTTCTGCATACAGGTCTTTTGTTTCCCTAGGTAGGTTTATTCCTAGGTATTTTATTCGTTTTGTTGCAGTGGTAAATGAGAGTGTTTCCTTAATTTCTCTTTCAGATTTTTCATCATTAGTGTACAGGAATGCAAGAGATTTCTGTGCATTAATTTTGTATCCTGTAACTTTACCAAATTCACTGATTAGCTCTAGTAGTTTTCTGCTGGCATTCTTTAGGATTCTTTATGTATAGTATCATGTCATCTGCAAACAGTGACAGTTTTACTTCTTCTTTTCCAATTTGTATTCCTTTTATTTCTTTCTCTTCTCTGATTGCTGTGGCTAGGACTTCCAAAATTATATTGAATAATAGTGGTGAGAGTGGACATCCTTGTCTTGTTCCTGATGTTAGAGGAAATGCTTTCAGTTTTTCACCATTGAGAATGATGTTTGCTGTGGGTTTCTCGTATATGACCTTTATTATGTTGAGGTAGGTTCCCTCTATGCCCACTTTTTGGAGAGTTTTTATCATAAATGGGTGTTGAATTTTGTCAAAACCTTTTTCTGCATCTATTGAGATGATCATATGGTTTGTATTCTTCAGTTTGTTAATATGGTGTATGACATTGATTGATTTGTGTATATTGAAGAATCCTTGCATTCCTGGGATAAATCCCACTTGATCATGGTGTATGATCCTTCTAATGTGTTGTTGGATTCTCTTTGCTAGTATTTTGTTGAGGTTTTTTGCATCTCTATTCATCAGTGATATTGGTCTGTAATTTTCTTTTTTTGTAGTATCTTTGTCTGGTTTTGGTATCAGGGTGATGCTGGCCTCATAGAATGAGTTTGGGAGTGTTCCTTCCTCTGCAATTTTTTGGAAGAGTTTGAGAAGGATGGGTGTTAGCTCTTCTCTAAATGTTTGATAGAATTCACCTGTGAAGCCATCTGGTCACGGACTTTTGTTTGTTGGAAGATTTTTAATCACAGTTTCAATTTCATTACTTGTGATTGGTCTATTCATATTTTCTATTTCTTCCTGGTTCAGTCTTGGAAGGTTATACCTTTCTAAGAATTTGTCCATTTCTTCCAGGTTGTCCATTTTATTGGCATAGAGTTGCTTGTAGTAGTCTCTTAAGATGCTTTGTATTTCTTTGGTGTCTGTTGTAACTTCTTTTTCATTTCTAATTTTATTGATTTGAGTCCTCTCTCTCTTTTTCTTGATGAGTCTGGCTAATGGTTTATCAATTTTGTTTATCTTCTCAAAGAACCAACTTTTAGTTTTATTGATCTTTGCTATTGTTTTCCTTGTTTCTATTTCATTTATTTCTGCTCTGATCTTTATGATTACTTTCCTTCTGCTACCTTTGGGTTTTGTTTGTTCTTCTTTCTCTCATTGCTTTAGGTGTAAGGTTAGATTGCTTATTTGAGGTTTTTCTTGTTTCTTGAGGTAGGCTTGTATAGCTATAAACTTCCCTCTTAGAACTGCTTTTGCTGCATCCCATAGGTTTTGGATCGTCGTGTTTTCATTGTCATTTGTCTCTAGGTATTTTTTCATTTCCTCTTTGATTTCTTCAGTGATCTCTTGGTTATTTAGTAACGTATTGTTTAGCCTCCATGTGTTTGTGTTTTTTACGTTTTTTTCCCTGTAATTCGTTTCTAATCTCATAGCGTTGTGGTCAGAAAAGAATCTTGATATGATTTCAGTTTCTTAAATTTACTGAGGCTTGATTTGTGACCCAAGATGTGATCTATCCTGGAGAATGTTCCGTGCACACTTGAGAAGAAAGTGTAATCTGTTCTTTTTGGATGGAGTCCTATAAACAGAAATTAAATCTATCTAGTCTATTGTGTCATTTAAAATTTCTGCTTCCTTATTTATTTTCATTTTGGATGATCTGTCCATTGGTGTAAGTGAGGTGTTAAAGACCCCACTATTACTGTGTTACTGTCAATTTCCTCTTTTATAGCTGTTAGCAGTTGCCTTATGTATTGAGGTGCTCCTACACTGGGTGCATATATATTTATAATTGTTATATCTTCTCCTTGGATTGATCCCTTGATGATTATGTAGAGTCCTTCCTTGTCTCTTGTAACATTATTTTAAAGTCTATTTTATCTGATATGAGTATTGCTACTCCAGCTTTCTTTTGATTTCCATTTGCATGGAATATCTTTTTCCATCCCCTCACTTTCAGTTTGTATGTGTCCCTAGGTCTGAAGTGGGTCTCTTGTAGACAGCATATATATGGGTCTTGTTTTTGTATCCATTCAGCAAGCCTGTGTCTTTTGGTTAGAGCATTTAATCCATTCATGTTTAAGGTAATTATCGATATGTATGTTCCTATGACCATTTTCTTAATTGTTTTGGGTTTGTTTTTGTAGGTCCTTTTCTTCTCTTTTGTTTCCCACATAGAGAAGTTCCTTTAGCATTTGTTTTAGAGCTGGTTTGGTGGTGCTGAATTCTTTTAGCTTTTGCTTGTCTGTAAAGCTTTTGATTTCTCCATGAAATCCGAATGAGATCCTTGCCGGTAGAGTAATCTTGGTTGTAGGTTCTTCCCTTTCATCACTTTAAGTATATCATGCCTCTCCCTTCTGGCTTGTAGAGCTTCTGCTGTTCCCTTGTATGTTGTCATTTTTCCCTTGCTGCTTTCAATAATTTTTCTTTGTCTTTAATTTTTGCCAGTTTGATTACTATGTGTCTTGGCCTGTTTCTCCTTGGGTTTATCCTGTATGGGACTCACTGCACTTCCTGGACTTGGGTGGCTATTTCCTTTCCCATGTTAGGGTAATTTTGACTATAATCTCTTCAAGTATTTTCTCGGGTCCTTTCTCTCTTCTCCTTCTGCCACCCATATAATGTGGGTGGCATCTTCTCGATTTTTGCCTCCATTCTTTTTCCGAGGTCCTGGATCATCTTCACTATCATTATTCTGAATTCTTTTTCTGGAAGGTTGCCTATCTTCACTTCATTTATTTGTTTTTCTGGGGTTTTATCTTGTTCCTTCATCTGGTTCATAGCCTTTCACCTTGTCTATCTTCCTGTGAATGTGGTTTTTGTTCCACAGGCTACAGGATTGTAGTTCTTCTTGCTTCTGCTGTCTGACCTCTGGTGGATGAGGCTACCTAAGAGGCTTGTGCAAGTTTCCTGTTGGAAGGGACTTGTGGTGGGTAGAGTTGACTGTCGCTCTGGTGGGCAGAGCACAGTAAAATTTTAATCCACTTGACTGCTGATGGGTTGGGCTGGGTTCCCTCCCTGTTGGTTGTTTGGCCTGGGGCAACCCAACACTGGAGCCTACCTGGGCTCTTTGGTAGGGCTGATGACAGACTCTGGGAGGGCTCATGCCAAGGAGTACTTCCCAGAACTTCTGCTGCCAGTGTCCTTGTCCCCACAGTGAAACAGAGCCGCCTGCCGCCTCTGCAGGAGACCCTCCAACACCAGCAGGTAGGTCTGGTTCAGTCTCCCCCGGGGTCACTGCCCCTTCCCCTGGGTCCCGATGCACACACTACTTTGTGTGTGCCCTCCAAGAGTGGAGTCTCTGTTTCCCGCAGTCCTGTCGAAGTCCTGCAATCAACTCCCCCTAGGCTTCAAAGTCTGATTATCTAGGAATTCCTCCTCCCGTTGCTGGACCCCCAGGTTGGGAAGCCTGACGGGGGGCTCACAACCTTCACTCCAGTGGGTGGACTTCTGTGGTATAAGTGTTCTCCAGTCTGTGAGTCACCCACCCAGCAGTTATGGGATTTGATTTTACTGTGTTTGTGCCGCTCCCACCATCTCACTGTGGCTTCTCCTTTGTCTTTGGAGGTTGGGTATCTTTTTTGGTGAGTTCCAGGACATTGGACCACCAGAGACCTCCGGGCCCTAAGTAATATCAATCGGCGAGAGCTCTTCCAGAGATCTCCATCTCAATGCTAAGACCCAGCTCCACCCAATAGCCAGCAAGCTCCAGTGCTGGACGCCCCATGCAAAACAACTAGCAAGACAGGAAAACACACCACCCATTAGCAGAGAGGCTGCCTAAAATCATACTAAGTTCGCAGACACCCCAAAACACACCACTGGACACAGCCCTGCCCACCAGAAAGACAAGATCCAGCCCCACCCACCAGAACACAGGCACCAGTCCCCTCCACCAGGAAGCCTACACAAACCACTGAACCAACCTTAGCCACTAGGGGCAGACACCAAAATCAATGGGAACTAAGAACCTGCAGCCTGCAAAGAGAAGACCCCAAACACAGTAAGTTAAGCAAAATGGGACGACAGAAATACACAGCAGATGAAGGAGTAAGGTAAAAACCCACCAGACCAAACAAATGAAGAGGAAATACGCAGTCTACCTGAAAAAGAATTCAGAGAATTCAGAGTAATGATAGTAAAGATGATTCCAAAATCTTGGAAATAAAAAGGAGAAAATACAAGAAACGTTTAACAAGGACCTAGAAGAACTAAAGGGCAAACAAACAATGATGAACAACATGATAAATGAAATTAAAATTGCTCTAGAAGAAATCAATAGAATAACTGATGCACAAGAACGGATAAGTGACCTGGAAGATAAAATAGTGGAAATAACTACCACAGAGCAGAATAAAGAAAAAAGAATGAAAAGAATTGAGGACACTCTTAGAGAGCTCTGGAACAATATTAAACGTAACAACATTCGAATTATAGGGTTCCCAGAAGAAGAAGAGAAAAAGAAAGGGTCTGAGAAAATATTTGAAGAGATTATAGTTGAAAACTTCCCTAACGTGGGAAAGGGAATAGTCACTCAAGTCCAGGAAGCACAGAGACTCCCATACAGGATAAATCCAAGGAGAAATATGCCAAGACACATATTAATCAAACTATCAAAAATTAAATACAAAGAAAAAATATTAAAAGCAGCAAGGGAGGGCTTCCCTAGTGGCACAGTGGTTTAGAAACTGCCTGCTAATGCAGGGGACATGGGTTCGAGCCCTGGTCTGGGAGGATCCCACATGCTGCGGAGCAACTGGGCCCGTGAGCCACAACTGCTGAGCCTGCGCGTCTGGAGCCTGTGCTCCTCAACAATAGAGGCCACGATAGTGGGAGGCCCGTGCACCGCAATGAAGAGTGGCCCCCGCTTGCCAAACTAGAGAAAGCCCTCACACAGAAATGAAGACTCAACACAGCAAAAATAAATTAATTAATTAATAAACTCCTAACCCTAACATCTTCTTAAAAAAAAAAAAAATTCAAAAAAACAAAAAAAGCAAGGGAAAAGCAACAAATAACATACAAGGGAATCCCCATAAGGCTAACAGCTGACCTTTCAGCAGAAACTCAGCAAGCCAGAAGGGAGTGGCAGAACATATTTTAAGTGATGAAAGGGAAAAACCTACAACCAAGATTGCTCTACCCAGCAAGGATCTCATTCAGATTCGAAAGAGAAATTAAAACCTTTACAGCCAAGCAAAACTTTAGAGAATTCAGCACCACCAAACCCACTTTACAACAAATGCTAAAGGAACTTCTCTAGAAAGGAAACACAACAGAAGGAAAAGACCTACAATAACAAACCCAAAACAATTAAGAAAATGGTAATAGGAACACACATATCAATAATTACCTTAACTGTAAATGGATTAAATGCTCCAACCAAAGACATAGACTGGCTGAATGGATACCAAAACAAGACCTGTATATATGCTGTCTACAAGACAACCACTTCAGACCTAGGGACACATACAGACTGAAAGTGAGGGGATGGAAAAAGATACTCCATGCAAATGGAAATCAAAAGAAAGCTGGAGTAGAAATTCTCATATCAGACAAAATAGACTTTAAAATAAAGACTATTACAAGAGACAAGGACACTGCACAATGATCAAGGGATCAATCCAAGAAGAAGATATAACAATTGTAAATATCTATGGACCCAACATAGGAGCACCTCAATACATAAGGTAAATGCTAACAGCCATAAAAGGGGAAATCGACAGTAACACAATCATAGTAGGGGACTTTGACACCTCACTTTCACCAATGGACAGATCATCCAAAATGAAAATAAATAAGGAAACACAAGCTTTAAATGATACATTAAAAAAGATGGAATTAATTGATATTTATAGGACATTCCAGCCAAAAACAACAGAATACACTTTCTTTTCAAGTGCTCATGGAACATTCTCCAGGATAGATCATATCTTGGGTCACAAATCAAGCCTTGGTAAATTTAAGAAAATTGAAATCATATCAAGTATCTTTTCCGACCACAACGTTTTGAGACTAGATATCAATTACAGGAAAAAAAAAACTGTAAAAAATGCAAACACATAGAGGCTAAACAATATGCTACTAAATAATCAATAAGTCACTGAAGAAATCAAAGAGGAAGTCAAAAAATACCTAAAACCAAATGACAATGAAAACACGACGATCCAAAACCTATGGGATGCAGCAAAAGCAGTTCTTAGAGGAAAGTTTATAGCAGTACAATCCTACCTCAGGAAACAAGAAAAATGTCAAATAAACAACCTAACCTTACACCTAAAGCAGTTAGAGGAAGAAGAACAACAACAACAGCAAAAAAAACAAAGCAGAAGGAAAGAAATCTTAAAGATCAGATCAGAAATAAATGAAAAAGAAATGAAGGAAACAATAGCAAAGATCAATAAAACTAAAAGCTGGTTCTTTGAAGAGAAACAAAAATTGATAAACCACTAGCCACACTCATAAGAAAAAAAGGGAGAACACTCAAATCAACAGAATTAGAATGAAAAAGGAGAAGTAACAGCTGACACTACAGAAATACAAAGAATCACGAGGGATTACCACGAGCAACTATATGCCAATAAAATGGACAACCTGAAAGGAATGGACAAGTTCTTAGAAAAACACAACCTTCTGAGACTGAACCAGGAAGAAACAGAAAATGTAAACAGACCAGTCACAAGCACTGAAATTGAAACTGTGATTAAAAATCTTCCAACAGGTCTTCCCTGGTGGTGCAGTTGTTGAGAGTCCGCCTGCTGATCCAGGGGACACGGGTTCGTGCCCCGGTCCAGGAAGATCCCACATGCCGCGGAACGGCTGGGCCCGTGAGCCATGGCCGCTGAGCCTGCATGTCCGGAGCCTGTGCTCCGCAAAGGGAGAGGCCACAACAGTGAGAGGCCCGCATACTGCAAAAAAAAAAAAAAAAAAAAAAAAATCTGCCAACAAACAAAAGCCCAGGACCAGATGGCTTCACAGGCAAATTCTATCAAACATTTAGAGAAGAGCTAATGCCTATCCTTCACAAACTCTTCCAAAATATAGCAGAAGGAGGAACACTCCCAAACTCATTTTATGAGGCCCTGATACCAAAACCAGACAGAGATGTCACAAGAAAAGAAAACTACAGACCAATATCACTGATGAACATAGATGCAAAAATCCTCAACAAGATAATAGCAAACAGAATCCAACAGCACAATAAAGGGATCATACACCATGATCAAGTGGGATTTATCGCAGGTATGCAAGGATTCTTCAATATATGCAAATCAATCAATGTGATACACCTATTAAGAAACTGAAGGATAAAAACCATATGATAATCTCAATAGATGCAGAAAAAGCTTTTGACAAAATTCAATACCCATTTATGATAAAAACTCTCCAGAAATTAGGCATAGAGGGAACCTACCTCAGCATAATAAAGGCCATATATGACAAACCCACAGGCAACATCGTTCTCAATGTTGAAAATCTGAAACCATTTCCTCTAAAATCAGGAAAAAGACAAGGATGCCCACTCTCACCACTATTATTCAACATAGTTTTGGAAGTTTTAGCAATAGCAATCATAGAAGAAAAAGAAGTAAAAGGAATCCAAATGAGATAAGAAGAAGTAAAGCTGTCACTGTTTACAGATGACATGATACTATACATAGAGAATCCTAAAGATGCTACCAGAAAACTACTAGAGCTAATTAATGAATTTGGTAAAGTAGCAGGGTACAAAATTAATGCACAGAACTCTCTTGCATTCCAATACACTAATGATGAAAAATCTGAAAGAGAAATTAAGGAAACACTTCCATTTACCATTGCAACAAAAAGAATAAAATACCTAGGAATAAACCTACCTAGGGAAACAAAAGATCTGTATGCAGAAAAGTATAAGACATTGATGAAAGAAATTAAAGATGATACAAACAGATGGAGAGATATACCATGTTCTTGGACTGGAAGAATCAACATTGTGAATATGACTATATTACCCAAAGCAATCTACAGATTCAGTGCAATCCCTATCAAACCACCAATGGCACTTTTCACAGAATTAGAACAAAAAAATTCACAATTTGTATGGAAACACAAAAGACCCCAAATAACCAAAGCAATCCTGAGAAAGAAAAACAGAGCTGGAGGAATCAGGCTCCCTGACTTCAGACTATACTACAAAGCTACAGTCATCAAGACAGTATGGTTCTGGCACAAAAACAGAAATATAGATCAATGGAACAGGATAGAAAGCCCAGAGATAAACCCATGCACATATGGTCACCTTATCTTTGATAAAGGAGGCAAGAATATACAATGGAGAAAAGACAGCCTCTGAATATGTGGTGCTGGGAAAACTGGACAGCTACATGGAAAAGAATGAGATTAGAACACATCCTAACACCATACACAAAAATAAACTCAAAATGGAGTAAAGACCTAAATGTAAGGCCAGACACTATAAAACTCTTAGAGGAAAACATAGGAAGAACACTCTTTGACATAAATCACAGCAAGATCCTCTTTGACCCACCTCCTAGAGTAATGGAAATAAAAATAAACAAATGAGACCTAATGAAACTTAAAAGCTTTTGCACAGCAAAGGAAACCATAAACAAAATGAATACATAACCCTCAGAATGGAAGAACATATTTGCAAGCAAAGCAACTGACAAAGTATTAATCTCCAAAATATACAAGCAGCTCATGCAGCTCAACATCAAAAAAACAAACATCCCAATCCAAAAATAGGCAGAGATCTAAATACACATTTCTCCAAAGAAGATATACAGATTGCCAACAAACACATGGAAGGATGCTCAACATCACTAATCATTAGAGAAATGCAAATCAAAACTGCAGTGAGGTATCACTTCACACTGGTCAGAATGGCCATCATCAAAAAACCTATAAACAATAAATGCTGGAGAGGGTGTGGAGAAAAGGGAACCCTCTTGCACTGCTGGTGGGAATGTAAATTGATACAGCCACTACGGAGAACAATATAGAGGTTCCTTAAAAAACTAAAAATAGAACTACCATATAACCCAGAAATCTGACTGCTGGGAATATACCCTGAGAAAACCATAATTCAAAAAAGTTATGTACCACAGTGTTCACTGCAGCACTATTTACAATAGCCAGGACATGGAAGCAACCTAAGTGTCCATCAACAGATGAATGGATAAAGAAGATGTGGCACATATATACAATGGAATATTACTCAGCCATAAAAAGAAACGAAATTGAGTTATTTGTAGTGAGGTGGATGGACCTAGAGTCTGTCATACAGAGTGAAATAGTCAGAGAAAAAGAAATACCATATGCTAACACATATTTATGGAATCTAAAAAAAAAAATTGTTCTGATGAACCTAGCAGCAGGATAGGAATAAAGATGCAGATGTAGAAAATGGACTTGAGGACATGAGGGAAGGGTAAGCTAGGACGAAGTAAGAGAGTAGCATTGACATATATACACTACCAAATGTAAAATAGCTAGTGGGAAGCAGCTGCATCACACGGGGAGATCAGCTCAGTGTTTTATGACCACCTGGAGGGGTGAAATAGGGAGGGTGGGAGGGAGACGCAACAGGGAGGGGATATGGGGATATATGTATACATATAGCTGATTCACTTTGTTATACAGCAGAAATGAACCAACATTATAAAGCAATTATACTCTAATAAAAATGCTACAGAAAAAAAAGGAAATTACCCAGGGAAATTATACTGATTTCAGAATTTCACCTTTCCTAGAAATTTTGATATAATTGGTCAGGGTATGGTGTAGCCACTGGGAGTCTTAAAAGGTCTCCAAGTGTTTCTAATGTGCAACCGAGGTTGAGATCCATGGTTCTATCTGCTGTGGATAACTAATATCATTGAAAATCTTCAAAAGTGATATATCACTCCTCAAAGTCTTATTAAATTTGTATTAGTCTTTGGTTCCATAGATAGAATTATAAATTGTATTGCTGCACTATAGATCCCAGGTACTAATGCCCCTTGAAAACTTGTATTATAATCATGTCCCTAAAATCAGAATTGGAAAGAAGAGCCCTTTGAGGCCTCAAATAGTGGTTTTAAATGATGTAAAAATCAAGTTATGCCCTAGTTTTTTTTTTAAATTATATTTTAAAACTAATGGAACATTTTAAAAAACGGAAATGCACTCAACTGCCACGTACAAGAGGAAGACACACCTGAGTTTGGGGTTTTTCCAAAAGAATCTCTTCCCAACAACTCTGCTAATTTTCCTAATGAACATTCTTTTGCTTTTTTAGCCAGGTGGTACTACAACACTTATAGGTACCAAGACAGCTTCTGAAGTATTTGTCCCATCTGCTTTTGTAGTCGTTTCTCTATTCTTTCTTGTTTTCTTAAAATATAGCACAGAGCATGAATCATGTTGAGCTGTTATTAGAGAATGGGCTTTGTTGCAGAATCACATGTGAATCATTTAAATCCTACCTAACAATCCAGTTAAGGCATTAAGGCATTATGTTACGTATCAGTGAGTAAGAAGTACCACAGAGAAATGAGTTTTCTTAGTAAATTAATTACTTTCAGAAAAATGGAGACACAGATGTATACTTTTTTTTTTTTTTTTTGGCGGTACGCGGGCCTCTCACCGTTGTGGCCTCTCCCGTTGCGGAGCACAGGCTCCAGATGCACAGGCTCAGTGGCCACTGCTCACGGGCCCAGCCGCTCCGCGGCATGTGGGATCCTCCCGGACCGGGGCACGAACCCGCGTCCCCTGCATCGGCAGGCGGACTCTCAACCACTGTACCACCAGGGAGGCCCCAGGTATATACTTTTATCTCTGTAGATTTTAGCGCTGGAAGAGTAAATGGTTCATTACAATATTTCAGCGAATTGTTCTTTGTGAATAATTTTTCAATTTTTAAAATTTAAACATATCTTAATAAAAGCATGAAGTGCAACAATATATTTTTAATATTTTTAAAGCTCCATTAAAGTAACATCACATAAATAGATGGACTTAGACTTAATAGAGATAAAATCATGCTTCTAAGTTAAAAACTACAAAGAATAAAACAGCACGTATTTAGGAAATACTTCCCCTCATTCTCATTAGGTTTTATTCCATTAATGTTTAAGTGAATTTTAAATTACTGAATTAATATATTTCTACAGACTCCCTTAAAACTTAAAATATTACAGATAAGATTAAAGTGATTTTGACACCACTCCCAATTTGAGCGTCCTCCTCACCTCCCCAGAGATAAGCACCATGATGAATTTAGTGCATTTCACTCAAGAACTTTTTAAGAGTTTTAATTAACCTTACAAACGTGCATGCATATGTACATGCCAGTGGAATACAGAGATGCCAGCTCGGAGTCCAAGCTCTGCTGCACCCACCTTTACTACAAAAATAGAATAACAGTAGATAAAATGCAAAAGATAAAACAAAACCAGGACTGGTTTCGAAAACAAGATAAACAGGCTCACGGATCAGAAACAGCTGAAATAAGAGCCAGAGTGAAACCGAGGGTAATCATCAGTTAAATCCATTACACCTGGAACCTGCCTTGCTGCTCCAGCTGGCTTTAATTGTTGCTACAAAAGACCTCCAAGCATCACATACAAACAAGATATTTGCCCGAGTTGATTTGAAGGAGCTTGAACTCAACTGTGTCTAGTTTGGGCCCGAGCCGGTTAAGACTGGTTAGGACCACGGGCTTCCAACTGGGCATGCGCGAGTGTCTGCTTGGACTTTTTGATGTCAGGCGACTAGGAGGTCCACCCTCGGAGCACATTCGCGCCGCCATTTTCTGGACCAAAGTCCTGTGAAGAAATCTGTGCCTTAGTTGTACCTGTGCAGAGCAATGATTCCTTCACCTTTTCCTTTTCTCCAGTTACCTTTCCCCGTGCTTCCCAGCCTCAGCTTTATCCTGTAAGTATCCCGAGGCCCTCACCTTTGGAGGGGCGGATTTGAGATTTGTTCTCCCATCCTCTCACTTATCTGCCTGGTGAGTAAACCCCTTCTCTGCTGCGGACGTTGGTGTTTCAGCATTTGGATCGCGGCGTGTCTGGCAACAATAGGTTGCTGAAACTCGAGTTGAACAGCAGGCAGTGGTGGCCCTGAATTAAGCCCCTGGGGAGCAAAGGGGACTAAAATGACTTCCAGTGAGTTGAGGGGTACCAGAGCTCAGTTACTTTAGCATCCTCAGTGACTCCTTCTTTAAATAAAAACAATGACTTACCTTAGCGTATATAGGAAATCAGATCCAGAGGGTAAACATAAGACAATTTGCAAGAATATAATGATGGAATATATAATTTCCAGCATTTAAACAAGTTTTAAATAAACAATGATAACACTGTAATTGTAAAGAAGAAAGCGCTCTTGTTACTTCAATTCTGTCATTCTGTGTAGGCTCCTCAAGTTTTTATTTATGTTCAAAAAAATTTTTTTAATTAATTTTATTTATTTTTGGCTGTGTTGGGTCTTCGTTGTTGCGTGTGGGCTTCCTCGAGTTGTGGTGAGCGGGGGCTACTCTGTTGCGGTGCACAGGCCTCTCATTGCGGTGGCTTCTCTTGTTTCAGAGTATGCTCTAGGTCACGCAGTAGTTGTGGCTTGCAGGCGCTAGAGCACAGGCTCAGTCGTTGTGGCATATGGGCCCAGGGCCCAGTTGCTGCACGGCATGTGGGATCTTCCCGGACCAGGGCTCGAACCTGTGTCCCCTGCATTGGCAGGTGGATTCTTAACCACTGCGCCACCAGGGAAGCCCTGTTCAAAATTTTTTGACTACATAGATATTTAAAGGCTGCTAGTATCAGTCCCAAAGAAATAAAGATGTGACGAGTATTGGGGTAGCTAAATTTATTGTGAAATGAAATTTTTGTAAATCTCTACCAAACTTTTATTTTTAAGGCTTTCCTGACTATTTATATAATTGTTGCTTTGAGTGAGAAAACTGTTTTGAAATTAACGTGTTCTTTGAGTTATGAGCGAAGATAGATTAAACAGGCTGGCTATACTTGCTAATGAGCTTAAATACACAAAAATCTATTTTGAAGAAGGCATTGACAAATTTGCAGAAGATAAGGCTTGACACACAAACTGTGTTCATTTAGAAACAAATAACTAAAAAGATGTTTTTTCCCTTTTCTAACAAAAAATGTATTAAGATCATTAAAAAGTATCAATCTGTTACTTTTTTCTTTGTTTAACATAATATTTATTTTATTCTCTAAGTTTATTAATTTTCTGTTTTTTACTGGCATGACTATATGTGAAATTCAATAAAAGATAAATCTTCACAGTTTTCATTGCTTTTGTGGCTACTATTAGTTTTATTTCATGATAATTATTTTAAAAATAATTTTGTCATATCGAGAAGGGAGATGTAAAATAAATGATTGTCATATTGAGAAGAGAGATTAAAAAAAAAAAGATCCACTCTCAAAGTCAGATATGATAGGTTAGTCCCTTTTCATCCCACAGTCAAATCTCCCATTTCTGGAAGGTAATAGCTGCAGATGTATTGATGTAACAGAAGTCATTGTTTTGAAATTGAGAATGAGAGGGAAGATTAATACTCTAAGCATTATTTATATCAGAAAAAATTTATCCTAATGAATTTTCAGTTGATGGAATTAGAAATATACCAGAGGTCACAAATGTGCAGTTGAAAAACCAGATTCTACACAAGATATGTTTCACTTACTCTGCACAATATTATGGAAAAGATTAAAGAGCCAACATGTTACATCCTAGGTATTGGCTTGAAATTCAAATTTCTGGTCTTGAAAGCGTGTAAGGTTTGACATCACTGGACTCTCCACCTTTACGCAGCAGCAACTGGCTGGAGCTGGTGTGTAGCTGCCTGTTTCAGTGGAGCACGATCCCCACTGCCCCCGCATGGTAGGCATAAGGATTTCCCCTGGCTGTGTTCATTTCATCCTTTACCTGCCCTAAGAGACATTTGAAATTCTGGCCCTACAAAACCCTGCCAAGAGTATCGTCCTCCTGTCTATCTCCTTTTCAGCTTTTAATTGAATAATACTTATTGCACATGGACTTTCATTCATTCAGTAAATATTTGTTGAGCACCTACTATGTTCTGGGCAGTGAGGATACAGCAATGAACCAGAAAAAGTATTTGCCTCTATGGAGCTCTCATGGTGGTTGGGGAGAGGTGGGGGGGACAGAAAAGAAACTGGAAAATAAAAGTGAAAGCGATATTTTCAGATAGTAGAAGAGAGTGGCAGAGAGAGTGGAACAAGAAGTTCTCGCTACATTATTCCTCAGTTTCGGTGGAGGAGTGATGTAGTATAATTTAGTTACATGCACATTGGAGAAGTTATTGATGTTGAAAATTTAAGTAGACAGGGTTTCCCTATTTGCAGGAATGGGGAATTGATTATTTCATTTGCTTGCAAATATAAACTCTAACTTTAAATGGGAGAAAGTTGGCTGAGGAAACTTAACTCTTCTTTAGCTTGAGAATGTGCTTTGGAAGCAGGGAGAACATGCATCCTGCTTTGCACAGGACAGTCCTGGTTTACATCTGTGAACCAAGCTTAGTCACTCATAATGCTTCTTTACACTCTCAAAACTGTTCATAGTTACATAGTCAGTCATTTATTGAGAGGACTGTAAAAATATTAAATTATTTCAAACCTTTTTAAAATTATATGGTTACACAGTTTATTTAGAGGGCAATAAAATATCATGTAATTTAAATATTAATTATGCCAAATACCATTAATCAAATGCACCCTAGTTTGGAATGAACAAAATACTTTCAGATATTTATGTCTCGATAGCTAATGATTAGCTGGTCTTGTGCTCATTACATCATTGTTCATTTACTGTGATAGGGATGAAGCAGAAAGCTTGAGCTTGGGAAATAAGAACTTGTTGCTTAGAAAAAGGGTATTAACACTCGAATGTATGGATAAAGAAGGAAATGGAATTTCCTTCCAAAGGGTGTTTTATTTTATTTTATTTATTTATTTATTTTTGCGTTACGCGGGCCTCTCACTGTTGTGGCCTCTCCCATTGCGGAGCACAGGCTCCGGACGCACAAGCTCAGCGGCCATGGCTCACGGGCCCAGCTGCTCTGCGGCATGTGGGATCTTCCTGGACTGGGGCACAAACCCATGTCCCCTGCATCGGCAGGCGGACTCTCAACCACTGCGCCACCAGGGAAGCCCCCAAGGGGTGTTTTAGTCATTGGATGAAGCACATCAGTGCAGGTTCTGGAGCAGTTTTTATTTTATGCCGAAGGTTGTGCCCTGGAAATGGAATGATAAGTAGTTCTTTGGCGATAGAATGGTAAGTAGTTTGAAAACGGAGACTTTAGGAGGGTTTTCTGAGAGCTTACAGGAACTGTGCACAGGAAGTCTGGGAGCTGAGTAAAGGGTTCACTCAGCTATTTGCTTACATTCTTGAAGTGACTTAACAATAATTAAATACATCTGTAGCAGCCAAGCTGGAAAGAGATCAGGTCCTCAAATATCTGCTTCCATAGCCGAGATCCAAACCTGCCTGGCAACTCCATCCCACAAGCAAGTCCACACCCACAGCTCCCCATCCAGATTCCAGCTTCTCTAAACAGTCAGTACAAAATACTTCTCTGAACCAAGGTCTAACTTCAAAACAAGCTCATTTTGCAGAAAGAACAGTTTGCAGCCTATTATATGTCCAAATGGACAGTATAACAGAGAGGTCAAATGGCATTGTTCAAAAATAATTTTCTCCGAAAGGAAAGTCTATGCAGAGGATACTTTCTCCCTGGATCAATATAATGTGTTTTAACCTCTTCAAAGTACGTAACATTCACTAAGACTTTCAAAAGAAAAAAGAAGAAACATACTAATTTGGAAGTGGTTGCATTCAGGGTATAAATATGCTAACTCCTCTCCTGCTCATAAGAATGACAATGAAAATATAGGAAACTGAAAAACAATCAACTAGAATAAAGAAACTAAAAGCAACTAAGACCTTGGAGTTGGGTGTGATTTCCATACCTGTGTTTAAGTCTCTTAGTAGATGGTCCCAATTTTTAATTCAAAATGAATTGGTTCACATGGTAGCTTTCTAACCATGGGGGAGATTTTTATCCTTATTCCCATCTTCACCATTATCATTGCTGTCATTAGTGTGATGGAGGATCCCATTGCCCTTAACCAAGGCCATCTATCCTTGGGGAAAAGAAAGGTTTCCTCGAAAAAAATTTTGATACTCTTTTCCTTTCTTCTTTTCTTTCTTTTCTCCTTTTCCTCCCCCTCCTTTTTGTCTTTCTTTGTCATCATAAACTAAAATCTAAATGGGGTAATTATTTTAATTTTTAAATATATTTCTAATTTAAATAATCTGTTTTCCAAAAGAGTTTATCCTGGATAGTTTTTACTCAGTTACTTTAATAGTTCTTTTCAAAGAAAGACCACATTGTTTAATATATTTTAGAATCTAATTAATTGTCATCAATTTCTGTAGATCTGAAATGTTTAAGAATTAAAAGAAAAAAATAAAACTTGGTCAGGTGTCTCAGAAATCATTATCTGGCTGTAAAACCAAACATAATGGAAGAAAATCTGCACTTATTTATATAAACACATGGAAGACTGTCAGATTTGTTTTTCTTTACAAAGCAAATAGATACCAAACCAAACATACTTTACCACACTGTCTATCAACTGTGCTCTTCAGTATTTACCCAAAAGAGTTGAAAACTCTGACCACAAAAAAACCTGCACATGTGTTTACAGAAGCTTTATTTATAATTGCCAAAACTTGTAAGTAAGGTGTCTTTCTGCAGGTGAATGGGTAAATGAACTGTGGTACATCCAGACAATGGAGTATTATTCAACACTGAAAAGAAATGAGCTATCAAGCTAAGAAAAGACATAGAGGAACCTTAAATGCATATTCCTAAATGAAAGAAGCCAATCTAAAAAGGCTACATGCCGTATGATTCCAACTCTGACATTCTGGAAAAGGCAAAACTATGGAGACAGTAAAAAAAAAAAAATCAGTGGTTGCCAGGCGGGTAGAGGAGGAGAAGAGATGAGTAGGCAGAGCACAGAGAATTTTTAGGGTAATAAAAATACTCTGTGTGGTATTATAATGATGAATATATGTCATTATACTTTTGTTCAAATCCATAGAATGTATAACACCAAGAGTGAACCCTAAGGTAAAGTGCGGACTTTGGGTGATTATGATGTGTCCATGTAGGATTTTCCATGGTTAAAAAAAAAAAAAAAAATGTTTACCACTCTGGTGAGAGATATTGCTGATAGGGGAGCTATGCATATCTGGGGGGCCAGGAACATATGAGAAATCTCTGTACCTTCCTCTCAATTTTGTTGTAAACCTAAAACCGCTCTAAAAAGATAAAGTTAAAAAAAAAGAAATAATAGAAAATTGCTTACAGTGCTTTCTGTGCTTCAAGATGGGAAGAGTACAGGCTTTGCTTAAAAATGGTGAGGCATTGACACTATGTGGCACGATTTTTCCAAGAATCATAGCCAGGTTCTGACATGCTGAGACATGATGAAGGAGACAGATAAAGAGACAATGGAAAATGACTCCAAGTAAGCCTAAAATGGAGCAAAACTGAAAACGCTGTGGCTAAATGTCATTTGCTTCTTGCTATAAAGCATATGTTTTTAGTTCTATAATGCATTACTGACAATATCTACATAGTTATTTCCTTATTAAATCAAGGAACCTGTGTCCAATTTTCATTTTCTTTCCTTTGATTTAATTTAAACCATAAGGGAGGAGATGACTGAGAAGTTAATACAGTTGGAAATATACCTACAGTGATCCATTAAAAAAAACTCTCTGAAGGATCTTAATCATCATGCTAATTACCGACAGTTGAGTTCCCATTGTTTTTGCATCCACAAGTAGGAGCATTACAAGGGGGAAAATGGGTGGAAGTATGTAGCTGTGACTTGAGGGAGAGTGAGCCAGACCACTCTGGATCAGCAGTCTCCTTCCAACCATGTCTTACCATTCACATTTCATGGAAAGTCCCAGTTAAACTGTAAATATCATCTCTAGAAGATACGTCATTATCTGCCAGTAACATTTTTTGCCAGATTATTTTATTAGATTAGCCCTAGGTAATCTAGACCAAAAGAAAGACATAGAGCAGAGAGTCCAAGTACTGGCAGCCCTCTACCCTGATCCAGCCCTCCCATGTATCAATACTTAGTTCCCAATAATATAGAGTTAGTTGGCAATTATTTGCCAACATTTTGAAAAGCAGTTTTCTTTTGAAATCAAAATCTCTGGCTTCTCTTGGAAAGCCATATCTGGCACCATGGTCTCCCCCATCCAGCCCCGTATCCCTCCATTGCCAAGTGGAAATAGTCTGCACAAGTTCAGTGGCATTGCTGGTCTCAGATGAGACATGCATTTCTCTAGTTTGTTAAGTTGCCTCCATCTCAGAGTTTCTTCTGACTTTGAGGCTAGTGTCAAATACTTCAAGAGGCCTTTTTTGACCATTCATACTGAAGAGCTCCCCCATTCCCTGAACCTGGTGACTCTACCCCATTTCACCTTCTTCTCTTTTCTTGATGATGCTTATGATTCTCTGAAATAAACTTACACGCCCACCTGCTTACTTGTTTATTCTCTGACTCCACCTCCACTCTAGAATTAAAGTTCCAAAAGAGCAGAGATCACAGTACCCCAACACTTAGAACACTACCTGATATATTGCAGACACTCTAATAAGTATTTGTCAGAAAAGTGACCAAATTTATCGTCATGCCTGCATTGTCGTCTCTCATACAGCAGAGAAATATGTCTCCATACCCATGCCATTATGTAAAGTTCCTGAGGGAAGTATCTTCATTCTAATAAAAGAAAATTCCAGCAGAGCTTCAGGTCTGTTTGTTTCCGGTCATTTGGCTGCTTGTAAAAACAACGGGAACTAAACTGATGGTAACTAGCACGACGATCAAGATCATGCAGAGATTATATTACTGACCACTGCAGCTATACCTCCAACTGTATTAATTTCCCAGTCATTGTTTCTCCTTTTTTTTTTTTTTTTTTTTTTTTTACGGTACGCGGGCCTCTCACTGTTGTGGCCTCTCCCGTTGCGGAGCACAGGCTCTGGACGCGCAGGCTCAGCGGTCATGGTTCATGGGACTAGCCGCTCCGCGGCATGTGGGATCTTCCCGGACCGGGGCACGAACCCGCGTCCCCTGCATCGGCAGGCGGACTCTCAACCACTGCGCCACCAGGGAAGCCCCATTGTCTCTCCTTTGATTTAAGCTAAATTAAATGGAAGGAAATATTTTTACATACTATTGGAGTTCATGAAAGTCTGACCTGATTTGATTAAGTTGTGTGTTGTTTGAAGGAAGGAGGGTCGAGAAAGGTTCTCTGTATAAAGCTTTGCTTGAGCTGAAACCTGAAAGGTGTGTATATCATTTACATGGGTGTTTATCTTTTTCTGGATCCCTTAGCATCACTCGAGAATCTTGCAAAAACAAGTTTCAGAATTCTCCCCTAGATCCTGAAGGAAAAGATAAAAGAGGGAAAAGAGGACTGGAAGTTGAGGGCAGAATCTAAGATTCGTTCACTGCTGTGTCCCCAGTATCCATCACTGTGCACACTAAGTGTTCAATAACTATCTACTGACTTATTGACTGACAGGAGGAATAATCAGATGCAGGGTTTTTAATTGCTGCTGCCGATTCAAATACTCCACAGACTTAAACCTATTATCTTAGGCTCAATTAGGCTGCAATGAAACGACTGCTGGTTTTGCTGTATTGTATCTTGGAGGGAAAGCCATTTGTTACTGTGAAAAAGCATAATTCTTTTAAGACCTTTGTAATGTCCTGTTGAAGTACATCCAGTCGCAGCACTATGAGTGTGATGACAATCCTGTTTTTCATGTGAGGTTCCATGCACATTTTTAAAAGTATATGAAAAGGTTCTGTGTCCTGTCACGAAGCAAATCCTGATAGAAATAGACATAAATATTCATTAGAACTTCCCTGCATCTCCCCTTAAAAACCCTCTATTCAAATGGAGATTTTGACTTTTAGAATAATGAAGAATATAAAAAGCCTTTATTCTTGAAAAATTAATAAAATGGTATTTCTCGATTTTCATTAGGATGAGTTTCTGTTTTTGTTTTTTTTTAAAAGAAAATTTCAATGTACTGTGCTTGTTTTCATCAGAAAAGCAACTTATCTTTCGGGGGTGGAATGGCTCCTTAATAATGTGCTGTAATTTCTGTATTCTCTATTAATCCCAAATTAAATGCAGCCAGAATTGTATTCATTTTGGTGCTTGGAGGAAACTTGGAAGCTCTCCTTTGTCTTTCGTGAAAATATAGGCGACCTTAGACTCTGGTCCTTTAGTCGGGGACTTACCGAACAAGTCATTTTAAGCCCCCTTTGCAACTCTCCGAGTTCTTTTCTTTCTTTTTCCCTTAAGAGAGGGAAACAATAAAGCAAGCCATTTTGAGGATTCATAAATCCTTGCTTACACTGTGTCCCTGAGTAATATTTTGCATTAAAGCTTGTTTGTTTTGTATTCACTTGGGATGAAACTAGAAAACTATGAAAAGAGAAATATGCTTTCGAAATATTTTGGAATAGGGGCACTCAGAAGAAGGAAACATTTTTGTTTCGGTGTTTTGTTTTCATTGTTGGATTCTTTTTAGTTGTTTCTTTTTTCCTGAATGGAATTGTCCCACCCTTGGAAAATCTAGATGCCTCCCCAGTGAATCAAGCCAAATGAAGAAAGATGATTGGATGTTGCCCTCTGCCTCTCAAACATTGTAAAATCTAGCTTTAGTTTGAACTAAACAGGTGTCCTGGTGTTTTCAGTTCTACGTCTGCTGTGGAATGTAATCACAGCGCCGATGTCTGTTTAATCTGATTGTTTCCCATTATGCCTTTGTGCATGCTTAGGGTCTCGTTCCCTAATTATTTTACTAGTCAGTTGATCTTTGCCACATTCCATTGGAAGAGTGTGATTTGGTTTCTCAAGTCATCACATCCTATTGTTTTTTATTTCTTGGAATAGTATATCACAATAAGGTTTCTTTTTTTTTTCCAAGTATGTTTAAAGGGGACTTCTAAAATTTACTTGAAAGAAATTCAAGAGGTTTAATTAGAATTACTCTGTGAATCTCTTATGGAAAATATCTGTAATGTATTGATACAAGTTTATTTGCAAAAAAAAGCCCAAAAGTTTAAATTAAATTACACTTAATTTTTAGTAACTTAATTTTACAAAAACAGTGGCAAAATGTGATATAAACTATTGGTAGACATTGTATTCCTAACTGGCATAGTTCTCTCTTTCCCCACTTCTTCCTGCCGGCCCAGATAACATTCAACTACAGAGTCTCAAATTGGGAGCTTGGGATTGACATGTACACCCTGCTATATTTAAAATAAAATGCCTTTCCATGAAAAAAAAAAAAGTCACACGTACTTTTCTTAAATTTCCTTGCAGCTAGGTCGGGGCATGTGACCCAATCCTAGCAGAAGAGACCCAAATGAAAGTCTGCTAGTGAATGTCTGGAAAAAGTTTCCCTCCTATTACAAAAAGATATATGCAAGGCAACTGTGCATTTTTTATGGCAGGTGCTGTCATCTCTATATGTGATCCCTAAACCACAGCCACACTCTTACATCCAAGAGGTTTAAGTAAACCTGAGCTTCAAGACAATCCTCTGAGGATGGAGAGCTGAAATACAGAAAGACCAGAATCCTTCATAATGTTACTAAGCTGTTGAACCAATCCTGAAAGCACCCAGCCTTTGGACTTCTTTTATGATGAAATAATTATACTACTTTTGATAAGCCATTTAAGTTGGATATTCTGTTACTCGTAGCCAAAAGAATTTTTAAAATCACCACATTAACTGATAGGAAATTTGATGATTATTATGCAATGCAGAGCTATATCTCTACCAAATAATATTTACCTAACATTCTAATTACATTTATCTACTATATCCTCTTACTGAAGCTAAAGCAAATCTCTCTAATAGCAATTATTTTTCTGATTTTGCCCTAAAAATCACATTTAAATAGATTCAGATTCTAATGACATTTTCCCCCTTAAATATGGCATTGATAATTAGGCTGGAGCTCATTGTAGAGTGGTTTTTACTTATTTGTGTTTTTGTTTTTACTTTGGGATGGGGTTAGAGAAGAGTTTCTACAAAATCAAATAAATAGAGCTCAGAATTAAAATACATTGACATTTGGGAGGTTTTTTTTTTAATTAAGATTTTGTATAGTTGTGTAGGAAGACATCTAACAATGCAAACTACAAATTACCAATGATAAGCAGTTTTTAAAATAATGCCCTAGAGTTACAGCTCAGTTAGTTTCAGATACACAAAGAGGTCTTTCCTTATTTTTCTCACAACCTTTAACATACCTTTCTGAAAAGAACTTCCTCTTATAAGTTAATACCAACAAAACAGGTGGATAATTTATAAGCCTATCCACCTACATACAATTCAGAATAACTGAGTTCCCCTATTTATTGCAGCAAGGTCAGAGTCCTAATCTACTGTGGGTAATTTGGATGAAGAAACCGGCTTTAGCAAGAAAGTAAACAAGCCCTCCACTTTGGCTGATAGCCTAGATAAATTTAATGTGTGAGTGGAGTTGCAGAAATGAGATAAGGATTAATGGAGAGAAGGAAACATGAATTTCATATTAAAAAGATTAGGGAAATTCCAACCTTTATTATAAAATATCTGTGAGCCTATAAAGGTGATTTATAACACTGGAAAAGCTTTAGGTATGCTTTGGCTAATGCTCTTGGGAGGCTCAGAAAACATAATCCAATTTACTAGTGGTGTACAAAAGAGACATACTTTAAAATAATTGCTATTTTAAACTGTAGCCTTCAGGGAGCCATTGGCATCTAACCACAACAGAAGGATTAACAGAAATCGTCAAACTGCCGCTTTAAAATGTGATGCTTTTGTGTCGCGTATTCCACAACCCATGGCATAAAAAGCTAACTGCTTAAGAGAATTGTTGCAATTAATACACACACCTTACCTTGGCTGAGTCACCTGTCAGCCAGTCAGAATCACCTATCACTAAGCTTTTTTTTTTTTTATGTTGGGGGTAGGAGTTTATTAATTAATTTATTTTTGCTGTGTTGGGTCTTCGTTTCTGTGCGAGGGCTTTCTCTAGTTGTGGCAAGCGGGGGCCACTCTTCATCGCGGTGCGGGGGCCTCTCACTATCGCGGCCTCTCTTGTTGCGGAGCACAGGCTCTAGATGCACAGGCTCAGTAGTTGTGACTCACAGGTGTAGTTGCTCCGTGGCATGTGGGATCCTCCCAGACCAGGGTTCGAACCCATGTCCCCTGCATTAGCAGGCAGATTCTCAACCACTGCGCCACCAGGGAAGCCCATCACTAAGCTTTTTGAGTCATCCGATTGCTCTTTGGAACAACAGAGCTGAGGCTATCACACAGAACTTAGATTTTTGGAAGAACGTAGTTCCTTTTAGGCATTTGTTTTTTCAAAACTCACTGGAAGATTCAGAAGCATTTTGGTTCAGGATTCATTGTAGGACCAAACTAGGGGAATATGGGAGACGTATTTACCTCTCTTACTTCTTGGGCGGTCTTATTTATCTCTTAACCAATAGAAGAACATGTTTCTTGAAGCATTGTTATGTTGTGAATTATGCCTTAGAATTAAGTTGGCTCCAGAAATTTGACTTACATCTTCCTTACTGTGGCCCAATCATCAGTCTATGAATGTTTTTCTGCTACAGGCTATTCTGATTGTTTATTCCGTCCTGACAGCCAGTTTTACAACTTATGTATTAAAGCGGCATCAAACCAGAGTCAAGCTATTCTGTTCTCGCCCCATTATTGGTATGATGGACTATTCAGTATTCAACCTAACACAGACTTTAGTAAAAACAGCTTTTGAAAGCTAAAACCTACTATAGCAGCAGTTCATTTCCATGGCTGATTTACCCAGAGATACTGCTTCACAACCAAAAAATCTTAGCAAGTAATCAAGGGATGTTTCTCAGCCTAAAGAAAATTTTGATATTTCTGAACTTCAACCATCCCTCTGACAGTAAGAGAATGGGTGCAGTTTTTGAAGGAGGCTAATGATATATTCCTTTTCAAATTTACCAAAAAAATCTCAACTCCATTAATCAGCTAACTCAAAGTCATGGTCTGTCTTTGAGATAAGACCATAAGATAAAATAAGTTAAATACAAAAAGTGGCATCTAGTCATTCAAATAAATATTGAGTGCCTCCCATTTGGGGCATATTCTAAACACTAGAGATACATCTGTCAGCAAGAGAGATATATAGTCTCAGATTTGTTTAAAAATTAATCTGTGTTTGTGTTGGGAGAGTGGTTTGGGGGTGTTAAAAGATTAAACACAGGGCTTCCCTGGTGGCACAGTGGTTGAGAGTCCGCCTGCCGATGCAGGGGACACAGGTTCGTGCCCCGGTTCGGGAAGATCCCACATGCCGCGGAGCAGCTGGGCCCGTGAGCCATGGCCGCTGAGCCTGCGCGTCCGGAGCCTGTGCTCTGCAAGGGGAGAGGCCACAACAGTGAGAGGCCCACGTACCGCAAAAAAAAAAAAAAAAAAAAAGATTAAACACAGTGGAGTTGTCTAGATGATACTCACACATGGGTTGTGAATACACGAGGGTTTGTTACAATTTTTCTGTAACTTTGAAATATTCTGTTAAAACATTTTTAAAGAATAAAGAGCATAGAGGTCCCAAAATTTAAAAAGACAAAAGAAGTATACCATTTCTTCTGTCATGAGGTTTATAGTTTAGCAGGGAGGGTTAGATAGACATTCTGCAAGTACTTAAAGGTATTAAGAGAGAATTAACTCAATAGTAATAGTCATCAAGAAAAAGCCAATTAAAATCACAATGAATACCTTTAAAATACCCACTAGAATGACTAACATTAATAACTGAAAATGCTAAGTTTTGGTGAAGACATGAAACAAATGTTAACTCTTAAACACCTCAAATGGAAAAGTGAGATTGTACAACACTTTGAAAAACCATTTGGGAGTTTATTAAAAAGGTTAAATATACACTTACCATATGACCCAGACATTCCATTCTTAGGTAGTCTTCCAAGAAAATGAAAACTTGTCAACATAGACTTGTATGTAAATATTAATAGTAACTATTTATAGTAGCCCAAAACTGGAAACAACCCAATTTTGCTATTTATAAATGTCAAAAACTGGGGGGGAAAAAAAAAAAAACCAGAATCTTTATCAACTCTTGAATGGATTAAACCAATTGTGGTATATCCATACATGGAATTCCACTAATAAAAAGGAATGGACTCCTGGTATGCCTACTATGTGCAAAGCTCAAAAGCATTATGATAAATGAAAGGAAGCCGTCGTGAAAGACTACATACTGTATGATTCCATTTATATGACATTTTAGAAAAGGCAAACCAATAGCAATTGAAAATAGACCAGTAATTACTTGTGGGTAGAGGGAATTTTTTTTTCAAGTTTTTTTTTTTTTTTTGATGTGGACCATTTTTAAAGTCTTTATTGAATTGTTACAATATTGCTTCTGTTTTATGTTTTGGTGTTTTGGCCCGGAGGCATGTGGGATCTTAATTCCCAGACCAGGGATCACACCTGCACCCGCTGCATTGGTAGCCGAAGTCTTAACCACTGGACTGCCAGGGAGGTCCCGTGGGTAGAGGGAACTGATTGCAGATGGGCTCAAGGGGTCTTTTTAGGGTAATAAAAATGTTTTATATCGTGTTTGTGGTGGTGGTTATACCACTGTATAATTTTGTCAAAACTCGAGCTGTACACTTAACATTGGTGAGCTTTACTGCATATAAATTGCACTTCAGTAAAGCTGACCAAAATACCTTCACGTAATAAAAAGGGGTTACGGGGTGCAATGGTGAGCAGGAACCAGAGGACCTAACCTGAGGGTTAAGGAGTGGACTTCCTAAGGAAGTGATATTTGGGATATTTAGGTTAAGACTTAAAGGATAAATAAGAGTTAACTAAATGAAAATAAGACGAAAAGTATTTCCCAGTTGGGAGGAAAGGATATGCTAAGTATTTTACTGGAGTGAGTCAGGTTCCAGTTAAAGCAGGGAGGTTTTAACTAGGGGAGTTTAATAGGAGAGTGTTGTAGGCCGTATTGTGTCCCCCCCACCCAAAAGTATATGTTGAAGTCTCAGTCCCTGGTATCTCAGGATGTAAAAGTGCTTGGAGATAGGGCCTGTGAAGAAGTGATAAGTTTAAATGAGGTCATGTGGATGGACCCCAACCCATATGCCTTTATTTGGAGGTAGCACCTTCTAAGAAGCGATTAAATGATCCTGAGGCCAATTGGGTGGGGCCCTAATTCAACGTGACTGCTGTTCTTACAAGGGAGATACCAAGGAAGCCTGAACAGGGAAAAGGCCACGTGAGGACACGGTGAAAAGGTAGCCATCTGCAGGCCAAGGGGAGAGGCCTTAGGAGAAACCAAACCTGCTAACACTTTGATCTTGTACTTAGAGCCCTCAGAGCTATGAGAAAATACACTTTTCTTGTTCAAACCACCCAGTCTGTGGTATTTGGTTATGGAATGTCTGCAAACCAATACAGAGAGTATGGATTTTGGAGAATATGAAAGGATCCAGGAGGGAGAAAAGATAGGGGAGTTTGAATCAAGAGAAACATAGATATTAGAAAGTGAAAGAGACATGACTTTAGCATATCTTTATTATTATTTATATTGTCCAGTATACTGAGATATAATATACATAAAATAAAATTCAATATATTTAAGTGTATAATTTCCGTATATTGGGTGGATATATTAAATTGTCTAACCAACATCACACACACAGAGAAACAAATGAAAAAAAATGACAAAGTTCAAGTTACCTTGGACCACTAATGGTCTTCTCTTGAGTTAAGATACAATGATTTAAAGCCATTTGTCTCATACATACATACAATGGAATATTACTCAGCCATAAGAAAGAATGAAATAATGTCAATTGCAGCGACAGGGACAGCCTTATAGATTGTCATGTTGAGTGAAGTAAGAGAGAGAAAGACAAATATCATATGATATCACTTACATGTGGAATCTTAAAAAATGGTACAAAACAGAAGTAGAGTCACAGATGTAGAAAACAAACTTATGGTTACCAAAGGGGAAAAGGGGGAGGGATAAATTGGAAGATTGGGATTGACACATACACATTATTATATATAAAATAGATAACTTATAAGAACCTACTGTATAGCACAGGAAACTCTACTCAATACTATGTAATGACCTATATGGGAATAGAATCTAAAATAGAGTGGATAGGGCTTCCCTGGTGGCACAGTGGTTGAGAGTCCGCCTGCCAATGCAGGGGACACGGGTTCGTGCCCCGGTCCGGGAAGAGCCCACATGCCGCGGAGCGTCTGGGCCCGTGAGACATGGCCGCTGAGCCTGCGCGTCCGGAGCCTGTGGTCTGCAACGGGAGAGGCCACAACAGTGAGAGGCCCGCGTACTGAAAAAATAATAATAATAATAATAAAATAATAATAAAAAATAAAATAGAGTGGATATATGTATATGTATAACTGATTCACTTTGCTGTACAGCAGAAACTAACATAACATTGTAAATCAACTATACTTCAATAAAAATTAATTTAAAAAAATAAAGCTATTTATCTCAGAGATAAAACAATTGCTGTACTATGTAAAAGATACAGGTTTCTCCCACTATCCAAAAGTAGAGCATTCCTATGAAACCCTTCAGTAGCTGTAAATCAAAGAAGCAACTACCTCAGGACACATCTTGCTAATGGACACACGAAATACAGTAAACTCCCCATTACCAGCGCTTTTGCTTTTTAAGGTTTGTTACCCTCAGGCAACCTTGGTCGGAAAATATTAAATGGAGAATTCCAGAAATAAACAATTTATAAGTTTTCAATTTCAAGCTGCTCTGAGTAGCGTGAGGAAATCTCACTCTGTCTCTCTCCATCCCCGCCAGAACGTGAATCATCCCTTTGTCCAGAGAATCCTATCCCTTCGTCACTTAGTAGGCGTCCCGCTTATCAGGTCGACTGTAGAGGTACCGCAGCGCTCATGTTCAAGTGACCCTTAATTTACTTAATAATGATCCCAAAGCACAAGAGCAGTGATGCTGGCAATTAGATATGCCAAAGAGAAGCTGTAAAGTGCTTCCTGTAGGTCAAAAGGTGAAAGTTCTGAACTGAATAAGAAAAGAAAACAATTGTATGCTGAGGTTGCTAAGATCTATGGTAAAAACGAATCTTCTATCCATGAGGTTGTAAAGAAGGAAAAAGAAATTTTTTATTAGCTTTGCTGTTTCACCTCAAACTGCAAAAGTTATGGCCACAGTGTGTTAGTGCTTAGTTAAGATGGGGAAGGCATTACATTTGTACAATAAGATATTTTGAGAGAGAGACCACATTTATATCATTTTTATTACAGTATATTGTTATAATTGTTCTATTTATTATTAGTTATTGTTGCTAATCTCTCACTGTGCCTAATTTATAAATTAATCTCTATCATATGTATGTATGGGGAAAAAACATAGTATTTGGGGGATTCAGTACTATCCGTGGTTAGGCATCTGCTGAGGATCTTGGAGCGTAACCCCGAGGGTAAGGGGGGACTACTGTTAAAGGAGATAAAGCACAGATGCTCACAGATTCAGTTCAAAGCCCTGGTGGCTTAATGCTGAGATGCTGAGTCTAGTTCCCGAGGAAGGAGCTTAGCAGTGCCACTCTCACTGCTCACGGTGGGAGCTGCCTCTGAAACAGTGAATGCTATTTTCACTTTCTGCCTTTTTTCATAAAGTGAAAATCCTCTTTGAATTTCTTTTTGTTAGTGAAAACGTAGGTCTTTGGTAAAATCGCAGTGGCGTAAAGTGAACTTTCCAAAAGCGTGGGATACCTGTATTTAAATGGCTGGGAAGGAGAAGGAAGGAGAATAACATTTCGTGAAAGTCTACTCTTGACTAGTTATCATGTTTTCATACTCTGAGATAATTCTTGCAGTAACTCCTCCAGGAAGGTAGCTAATCCAATTTAAGTAACTCGCCTGAAGATTCTAGACAAGCGACTTAGAGAGAGGCTTGACCCTAGTCTGTGTGAATCTTTGCCCTAAACCATGGCCAAAACAAGCCCTGCTCAGTGTCTACGAAAGAGTAGTGAGCAAGTAGAAAAACTTAACCATTTGACAGTGAGAGAAAATGATCAAGTTGGTAAAGTATTAGAAAGTACTTCTGTATCTACAGAAAGTATTTCTATATCTACAGAAAACACCTATAGCGTTTCTATCCTTGGGAATCTTTGAAAAACATAACTGACAATTCTGTCTGTGGAATTTGGGAACTGGAAACTGAGAAATGGGGTTCATCATTCATTAATTTATTAGTCATTTACATATTAAACCAAAAAACAGGTATTGAATATCAACGATTTGCCAGACACTAGAGAAACAAAGGTGAACAACCTATTCTTTTGACTTCCTAGGACTCCCAGTTTAGTTGCGAGGAGAAATGAACCATATTATTATGCAGAGCCTTGTGTAACAAGTGCTATGGTGGAGGTGTGATGAGGCAGGTTGGAGGAATGTTTTGCCAAGACTGAAGGTGAGAGAGTAAAGGAGTCAAGAAGTAAAATACAAACAGTTGAGTTGGTTTTGTGTAGCATTTCTACATGTGCAAGTACAAGCTATAAAATAGAAATTGTGGGGCTTCCCTGGTGGCACAGTGGTTGAGAGTCCGCCTGCCGACGCAGGGGACGCGGGTTCATGCCCCGGTCCAGGAGGATCCCACATGCCGCGGAGCGGCTGGGCCTGTGAGCCATGGCCGCTGAGCCTGAGCGTCCGGAGCCTGTGCTGCACAACGGGAGAGGCCACAACAGTGAGAGGCCCGCGTAGAGCAAAAAAAAAAAAAGAAGAAATTGTGTCAGTTTGGTGATTCTATATTTGAGTTAAACATTTATTTTTACATTTAAAACTGGCACTATATAAACATGAACAGTAAAATTTGTTCTAATAATTTAAGACTTTATCTTTATTTAGAACAACATTATATAGCAAATAAAAACACTGTGACAAGTTGAAAGGCACAGCACAGAATAAAGGAAAAATCTTTATATTCCATGACTTTTAATGGCATTATTTTCCCTGCTGTTTGAACTAGGGAACCCTACATTTTCATTCTGTAATGGGCCTTACAAATTATGTAGCCCTGTCTAGACTTGACCCTGAAGGGTGATGAGGAGCATGGGGAATAGTGGAAAGATTTTAAAAGGAAGTTGATGACATGACCAGATTTGTGCATTAGAAAATTGCCCTAGGAACAGCGTGGTGCATGGATGTGGGGGACAAATACATCGGAGACAAGGAACCCAATTAGAATAATGGCACTAGAGATGGAATGAAAAGGATTGATAGAAGGTAGTGGATTTTAAAATATTAAGTTAGAATTGCCAAGACTTGTCCCCGTGCCTTTTGTTACTTGTCTTACGTTGTGATTAAAAGTCTGTATGCTCTCAAAATAATTCTTTCAGTGAGTGTTTCTCAAGTTTTTGTCATCTGTGGACTGTCTAATGTATGTTTAGCCCCCACAAAGACCACAGATTTTAGGTGAACTAAAAGACTTACCACAATTTTAAGTAATAAAATATAATCTCTTGAAATTTAAAATAACATTGAATTTACCTCAGTGCCAGGAATAATATTATTTACTACTTTTCCCTACAGTAATGATAACCATCTGGCTCAGTGATTGGTCGTGATTAGATCAGGCTCAACAATGAGATTGTTTTCTTTTGCTCCTCTTTATTTATCCTAAATTAGAAAATGCTCACCCAAATTGCAGATCAAAATTAAGGTGACTATTGTCTCAATTTTCCAGATTATACCTGTTGTCCAAGAACAGCTGTTAATAACATCCCTTTCACTCTCAACTATCCAGCTGGAACATAAATTATATATTCACCCCAGCCATCAGGTATGGCAGCAAATGTTAGGTACTCTGTTCTGTTAGTTTGGGATATCTGAGTCAATCACAAACCTTATGATTATAGAGAGATTTCTAACTGAAAAATATTTTCTGTTCTCCATTCTTTTCTCCAGTGAGCATATCATATGCAAAAGCTGAAGGTTCAAATGTTTTAACATAACAGATAATGGCAAATGGATTCTTAATCTGTCTTTGGTTGTTTCCTGATCCAAAGAGTATTTCTTTCTGTTCTGTTTCAGGACTTGGGTATAGTATTTAAATATGAAAACTGACTGATGTGGAAGAGAGTTCTTTTAGTCACCCAATATCTTTGTTCCCTTTTTCCTTTATAGTCACAGAACACTTGAATTTTAGCTGGGCAAGGCCATGATAATAAGGACTACATTTCCCAGCTCCTCTTGCTGCTAGGCAGTGCCATGTGACTAAGTTCTAACCAATAGGATGCAAGCAGAAATGGTGTGTGTAACTTTCTGGAAGGATAATTAAGGGAGGAGGACACATACTGTACTTCTAAACCTATTCTCCCTTCTTTTGAGCAAATTTAACACATTTAAATAACACCACTCAAAAACAGTGATATTGCATTAGCATGCAGCAGGGGTTGGCAAACTTATTCCTTAAAGAGCCACATAGTAAATATTTTAGGCTTTTAGAACCACGGAGTCTCCATCTCAACTACTCAGCTCTGCCCTTGCAGCCACAAAGCAGCCATAGAAAACATGTGCATGAATGGGTGTTGCTGTGGTTCCAATAAAACTTTATTTACAAAGTGGCCAGGCCAACAGCCACAGTTTGCCAACCCCTGGCCTAGATCATTGTTCTCAAGCTTGCTGCATGTTAGAATTAACTGGGGAAATTTTAAATACACCAGTATTCAAGGCCTGCTCCCTGAGTTCCTGATCTAATCATTCTGGGGTTAAACCCAAGTATTTGTTAAAAGGCCTTGCTGTACTTCTCGGGTGATGCTTTTCCTTTTAACCAATGCCAATGTTGGCCACTTCTTAAGAAGAAACATTCAATGTCCTGGACAGTTTCTTTTTTATTTTTATGTGTTTTTAATACCCCTGTCTGTCCTTCCTGAGAAAAGATTTATGACAACATAAATATTTAGTTAGACTTTCAGTGGGCTAGAGGCCCTGGATGCTAACAAGATAATTTGGCAATAAACTCTAGATTGATGCAATTAAATCATGACCTGTAACTGTGCCTCGGCTGTGAGGTAATTGGAATTCATTTTTTAAGAAATATAATGTTGGGAACAGCATTTTTTTTAGTCACTTGGCCAAACTTTTAGGAAGATGAAATTAAAAGCTCTTATCTAAGTTCTACAAATGTGATAGGAGGAGGGACGGGGGAATGACCAATTATTTTCCATTTGGGGCGATTGTCTTTTACATGTGATTCTAATGTACCACTTTTGATTATTGTTGATCTTAGCTCTGAAAAGAGCTGAGTAATCCAAAAATTAGGTAGCATTGAAATATGTTACACCATAAATAAAGTTGTTTCTGGTGTAACTCTAGAAATACATTACTGCATGTACCTATGCCCTGTGAAGATTTAGGTCTAAATTCATGATGTGATATGTCTCAAGTAGTAAATAGACCTGATGAAAAAGTGAATGGCTATAAGACAGTAACAACTCGTGAGTTCATTTTCCAGATAACAGACGCTGCCCCCTTGAAGTGACATCACTTTTAATCAATTTTGAGATAATTATTTGAAGTATCTTTTACACAATTTTCTGCCCTGTAAAATAGAACTGAATATTTTTGAGGACTCGGGACCATCATTATGGGCTTGAGTTATCACACTGGGCTAGGACACACTGACATCTTTTGAGGATTTAGAAAAATGAGTAAGAGAATTCTGGGGCAAGATCACTGAGTTGGAAACTTAGCCCCTGCCCACGCTCACCCCCCACCCCCCACTTACTCAGCCATATAACCTGGGCTGGTTACTTACACACTAGTGCCTTAGTGTTCTCATCTACAAAATGAGAACACGTCACCAAGTTGTTGTGAGGATGAAGTGAGTTTATACATGTAAAGGGCTTAGGAGAGTGCCTGACACAGGAAGTGCCCAGTACATGTGAGTCTACTGTTCTCATTATTCTTGAGGTGTTTATTTGTTCACAAAATAATCCCACACTCTTTCTTTTGATTTTGTATTTGCTTTATAGATATCTATTTTCTTTCTCCTCCTTTAATTTGGGGATGTTGAGATCATATCTAGGGCATGAAGAGGGCATGGTCTTTGGCCAACCATTTAGAGCATGGTGGGGCAGGCCGGGAGAGAAGTTAACATCTACGTCATCTAGCACTGGACCTGCCACTAGGGGGAGATAAGTCCACTCAGACAGGGGACAATGCTGACAATGGAGGATCAGCCAGAGTGGCAAACTTAGGGTCAGATTTGGTCACCCCCTCAATTCTTCAGCTGTGGCCTGTACAGTCAGCAATAGAGTTTTTCAATGAAAGATTAGGACATCCTAACATGAGGAGAATCTGACTCTGGGGACTCGGATTAGGGACACTTAGTAGTTCAGCTGGTAGGGATTGGCTTTGCAAAGGTCGAGCCCTACTAACTAAATAGGGATTCATGGGCTATGGTACCCCCAGGAGGGCAGAACCCTAATCCAAAAGAGATTTGGACATCAGGTATCAGCATAACACCCTGAAAACAAAGACCTAGACTGAAGCCCAGTTAGAAGAATTAGGAAAATTGTGGGGCTCAGGAATGAGAGGATTACCGGTTATTAGAACAGACACAAAACTTCAGGGTCAGATCCACACCAAAGGTAACTCGATACTAAGCGTCAGAAAGAGGTTTTTCCAATGTTTAACTTTTTGTTGACCTTGGGAACTGCGAATGAAGATGAGTCTGTACAGATGGCCCCAGAGTTTTAATGTGGTGCAGACTAGAGCATGGGAAAGGGAAGGACGATGCTAGGGTCTGGCGGCTATTTAGGCTTAGACACTGAGTTATTTCTTATTACTGTCAATGAACTTACCTCTAGCAGCACCTCCCATCTCTGTCCTCACCAATCCACTTAAAATCTATTACCAGCTAAAATACCACAAACTGCATTTATCCTAGTTGCATGTAAGAGCGAAGGAGCTCTTGAGTCAAGCCTGGAGTGACCCCCTTACGAATAAGTAAATACACGTTAACATCTAGACTTTCTACCACCATTCTGGCTGCTCTGAAGCCTTTTTAGTTTTCTTCAGTGTTGCACTGTATGTTTGAGATAACCAAAATAAGTGAGACATTGACATTATTTCAACTGATTCACTGCTTTCTGTTCAACAATCTCACAAAAACGATTCTGCCTCCCTCCATTCCCCTTTCCAATGTCAGTGTTGTTTCCCTTTTTAGGAGCAATCCAAAGGTTTGATCTTGCTATCTCAGCTGAGAGGTTCCCCCTGCAGAGTTCTCCTGTAGTGTTATGGATCATGCCCCTTAGTTCCCAACCCGACCATGGGGTCTCCCTTCTGTAATGCTAGTGACTGCCTGAAATCTGTGTCACACTGTACCCAGTAACCTTATAAGGCCACCGAGGTAGATTAAATATATCCACAAATTCTTCACTGCTTCTCCCATTGAGGGGCATAGTTTAATTCCTATCCTCTTAAATCTTTGCTGGTCTTAGAGATTGACTTGAGCAATGGGATGTTGCAGAAGTGACATTTTAAAATTTCTATGTTGAGGATATAGGAAGTGTTGCACTTACTCTTTAAAGTTCTCAGCTGGTTTGTATAAACTCTGACCTCCCTGAGGCCACCTTCCTGTAGAAACTACAGGAACAGGCCATGTGGAGCATCCCTGAGACTGCATGAAGAGAAGGGCACACATGGCTGCCACTTCAGCCCTCAGCCATGTGAAGACCTGCCCAGTGTGCAGATTTGTGAGCGTAATAATATGGTTGCTACTTTGTGGCTTAAGTTTTGGACGTGCTTGTTACACAGCAATAGGTAACCAGAACTGCCACTCTTCCCAGGTGCCAGAAATTCATGGAATGAGAAAGCCTTCTTTCCTTTTACTAACCCATCACTTAGTCTCTTAAAGACTACTATACATGATGTTTAGCCAAATGCAAATTTCTTTACTAAAAGATTAGAGCAATTTCAGAAGAGAAGTGTAAAATAGACAACAAAGGTTATACTTGAGAACTGAGAGTGAAGACACCTAAGAACTGGATCCTGAAAAGGAGTTCCCCTCATGGGTTTTTCCCAACTCTTTTAGCTCCCATGTCCTCAGGTAACATCCCCTCCTTGACTGATTAAGTTTCCTTCAAACATCTTTATCGGCTAGTTATTGGCCTGAATTTCTACCCACCATGACAGAACACTCCAACTCTTCCTGAATCCATCCCCTTGATCCTGAGCTAAACTTGGCAAAGCCAATTGGCAAAGCCAGTCTACTGACACCAGATTATGATTAAGGAAAGTACAGTGTTTATTGCAGGGATCCTACTCCGCAATGGCTTTCAGGAAAGAGTTTTTAAAGGCAACATTTGGGGTGAGAGTTGCAGCTCATGGACTTCCTTATAATTGGTTGGTGGTGTGGTAACAGGGTGATGTTTCAGGAATTTTAATCATCAGCCTTTTGGTTCCAACCTGTCTGGGGTATTTGTGTTTGGCATGTAGTCCCCATCCTTTACCTGGGTGGCAGGGGTGGAGGGTTCTTAGACCCGGCAGATAAACTCAGAGATATGCACGGATTGTTATGTATATCCCCTGAGGAGGAACTAGGTCTCTGTTTTATCATTAAACTATTGTTTAAGCTGCCATTACTTTTCTTGATTGACCGCTTTTCCTTTGTTTCTGTATTTTCTCACCTCCCTAGTTAGCAAGTGCTTGAGGCGGCACTTTGGAACTCAGGAAAGGCCTAGGAAACTAAAGCCTTTTTCTACAAACAAGAAATGGGGAACATGGAGGGGCTTTTGTACCCAGCAGGGCCTCACAGAGTTCTGCTCAGTACCACCTTTCCTCTCCTAAAATAAACACCCCACATGGTGAAATGCTTGAAATGGAGTAGCAGCCCCAGGGTTTAGCGAGATGGTCAGTGAAGCAGGTGGATAACCCAGCCTCACAGAACAGGTGAGGGAGGAATGGTTCTGAGCCATTGGTAATAGTGAAGCAGGAGCCTCTTCGTTGGATTTTTTTTTTTTCAATACTGTATCAGTGTATGCTGTAATTGAGAGATCCTCATAATTAAGGAACATTTAAGTGAAGCACAAATACAAGAAAAGTCATTAATTTAGGGACAATGGGGCATTTTAATCCAAGAATCACAAATTGAGGCATTTGGACTTTAAGCAGGTAATATAAATGAGTGAAATGGACTCGGTGTTATTAATGGGCAAAGATTGGAATTATGACAAAGTAGAATGAGCTTGCATGCCTTTGCAAAGGGCACGGCTGTGATGCACCTCCTAAAAACGGCTGTTTTGCAGGAATTAAACAGACCTGTCACCTCTCTCTCCTCTTTATTCAAAGAAGTGGATTTACATGTGAAATGTCCAATTTTTAAACACTGAAGAGGCCAAACAAAACACATATCTATCCACTGAATTTGGGACACCAGATGAAAATATTTTGAAAATATAATTTTCTTTTTATTCCCACATCTTTATTGGAGTATAAATGCTTTACAATGTTGTGTTAGTTTCTGCTGTACAACAAAGTGAATCAGCTATACATATACATATATCCCCTTATCCCCTCCCTCTTGAGCCTCACTCCCACCCTCCCTATCCCATCCCTCTAGGTCATCACAAAGCATCAAGTTGCTCTCTTTGTGCTATGCAGTAGCTTCCCACTAACCATCCATTTCACATTTGGTAGTGTATATATGTCAATGCTACTTTCTCACTTCATCCCAGCTTCCCCTCCCCGCCCCGTGTCCTCATGTCCGTTCTCTACGTCTGTGTCTTTATTCCTGCCCTGCCACTAGGTTCATCAGTACCACTTTTTAAAATTCCACATATATGCGTTAGCATGCATGCTTTTCTCTTTCTGACTTACTTCACTCTGTATGACAGATTCTAGGTCCATCCACCTCACTACAGATAACTCAATTTCATTCCTTTTTATGGCTAATATTCCATTGTATATATGTGCCACATTTCCTTTATCCATTCGTCTGTTGATGGACATTTAGGTTGCTTCCATGTTCTGGCTGTTGTAAATAGAGCTGCAATGAATATTGTGGTACATGTATATTTTTGAGTTTTGGTTTTCTGAGGGTATATGCCCAGTAGTGGGATTACTGGGTCATATGGTAGTTCTAATTTTAGTTTTTTAAGGAACCTCCATACTGTTCTCCATAGTGGCTGTATCAATTTACATTCCCACCAACAGTGCAGGAGGGTTCCCTTTTCTCCACACCCTCTCCAGCATTTATTGTTTCTAGATTTTTTGATGATGACCATTCTGACCAGTGTGAGGTGATACCTCACTGCAGTTTTGATTTGCATTTCTCTTATGATTAGTGATGTTGAGCATCTTTTCATGTATTTGTTGGCCATCTCTATGTCTTCTTTAGAGAAATGTCTATTTAGATCTTCTGCCCATTTTTGGATTGGGTTGTTTGTTTTTGCGATTTTGAGCTACATGAGCTGCTTGTATATTTTGTAGATTATTCCTTTGTCAGTTGCTTCACTTGCAAATATTTTCTCCCATTCTGAGGGTTATGTTTTCGTCTTGTTTATGGTTTTCTTTGTTGCGCAAAAGCTTTTAAGTTTCATTAGGTCCCATTTGTTTATTTTTGTTTTTACTTCCATTTCTCTAGGAGGAGGGTTGAAAAGAATCTCACTGTGATTTATGTCATAGAGTGTTCTTCCTATGTTTTCCTCTAAGAGTGTTATAGTGTCTGGCCTTACACTTAGTTCTTTAATCCAATTTGAGTTTATTTTTGTATGCAGTGTTAGGGAGTGTTCTAATTTCATTCTTTTGCATGTAGCTGTCCAGTTTTCCCAGCACCACTTATTGAAGAGGCTGTCTTTTCTCCATTGTATATTCTTGCCTCCTTTATCAAAAATAAGGTGACCATATGTGCATGCGTTTATCTCTGGGCTTTCTGTCCTGTTCCACTGATCTATCTTTCTGTTTTTGTGCCAGTACCATACTGTCTTGATTACTGTAGCTTTGTAGTATAGAATGAAGTCAGGGAGCCTGATTCCTCCAGCTCCATTTTTCTTTCTTAAGATTGCTTTGGCTATTCAGAGTCTTTTTTGTTTCCATACAAATTGTGAAATTTCTTGTTCTTGTTCTGTGAAAAATGCCATTGGTAATTTGATAGGCATTGCATTGAACCTGTAGATTGCTTTGGGTAGTACAGTCAATTTCACAATATTGATTCTTCCAATCCAGGAGCATGGTATATCCTTCCATCTGTTTATGTTATCTTTGATTTCTTTCATCAGTGTTTTTCTTTTTTTAATAAATTTATTTATTTTATTTATTTGTTTTTGGCTGTGTTGGGTCTTCGTTACTGTGCGTGGGCTTTCTCTAGTTGCAGTGAGTGGGGGCTACTCTTGGTTGTGGTGCATGGTCTTCTCATTGAGGTGGCTTCTCTTGTTGCGGAGCACTGGCTCTAGATGTGTGGGCTTCAGTAGCTGTGGCACATGGGCTCGATAGTTGTGGCTTGCGGGCTCTAGAGCACAGGCTCAGTAGTTGTGGTGCATAAGCTTCACTGCTCCGCGGCATGTGGGATCTTCCCAGACCAGGGCTTGAACCTGTGTCCTCTGCATTGTCAGGCAGATTCTTAATCACTGCCCCACCATGGAAGTCCCTCATCAGTGTTTTATAGTTTTCTGAACACAGGTGTTTTGCCTCCTTAGGTACATTTACTCCTGAGTATTGTATTCTTTTTGTTGCGATGGTAAATGGGATTGTTTCCTTAATTACTCTTTCTGATCTCTCGTTGTTAGTGTATAGGAATGCAAGAGATTTCTGTGCATTAATTTTGTATTCTGCAACCTTACCAAATTCATTGATTAGTTCTAGTAGTTTTTTGGTGGCATCTTTAGGATTATCTATGTATATAGTATAATGTTGTCTGCAAACAGTGACAACTTTACTTCTTCTTTTCCAGTTTGTATTCATTTTATTTCTTTTTCTTCTCTGATTGCTGTGGCTAGCACTTCCAATACTTATGTTGAATAATAGTGGTGAGAGTGGACATCCTTGTCTTATTCCTGATCTTAGAGGAATTGCTTTCAGTTTTTCACCATTGAGAGTGATGTTTGCTGTGGGTTTGTCATATATGGCTTTTATTATGTTGAGGTAGTTTCTCTCTATGCCTTTATCAAGGCATGGCTCCCTTCACCTTTCCCTGGATCCTATAATTGTATTGAGTAGCATTTAGAGCATTAGTGTGCCGGGGGGGGGGGGTTTCCTGAATAATTAATTACATTAGCCTTTAATATTGACTCCAAATTTTTTCTTGAAGAGAGACTCTGAGATATGATTAATTCCTAAACTTTAGCCATCTCCCTCTAGTGTGGAGACTGGAGTGTTTGCCAATTATTCTCTTTACAAAAAATTTAAAGACTTAGAGATGAGACCTTCACTACTGTATGTTAATTCTGAAACTCCATCTCCTTTCATTCTTTTTTTTTTTTTTTTTGCGGCACGCGGGCCTCTCACCACTGTGGCCTCTCCCGCCGTGGAGCACAGGCTCTGGACGCGCAGGCCCAGTGGCCATGGCTCACGGGCCCAGCCGCTCTGCGGCATGTGGGATCCTCCCGGACCAGGGCACAAACCCGCATCCCCTGCATCGGCAGGCAGACTCTCAACCACTGCGCCACCAGGGAAGCCCCCTCCTTTCATTCTTTGTTAAGCACTGTTGCATTAACCAGGTAGTCGTTGGTCCCTATACTAGGTATTTCCACTATATGCAATGCTCAATTAAGCCTCTTAAAATTGGGATTTTAAACAGAAAATAACCTGATGAGCATCTCATGGGAAATATTTGATTTGAGAATTAAAATAAGCATAAATGTAATTATTTATTCTATAACAAGTTAATAAAGCCTGCATTGAACTTCTAACGCCTCTCCCCGACCCACATGCCCAAACTCTTCTGGCAATAACATAATGTTTTAAGATCTGCCAATATTTGAGAAAATTCCCTGTTTAAGTCTAGGCAGTACTCTGAGTCTTTGGATTATAACAATGTGAAAGGGTGGGTCAACAACAAAGCATAACTATATTTCCTATCAATTGTGATGTCATTACATGTCCAGATGATGCCTCAATGATCAGCCATCAGACTCATGGATCACTGAACTGCTCTGATTCTCTAATCTAGGGCTGCTTTATACTTCAAGAGGTATGACCCAGCTGGAAGCTAATGTAGGCTTTGTGGTCCTGAAGCTTGTACAATTTGAGGGCCCTCCTTAAGAAAAAGAATACAAAATTACCAGAACAAATATGTCCAAAATGCTCTAAAAAATGGACATTACACTCACCTGAGATTTTTTTTTTTTTTAATTAGAACTAATGTAAGAGAGGCAATCCCTAAATCTGTCTCAAGGGGTAAAACCGGGAAATTGAGTCAGGGAGTTGCTGGTGGCTGGACCCTCAGAGGTACTAACTGGTGGCATTAGGACTTCATAAAATCCACACATAGAAATAGTTGTGAGAGACAGCAAGTAATGGCCTAACTGTGGTTGTTCAGAGGCCCATTCTGTCATCATTTTAAAGATGTTCGATGAAACAAATGAGACATTATCAACACTAACATGGAATATATAAATAGCACTGTCTTTGTCATACATAAATTTATATATTAAAGACCTGAGAAAATTCAGATAATAAGTAATAAAGTATGAAAAAAAATGGAATGAAAAATAATAAAATTAATAGGAATTATCCTGACATCAAAAAGAAAATTAAAACAAGAGCAAAAAAAATCAGATCATACCCAAAGCATTAACTTCTGTTTGAGGCCCATACAGGTGAGGGTCCCTAAAGCTCGGTCATCATGGACCTCACAGTAAATCTGCCTCTACTGAGATGCTCCATCCAAGCTCCCACACAAGATTCCCTGAGATCATTCCAGCACAGAGGGGATTCTGGCCCTTTTTTATGGCCTTCCTCCATGAAGAATATGTGGGTTTCATAAAATCCAATTACAATTTCCTTTTGTCTTGTTTGGGAATAAAAAGGTACACATTTCTTCCTCATCTGTGAGGCATGCAAATAAAGGGTAAAAAAAGAGAGTTTCTAACAAAGGCCTTTAAAGTGAAAGTTATAGATGTTACTCATGCTCCCTTGGGGCAAATATTCAGCACGTATTTCAGAAAGGAGATTCCTTGTGTGAGAATAGTTGAATATCTGTTAATTTCATCAGCTCTCTTAAGAAGGAAAAATCTTGCTGTATGTTACTGACATTTTCAGAGTTCAATCAGAGACTTTCACAAGGATCTCTGTTAGGTCCTTTTCTTCTGCCTTCTAAATCAACTTTTCTCCTTACTTCTCTCACAGTGTCCTAACTCATTCTACCACTTGAGGTATCCATCATCTACAGGAGAGCTTCTATCTATATTTGTTTTCCGGTTGTGTGTAACATAGAAATATGCCTCTGCAACTAGCTGAATGTCTAGATATAAAACCGTTTTTACTAGACTTCTGTTACTTTTAGTGCAAATCCTTAAAGTTTGTTTTACTTTTCAGTTTTTCTTCCTTTTTAAAAAACTTTTTATGGGACTAACCGCCCAATGCTTTGACTTTTCAAGTTTTTTGTTTTGTTTTGTTTTTTTGCGGTACGTGGGCCTCTCACTGTTGTGGCCTCTCGCATTGCGGAGCACAGGCTCCGGACGCGCAGGCTCAGCGGCCATGGCTCACGGGCCCAGCTGCTCTGCGGCATATGGGATCCTCCCGGACCAGGGCACGAACCCATGTCCCCTGCATCGGCAGGCGGACTCTCAACCACTGCACCACCAGGGAAGCCCTCAAGTTTGTTTTTATTGTATTTTTTCCTATAATCTGTACCCTCCATGCGGTTTCTGATTCTCCCTGCAGGATTTCTCTCTTGTTCCTGACATTTGCCCTCAGGCTATGCCTTTTATGCTTTCTTCTTTGGTTGATATAATGGAAGGAGATATGCCTGTTGGTTCACAAACTTCCTTGGAGCTGCCCAGGTATAACCTAAAATCACCTCCATACTTAGAGGGCAGGGAGAGACGGAAGAAAGAGGCAGACCACTCCAGGTTGGTAGGTGGCAGGATTGATAAACAAGGGAACTTACTTACCAAGCTTGTCTTGAGCAGTTGCAAGATGAGTAGTTTCCCGACCCACCCACCAAATCTTAAAATTTTATATAAAGGCCTTAACTGGGTTCTGTCACCTGTACCATCTGGATGGTCTCAACAACACATTGCTCTATCAAGGCTGCGTCCTTGAAAATGACTCCCGCTGTGGGAACAGTGGGGAGAGAGTACATTTCAAGCACATGGGGAGGCAGGGAGGAGTCTCCAATTGTTCAGGTCCAGTTCTTGGGTCAACTGGTGGTCATGTCCTCTTGATGACCTCCTCCAAAAATGCCCTTTAGGAAATGTGATCACTTAGGCACTTAAAGACTGACCCTGCTTTCTATCTGCCTTACCCTGCCTGCCCTTGCAGAATGTTATTTGCCTTTCACTCTAAAGCAACCTTTTGGTCAGTGATGTTCTATATATTTTGAGAGACAGAAGTGCCATTTTGGAGGCTTTGGAAAGCTTTTTCTGACCATGCAATTATTTTTAAATGCACGTTAATTGAGACTAGCCAGAAACAAATAGCTGGTTAACAGGGAAGTTTCCAGTGGTGCTGTGTAGCCCTCAGGTAAATTCACTAAGACTGTACTGCTAGGAGAGCAGATATGCATGGGTACAAATTTTTTTCTCTATAACCAGTATCATTCCTTCTAATAAGGGGATGAAAATTCTCTTTCAATGTTATAGGAATAAACTGTTCACAATATCTTTTTCTTTTCCATTCCCTACCCAGATAATTCATAGCATATCTTCCATCTGGGATCCAAGATTGTTATATAAAATGAAGAGTAAGCTCTCTATCTGGAAAGAATTTTTAAGGAATGTGGTTGCGGTCTGTGCTGTTTCTCATTGGCAGTGGCAGGGCAGTGGTCGCCGTGCGGAGAAGTAGCATTTAGTAGTATGAGATCTCCAATCTATTAAAGAAAGCATAATTGAGTTGTGTCACTGATAAATACCCAATTATACAAACTAATTTATATATTAGATAATCAGTGGTATGAGAAGCTGTAATTATTTTTTTCTTCCTCACTTTGCCAAACTGATTTTTGAGAATTCACCAGTAATGAATTTGCTATATTTTCAAGGGAGCCAGTCACTATGCTTGCAGTGACTGGTTTGAATTGTAATTCATCTTATGCACACCTCCAATTATTTCTCATAGAAAGGGTTCAGAAAAGTTCCCAAGCCACCAAAGCAAAGCCTTGACTTGAGAAAACATGAATATTTTGGTGTTTTCCAACATTTTTCTTAATAAAATAAAAGAAAAAGTAAATTTCAGCCATTCTATAACAAAGTGTCATATTTCTTCCAGCTGGAATGACAGTAAAATTTTTAAAAGATTTGTAAGAATTTGTTCATAATTCATATAATTTCTCCCTGGATTTTAAATATTGTCTCAAACTTTAAGAAAAAGTTTGATAATGCTAACTAGGATAATTCTCCTAGAAAGACGTTGAGTTACCGTAAAAGTGAACTAGAGTCTAGACCAGGTTAGATTTCTGGGATACAGTAAAGGTTTAGTGTGAACCAGTCAGAGGTTATGTCAGGAAGCTGTGAGAAATGAACTGCAATTTATCGGTAACTGAGAAAATGGGATTCAAGTCACAGTAATATACTATAGATTGGTTCAGAGGTTGGCACTCCGTTTAGTTCTGAATGGCTACAGCAAAGTGAGGTAGAAAAATAAGAAAAAGAAAAGAACATCAATAGGAGATTTGAAGAGAGATATAGACCAATAAGAGGAGAGAGGAAAGACGAACATGGTGGGGGACGGGGAGGGAAGCTATAAGAGTAATACCAGGTAAATCTAGAGTATCGTGAAGTGATTCAGGTTTTTAGGGTCAAAGTGTGCCTATATGAGTTGTTCCCAAACTCTTCTGATTGCTTACCTTCTTGTGTCTAGCTATTACTGCAGGCAAGAAAAGGAGTTTTGACATCAAATTCACAGTCTCTGAGCCCCAAGCACAGGTGAAAGGAGAGTCACATCCAAACACTGGGCATTGACCATAGATGTGACTGGGATAGAGGACTGTAAGACTGCTTCCTGATTCAATATCCAGGAATATCATAAAATACTGCCATCAGGTGTTCTTCCAGGTACAACCATGATAAATTCTGCCCTTTCTTCAGGCAAATGATAGCTTGGGAAATCAACCTATCTTAGCACAATGGAGCTGAGATTAACTCGATGTCCTGAAAGCATAAGTGAAAGTATGAATTTTTCCGGGTTTCTGCCAGTTTCCTTAATGGTGAAAAGAGGAAACTATACTAAATTGAAGATACACTTGAAAGCACTGTGAAGTATGGAAGTATAGATCATCTTTGCAACAGTTCTGTTTCATTCTTCCTCATGGTGACATCCCATATTCCCAATACATACTAGCTGTGTGTGCTCTCTGCTTCTACACAATGGAAACATTTATTCCTTTTGAGGTTTAACTGGCTGACAATTATTAAAGCATTATCCACCCTAGAGATATCTTCATTGCAATAAGAATCAAAGCAGTAATCCAAAGAAAGTCATCAATATACATGTGGCTGCTTTTCCTCTTTGATCGTGGCAGACTTAACGAAACCTGGAATTCTCGCCCACTGAGAACAGATGAAGCCACAGAAGCTTTCTCAATATTGGCATTCTGGTAGCTCAACAAAGTGAACAAGCAACATAAAAACCTATTTATAATTCAGTATCTATGTCATAAAACCGTAATGGTTACATTTTAAGCATCAATCAAGATGTGTAACTATAGAGAAAGTATGAGCTGTATGGTAGGATGAAAGGATAGGAACTGAGGGGTGATGGTTCACGTAATTATAAATCTAGTCCTTCTATTAGACACTATATTGAAGGAGAATGTTAGAGAAATCAATAGTTAATGACAGACCTCCTAGAAAGAGTATTGTAAACCCAAATAGCTGTTAACTACACAATGCGAAGAGGTCATACTCAGGATCATAGGTGTAGATTGTTGAGCGAAGAGTGAAGCACTGTTTGAAATCTTTTATTTAAATCTTTTTGTTGTAGTTGTTATGAGATGGATGGCTATTGTTTTCTGCACACTTGGTATATAATGTTTCTACTCCTCAAGAAACAAAGCGGAAATTACAGATCCAAATTACTATATCTCGTTCAAATAGCTGCCCTGACAGGATATACATTTATTGCAGCGGGACTGCCATTGCTTAAATCAGTTTTAGAACTCCTCCTGAAATTGCTTTCAGAGCCTGAAGCTAATTTCTTTGACTGTCCTCAGTAGTGGCAAATCTTCATCCTTTGACAGGGGATTTGAGTTTTTAAAGTTTGCCAAAAGTCAGGACTAGTGAATAAAGTAGTTGGTTAAATTGGGGTCTACTGTTTGGGGTTTCAGAAATATGGTGAGCTAAAGTAATGAGCCAGGTTTTCTCATGTAGCTCGTAAACCACTTTAGAAGGCAATTATAAAAGGGAATTTTTTAAAGTAGATTGTTAGTCTCTTTCTTTGTAAAATGAGTGCATACAACTAGCTGACTCTAAATTCCTTTCCAGCTTTATGATTCCATGATTCAGTAATTCATCTATTTAAACATCTTGAAAGATTTGGTGTTTTTTAAAAGAAAAATAAAACATCTCGATGTGATTAAAAACTTTTTTATCTTAAAAAATATGTTAAAAGAACCTGTTTAACTACACTGGGGTTCATTTTCCTCTGCTATAAAATGAGGGAGGGTCTTGAATAGATGACCTTCAAGCTGTGCAATGGCATGCTATTATATTAATTATCTATTGTTTTATAACAAATTACTCAAAAATTTAGTGGCTTGAAACAACACATTCTTTCACGGGTTCCTGTGCATCAGGAATCTGAGCACTGTTTGTCTTCTGCTTCAGGATTTCTCACAGGCTACAATCATGATGTCATCTGGGTTTCTGTCATTCCAAGGATCAACTTGGATTTGTCTCCAAGCTCACTCATGGTTACTAGCACTATTCAGCTCTTCATGGACCTCAGTCCTTGCTGGCCAATGGTTGAAGGCTGCCATCCGTTCCTTTCCACACGGGCTTCCTTATTAGGCATCTCATGATACGGCAAGTTGCTTTATCAAAACAAGCAGGCAATAAGAGCCAGGGAAAGAGAGAGTCCAGGACAGAAGTTATAGTCCTTATAACCTGATCTGAGAAGTGACATCCCATTACTTCTGCTATATCCTGTTCTCTAAAAGTGAGTAATTAGGTCCAGTCCATAGTCAAGGAGAAGGGATTACACAGGAGAGTACCAGAAGGTGAGAATTACAGGGAGCCATTTAATAAGCACATATTCCCCCAGCCCCTGGTGATTCTCATCCCTTTCACATGAAAAATATACTCGCCACCTCCAGGTCCCTGTAAAACTCAATCCATTACAGCATCAGATCAAAGTCCACTATCACCTCATTTAAATCACGTTCAAATGTGGATGAGTCTCTCCTTGAGTGTAATTCCTTCAGTACAGCCCCAGGAGTCCAATTCCTTTATGTCTGTGGACTCGTGAAAGCACAAGTACTGGAATTGTGATTATCCTATTGTCATTAACTTCACAGCTACCCTATCACAGGTGCCTCTGGATTCTGCTCCATCTGGACCTACTGCACAGACCTTACCCTCTCTGAGTCCCACTCAGAGCTAGCTGAGCATTATTTCCAAGTGTGCAAAAAAAAGTGCCTTAAAATCCCCCAAAGCCACGAAGCATTGTGTTTCTTCTAGTGATAGAAAATGTGAGGACACGATAATTTAACCATTTTGGAGGGGATGTCTCAGGATACCTCAAACCAATGAGTCTCTAAAATTTAACTGATGTGGCAGGTACTTGACATTCACAATGTTTATCTCTTACTCTCTGGAGCATGTGTCTTAACGAGGCTTCCAATGTACTTATCTTGCCACTTTTTGCTCATGTGGTCCAATTAATATGTCATCAATATCATGGACCAAAATGATGTTATACAGATGTCTGAACTCAGGTCCCTCTAGACAATATCATGGCAGAGGGTGTGAAAATTAACCTATTAATGGGGTAAATTTATAAACGTTTATCCCACATGAATACAGAACTGCTTCTGATCCTTCTTTCTTACAGAGGAGGAAATAAAAATGAATTAGACAAATTAGTGACTGAATACCATGTACCTGAAGCTGATATGCTCTAACAAAGATACCTCTTTTGGAATAGCAACTGCAATTAGTGCTGCTACTTGGCTGAGTTTGCAGTAGTCTATTTTCATTGTCAGGATCCATCTGGACATTTTAGGGGGCCAAAATAGTGAATTAAATCATCATATGATGGACCCAAGGCCTCTGCATCTTTTAGGTCTTCTGTTATTCCCCATGAGATGCAATATTGGGTTTCTTTGGGGGGTTTTTTGCGGTACGCGGGCCTCTCACTGCTGTGGCCTCTCCTGCTGCAGAGCACAGGCTCCGGACGTGCAGGCTTAGCGGCCATGGCTCACGGGCCCAGCCGCTCCGCGGCACATGGGATCCTCCCAGACCGGGGCACGAACCCGTGTCACCTGCATCGGCAGGCGGACTCTCAACCACTGTGCCACCAGGGAAGCCCAATATTGGGTTTTTTTACTCAATATATTTCACAAGTGTGGGGATGGGGGGGCGTAGTGGGGGGAGTTTTAGAAATTTCCACCCAGCCTTCACACTGGAATATTCTGAAATCTAATGAACACTAATTACCAAGGATCTCCATTCCAACTACATATCCTGGGACCAAGGAAACAATCACTTTGGGAGTCAGTGAACCCAGTGAACCAACTACTGTGAATTGGACTTATGCCAGAATTCTATTACCTATCTAGCCTCCGTATGCCTTCACTTTAACATAGGGACAGTGACGATGCTTTATGTCTCTATTATTGATGTCGACTCAGACCTGACATCTAACATTCCTCAAAATATTTGTGTATTCCTCTTCCTTCAGAATTTTGTTATACAAGTAAATGCCTGTCATTCCTGTTGAGAAATGACTTTCCATTGTTACAGTCCCCCTTCTTCAATCGATAAGTTTAGAGTCAGACAGTGACTCAGGTACAGAAACTGCAAGTGAGTTTATAACTTGTTACTAAGTTGGTGGTCTTCAGTTTCCTGATCATTCATCCTTGATTTATATATTTTTAAAATTTATTTTATTTAGTTATTTTTGGCTGCGTGTGTCTTCTTTGCTGTGCGTGGGCTTTCTCTAGTTGCGGCGAGCAGTGTCTACTCTTCATTGCAGTGCGCGGACTTCTCATTGCAGTGGCTTCTCTTGTTGTGGAATATGGGCTCTAGGTGTGCAGGCTTCAGTAGTTGTGGCACGCAGGCTCAGTAGTTGTGGTGCAAGGGCTTAGCTGTTCCACAGCACGTGGGATCTTCCTGGACCAGGGCTCGAACCCGTATCCCCTGCATTGGCAGGTGGATTCTTAACAACTGCACTACCAGGGAAGTCCCCATCTTTGATTTATATTAATTTTACAGTTCGAGCAATACCCTTCTTGGCTTCTCATCTCCCTTACTTCCAAGCATGTTGTGTACACATTGTGATAACTGCACTGTGGTGAACATACTCCAGTGAATCATTACCTTGTATAATCCCCTCCCCTTGAGAGCAGTGGAACCTGTGACTTGCTTCTGACTCATAGAATAGGGAAAATGTAATGAATGCCACTCTCTTGATTCAGTTATGTCTTTTGGTAAAGGTAATGAGATGTTACTCCCATGATTATGTTACCTTATCTGATCCTGTCTTAGTAGACTGAAAAAAGAGACTCTTCTGTTGGTCTTGAAGAAGTAAGCTGTTATGATGTGAACTGCCCATGGAGAAGGCCACATGGTGGGGAACTGAAGGTGACCTTTAAGAGCTGAGAGCCTCAGTCTTGCAACCACAAGAAATTGGAGCAAATAAAAAGCATAAAAATGACACTAATTCATGTTCAGGCATAGGTAGAAGTAAATAGTGATTATATAGATATGGATGTAAATGTAGATAGATAGGTAGATAATTTACTGAATTACAAGGAAAGACAAAACTTAATCTGGCATGGACCATAAATCCCTTCTCACTGAAGGTTGTTGAAGCATGCTTAGGCTTAAAATCCATCTGTAGTAAATTTTGGTGAATTGTGCAAGCTAGAGGTTACAGTTATATTTTTTATATATGGATATCTGATTTACAGGCCTAAATTTAAAATTCTGACAATACCAAGTTCTGGCAAAAAAAAAAAATGCAGCAACTAGAGCTCTAAGATACTACTGATGGGAATAAAAATTAATGAAACCACTATAGAAAAGCTTTCATCAGTTATCTACTGAAGTTGAACAGAGTCATACCTTATGACCCTCTAGTTCACTTCTGTGTATATATCATACATAAATATATACATATGTGCACCAAAATACATGGACATGAATGTTTGTGGCAGTAGTATTCTTTTTTTTTTTTTTTTTTTTTGCGGTACGCGGGCCTCTCACTGTTGTGGCCTCTCCCGTTGCAGAGCACAGGCTCCGGACGCACAGGCTCAGTGGCCATGGCTCACGGGCCTAGCCGCTCCGTGGCATGTGGGATCTTCCCGGACCGGGGCACGAACCCATGTCCCCTGCATCGGCAGGCGGACTCTCAACCACTGCGCCACCAGGGAAGCCCACAGTACTGTTCTTAATTGCAGAGAAATGGAAATGCTTAAATACTTATCAACAATATAATGAATAAATGAATTATATATTTCTACAATAGATTATCATATTGGAATAAAAAAAGAACTGCTTCACCAACAATATGGATAAAGCTCAGATACAGTGATGAATGAAAGAAACCAAAGAGCGTATGCTATACAATTTTGTTTATAGAAAGTTAAAGATCAAATTAATTTATGATGGACAGAATAGTGATTATCTTTGTGGGGATAATGACTGAGAGAGGACAAGAAGAAAGCTTTAGAGATGCTGAGAATGTTTATAACTTAATCTAGTTGGTTGTTACGTGAGAATATTTACTTTGTTTAAAAGATTCACTGAGCTATATATTTATACATTCAGTGTACTTTACAGTATGCTATTCTTCAATGGAAAAAAAAATCTTATTCCTCCTATAAACAAATAGTAGTTTAGAGAAGAAGAAATAAAAGTGTCCCTCGCACATTCAAAAAGGTGTTCAATTTTAATAACAGAGCTGCAAACTGAAGTAATACATTGTGATGCCACTTCTTACCTATCAGATAGGCAAAAATCCAAAAGTTTGATATATTCTGCTGACTAGGCTGTGGGGAAACAGGCCCTGTCATATGTTGCCAGTGACAATGCAAAATGTTATATAACTCCGATGAAGGAGAACTTGGTGATATCTAGAAAAATTACACAGGCATTTAGCCTTTGACTCAGCAATCCCACTCCTAGGAACCTATTGCAAATATGCACTGACAGAATATGAAATTACTTTTTATGCTGAATAGTCTTTGTTTGCCCCTTCAGAGTCATTCTCCATCTTTCTCCACACTGCTCTGTGCCTTGAGAGACTGAATCATGTGAACTGTATCAGTGGTCAGCAAACATTTTCTGTAAAGGGCCAGAGGATATATATTTTAGGCTTCAAGGGGCATGTGGCCCCTGTTGCAACAAATAAACTTTGCTGTTACTGCAAGAAAGCCTCCACCAACAATACATAAACAAATGAATAAAACTGCAATAAACGTTTATTTACAAAAAAAGACCATGGGCTGGATTTGGCCTGTGGGCCACAGTTTGCTGACCCCTGAACTACATAAACCAAACTTTTCTGGCTTCCAGTTAGATTTGGCACATAGGAGCCACCAGCAAGGGATTGGAAGGCAGGAAGAAGGTAACTTCGGAGTATTAATTCTCACCTCCTGCCTTGCCAAGCCTGCATCTCTCTACTGACAACCCAGCTCGTAGCAGGCAGCACTCTCCTATAGCTATGGCTACCACTTCAACTGCAGTACTTGTTGTAGTCAACTTGAGCTGCTATCACAAAATATACTAGGTGGCTTACACAACAGACCCTTATTTCTCATAATTCTGGAGGCTAGGAATTCCAAGATCAAGATACTGGCAGATTTGGTTCCTGGTGAGAGCCCACTTCCTGGCTACCTTCTCACTATGTGCCCACATGCCCTGTTCTTGATATGTGCTTGTGTGTGTGTGTGTGTGTATTATATATAGATATAGATATAGAGAGAGAGAGGGAGGGGAGGAGAGGCCTCACATCTCTTCCTTTTCTTATAAAGACATTAATCCCATCATGAGGGCACCACCTTCATGACCTCATCTAAATCTAATTACTTCGCAAAGGCCCCACCTCCAAATATGACCACATTAAGAGTTAGGGCTTCAATGTATAAATTTTGAGGGGACATAAAAATTCAGTCCATAGCACTTGACCTAGAACATTTCTGCTTATACAGGTCAAGTGAGAATTCACTGGGCTTCCCATCTGCTTCTAGGAACACCAAGATCAAGTAGCCAACACCGTAGGTCTGTGGGAGTTAGAGTATTCTGATTGCTGCTTTGACTCTGCTTTCCGTTACAGCAACCATGCCTATCTTGCCTTTGGCAGCTGAGTGCTGCCATTTGGCCCCTGCCACCTCTGGGATCCAATTTGCTCCCAGTTCATTTAGATTTCTCAACTCAACAACTGTAGTTCCCACTGCAAAGTCTGGTCTACAGAGAAGAGTGATCACGGAACTCTTCAAGGATGCCGAGGCTCAGCTCAAAAATTTTTTTCTCACAGTAACTGTGAAAGCGTGTATTCTGGACCCTCCCAGTGTAGGTGAATAGGTCTTAAATGACAAATCCACTCTAACATTCTAATCTCCCTAAGCCTTTGAATTTCTTCCTCTACATTAAACCAAAGTAGGCTAGATTGGTTCAAGATGGCAGAGTAGAAGGAAGTGCACTCACTCCCTCTTGCGAGATCACCAGAATCACAGCTAACTGCTGAACAATCATTGACAAGAAGACACTGGAACTCACCAAAAGAAATACCCCACCTCCAAAGACAAAGAAGAAGCTGCAATGAGATGTTAGGAGGGGTGCAATCACAATAAAATCAAAACCCATAACCGCTGGGTGGGTGACACACAAACTGGAGAACAATTATATCACAGAGGTCCACTCACTGGAGTGAAGGTTCTCAGCCCCACATCAGGCTTCCCACCTGGGGGTCCGGCAACGGGATGAGGAATTCCCAGAGAATCAGACTTTGAAGACTAGTGGGATTTGATTGCAGGACTTCAACAGGACTGGGGGAGACAGAGACTCCACTCTTGGAGGGCACACACAAAGTAGTGTGCGCATCAGGACTCGGGGAAGGAGCAGTGACCCCATAGAAGTCTGAACCAGACCTACCTGCTAGTGTTAGAGGGTCTCCTGCAGAGGCAGGGGGTGGCTATGGTTCACTGCGGGGACAAGGACACTGGCAGCAGAAGTTCTGGGAAGTACTCCTTGGCATGAGCCCTCCCAGAGTCGAACATTAGCCCCACCAAAGAGCCTGTAGGCTCCAGTGCTGGGTCACCTCAGGCCAAACAACCAACAGGGAGGGAACTCAGCCCCACCCATCAGCACAGAAGTGGATTAAAGTTTTACTGAGCCCTGCCCACCAGAGCAACACCCAACTCTACCCACCACCAGTCCCTCCCCTCAGGAAGCTTGCACAAGCCTCTTAGATAGCCTCATCCACCAGAGGGCAGACAGCAGAAGCAAGAAGAACTACACTCCTGCAGCCTGTGGAGCCAAAACCACGTTCACAGAAAGACAGACAAAATGAAAAGGCAGAAGGCTATGTACCAGATGAAGGAACAGATAAAAAGCCAGAAAAAACAATTAAATGAAGTGGAGATAGGCAACCTTCCAGAAAAAATTCAGAATAATGATAGTGAAGATGATCCAGGACCTTGGAAAAAGAATGGAGGCAAAGATGGAAAAGATGCAAGAAATGTTTAACAAAGACATAGAAGAATTAAAGAACAAAGACCTAGAAGAATTAAAGAACAAACAAACAGAGATGAACAATACAGTAACTGAAATGAAAAATACACTAGAAGGAATCAGTAGCAGAATAACTGAGGCAGAAGAACGGATAAATGACCTGGAAGACAGAATGGTGGAATTCACTGCTGTGGAACAGAATAAAGAAAAAAGAATGAAAAGAAATGAAGACAGCCTAAGAGACCGCTGGGATGACATTAAACGCACCAACATCCCCATTATAGGGGTCACAGAAGGAGAAGAGAGAGAGAAAGGACCCGAGAAAATATTTGAAGACATTATAGTAGAAAAATTCCCTAACATGGGAAGGGAAATAGCCACCCAAGTCCAGGAAGTGCAGAGAGTCCCAGGCAGCATAAACCCAAGGATACACACACCGAGACACACAGTAATCAAATTGACACAAATTAAAGACAAAGAAAAATTATTAAAAGCAGCAAGGGGGCTTCCCTGGTGGTGCAGTGGTTGAGAGTCTGCCTGCCGATGCAGGGGACACGGGTTTGTGCCCCGGTCCGGGAAGATCCCACATGCCACGGAGCGGCTGGGCCCATGAGCCATGGCCACTAAGCCTGCGCATCCAGAGCCTGTGCTTCACAATGGGAGAGGCCACAACAGTGAGAGGCCCGCGTACCGCAAAAAAAAAAAAAAAAAAAGGCAGCAAGGAAAAACGACAAATAACATACATAGAAACTCCCATAAGGTTAACAGCTGATTTCTCAGCAGAAACTCTACAAGCCAGAAGGGAGTGTCATGATATATTTAAAGTGATGAAAGGGAAGAACCTACAACCAAGATGACTCTACCCAGCAAGGATCTCATTCAGATACAACAGAGAAATCAAAAACTTTACAGACAAGCAAAAGATAAGAGAATTCAGCACCACCAAACCAGCTCTACAAAAAATGGCTAAAGGAACTTCTCTAAGTGGGAAACACAAGAGAAGAAAAGAACCTACAAAAACAAACCCAAAACAATTAAGAAAATGGTAATAGGAACATACATATTGTTAATTACCTTAAATGTGAATGGATTAAATGCCCCAACCAAAGGACACAGGCTCGCTGAATGGATACAAAAACAAGACCCATCTATGTGCTGTCTACAAGAGACCCACTTCAGACCTAGGGACACATACAGACTGAAAGTGAGAGGTGGAAAAAGATATTCCATGCAAATGGAAATCAAAAGAAAGATGGAGTAGCAATGTTCGTATCAGATAATGTAGACTTTTAAATAAAGAATGTTACAAGAGACAAAGAAGGACACTATATAATGATCAAGGGATCAATCCAAGAGGAAGATATAACAATTATAAATATATGTGTACCCAACATAGGAGCACCTCAGTACATAAGGCAAATGCTAACAGCTATAAAAGAGGAAATCAACAGTAACACAATATAAGTGGGGGATTTAACACCTCACTTACACCAATAGACAGATCATCCAGACAGAAAATTAATAAGAATATACAAGCTTTAAATGACACGATAGACCAGGTAGTTTTAATTGATATTTATAGGACATTCCATCCAAAAACAGTGGATTACACTTTCTTATCAAGTGCACACGGAATATTCTCCAGGATAGATCACATCTTGGGTCCCAAATCAAGCCTCGTTAAATTTAAGAAAATTTGAGTCATATCAAGCATCTTTTCTGACCACAACACTATGAGATTAGAAATGAATTACAGGGAAAAAAACGTAAAAAACACAAACATATGGAGGCCAAAAAATACGTTACTAAATAACCAAGAGATCACTGAAGAAATCAAAAAATACCTAGAGACAAATGACAGTGAAAACACGACGATCCAAAACCTATGGCATGCAGCAAAAGCCATTGTAAGAGGGAAGTTTATAGCAGTACAATCCTACCTCAGAAACAAGAAAAATCTCAAACAATCTAACCTTACACCTAAAGGAACTAGAGAAAGAAGAACAAACAAAACCCAAAGTTAGTAGAAGGAAAAAAATCAGAAAGATCAGACCAGAAATAAATGAAATAGAAACAAAGAAAACGATAGCAAAGATCAATAAAACTAAAAGCTGGTTCTCTGAGAAGATAAACAAAATTGATAACCCCTTAGCCAGACTCATCAAGAAAAAGAGGGAGAGGATTCAAATCAATACAACTAGAAATAAAAAAGGAGAAATCACAACGGACACCAGATAAATACAGAGGATCATGAGACATTACTACAAGCAACTCTATGCCAATAAAATGGACAACCTGGAACAAATGGACAAATTCTTAGAAAGGTATAACCTTCCAAGACTAAATCAGGAAGAAATAGAAAGTATGAACAGACCAATCACAAGTAATGAAATTGAAACTATGATTAAAAATCTTCCAGCAAACAAAAGTCCAGGACCAGATGGCTTCACAGCTGAATTCTATCAAACATTTAAAGAAGAGCTAACACCCATCCTTTTCAAACTCTTCCAAAAAACTGCAGAGGAAAGAACACTCCCAAACTCATTCTATGAGGCCACCATCACCCTGATACCAAAACCAGACAGAGAAACTACAAAAAAAGAAAATTACAGGCCAATATCACTGATGAATATAGAAATAAGAATCCTCAACAAAATACTAGCAAACAGAATCCAACAACACATTAAAAGGATCATATACCATGATCAAGTGAGATTTATCCTAGGGAATGCAAGGCTTCTTCAATATATGCAAATCAATCAATGTGATACACCATATTAACAAATTGAAGAGTAAAAAACTTATGATGATCTCAATAGATGCAGAAAAAGGTTTTGACAAAATTCAACACCCATTTACGATAAAAACTCTCCAGAAAGTGGGCATAGAGGGAGCCTACCTCAACATAATAAATGCCATATATGACAAACCCACAGCAAACATCATTCTCAATGGTGAAAAGCTGAAAGCATTTCCTCTAAGATCAGGAACAGGACAAGGATGTCCACCCTTGCCACTATTTTTCAACATAGTTTTGGAAGTCCTAGCCACAGCAATCAGAGAAGAAAAAGAAAAGGAATACAAATTGGAAAAGAGGAAGTAAAACTGTCACTGTTTGCAGATGACATGATACTATACATAGATAAACCTAAATATGCCACCAGAAAACTACTAGAGCTAATCAATGAATCTGGTAAAGTTGTGGGATACAAAATTAATGCACAGAAATCTCTTGCATTCCTGTACACTAACAATGAAAGATCAGAAAGAGAAATTAAGGAAACAATCCCATTTGCCACTGTAACAAAAAGAATAAAATACCTAGGACTAAACCTACCTAAGGAGGTAAAATACCTGTACTCAGAAAACTGTAAGACACTGATGAAAGCAATCAAAGATGACACAAACAGATGGAGAGATATACCATGGTCTTGGACTGAAGAATCAATATTGTGAAAAAGACTGTACTACCCAAAGCAATCTACAGATTCAATGCAATCCCTATCAAATTGCCAATGGCATTTTTTACAGAACTAGAACAAAAAATCTTTAAATGTGTATGGAGACACAAAAGACCCCAAATAGACAAAGCAATCTTGAGGGAAAAAACGGAGCTGGAGGGCTTCCCTGGTGGCACAGTGGTTAAGAACCCACCTACCAATGTAGGGGACATGGGTTCGATCCCTGGCCTGGGAAGATCCCACATGCCACAGAGCAACTAAACCCATGTGCTACAACAATTGAGCCTGTGCTGTAGAGCCCGCGAGCCACAGCTACTGAGCCTGCGTGCCACAACTACTGAGCCCATGTGCCTAGAGCCTGTGCTCTGCAACAAGAGAAGCCACCTCAATGAGAAGCCTGCTCACAACAAGGAAGAGTAGACCCCGCTCACCGCAACTAGAGAAAGCCTGTGTGCAGCAGTGAAGACCCAATGCATTCAAAAATAAATAAATTAAATAAATTAAAAATAAAAAGGAGCTAGAGGAATCAGGCTCCCTGACTTCAGACTAAACTACAAAGCTACAGTAATCAAGACAATATGGTACTGGCACAAAAACAGAACTACAGATCAATGGAACAGGACAGAAAGCCCAGAGATAAACCCACGCACCTGTGGTCAACTAATCTATGACAAAGGAGGCAAGGATATACAATGGAGAAAAAGCAGTCTCTTCAATAAGTGGTGCTGGGAAAACAGGACAGCTACGTGTAAAAGAATGAAACTAGAACACTCCCTAACACCATACACAAAAATAAACTCAAAATGGATTCGAGACCTAAATGTAAGACCGGACACTATAAAACTCTTAGAGGAAATCATAGGAGGAATATTCTTTGACATAAATCACAGCAAGATCTTTTTTTGACCCACCCCCTAGAGTAATGGAAATAAAAACAAAAATAAACAAATGGGACCTAATGAAACTTCAAAGCTTTTGCACAGCAAAGGAAACTATAAACAAGACGAAAAGACAACCCTCAGAATGGGAGAAAATATTTGCAAGTGAAGCAACTGACAAAGGATTAATCTCCAAAATATATAAACAGTTCATGCAACTCTATATTAAAAAGACAACCTAGGCTTCCCTGGTGGTGCAGTGGTTGAGAGTCCGCCTGCCGATGCAGGGGACACGGGTTCGTGCCCCAGTCCGGGAAGATCCTACGTGCTGCAGAGCGGCTGGGCCTGTGAGCCATGGCCGCTGCGCCTGCACGTCCGGAGCCTGTGCTCCGCAATGGGAGAGGCCACAGCAGCGAGAGTCCTGCGTACCGCAAAAAAAAAAAAAAAAAAACCTAATCAAAAATGGGCAGAAAACTTAAATAGATATTTCTCCAGAGAAGACATACAGATGGCCTAGAGGCACATGAAAAGCTGCTCATCATCACTAATTATTAGAGAAATGCAAATCAAAACTACAATGAGGTATCACCTCACACCGGTCAGAATGGCCATCATCAGAAAATCTACAAACAACAAATGCTGGAAGGGGTGTGGGGAAAAGGGAACCCTCTTGCACTGTTGGTGGGAACGTAAATACAGCCACTATGGAGAACAGTATGGAGGTTCCTTAAAACACTAAATATAGAATTACCATATAACTCAGCAATCCCACTACTGGGCATATACCCAGAGAAAACTATAATTCAGAAAGACACATGCACCCCAATGTTCATTGAAGCACTATTTACAATAGCCAGTTCATGGAAGTAACCTAAATTTCCATCGACAGACGAATAGATAAAGAATGTGTGGTACATATAAACAGTGGAATATTACTCAGCCATAAAAAGGAGGAAATTTGGTCTTTTTTTGAGACGTGGATGGACCTAGAGACTGTCATACAGAATGAAGTAAGTCAGAATGAGAAAAACAAATATTGTATATTAACACATATATGTGGAATCTAGAAAAATGGTGCAGATGAACCAGCTTGCAAGGCAGAAATAGAGACACAGATGTAGAGAACAAACCTATGGACACCAAGGAGGGAAAGCGGTGGGGAGGGCAGGGGGTGGGATGAATTGGGAGATGGGGATTGACATATGTACACTAATATGTATAAAATAGATAACCAACAAGAACCTGTTGTATAAAAAAATAGTCTTAAAAATAATAAAATAAACTGAAGCAGGTCAAGCATTTCTAATACATTCATTCTGGGGCATCTTTTCGTCCATGTTTCAGCCAACTAACAACAGCAACAACAACAACAACAACAAATCCTGGAAAGATACATATTAGCAGAACTGACCCAAAATCCATTAAAGAAATTGAATCCATAGTTAAAATCTTTCCACAAAGAAAACTCCAGGCCCTGATGGCCTCACTAGTGAATTCCTCCTAACATTTAAGGGAGAAATAATCCTAATCTCAGATTAGCTCTTTCAGAAAATAGAGGCGATAGGAGTACTTCTAATCCTATATGATTGGACATATATATATCCATAAACAACTCATTTTATACAGCCAGTATTACACTGATACCGAAAATATAAGATAAAATAACATAAACCTCCTAATTCAGCTTCTTCAATCAAAAAGGAGTTAAAGAACTTTCAGTATATAATAATTAACTCTAAACTCAGTTCATTTTGACAATCATTGAGCTTATCATATGTACAAAACATTGTGCTAGATACTGGAAACATTCAGAGCCTCTAAAAAAGCTTCTCCCTCTCTCTCTCTTTCTCTTCCTTTCTTTCTCTCTCTCTCCCTCCCATCTTGTTTTCATTAACAAATGTTCTCCATACTAGCTATGAAGATGAAAATGACCACTGACTTTAAAATGTGGCTTTACTGTTCTGCTTCATGGACACTATTTGACTTTGTAACTGCGAGATCAAATGGAGGAGTTGTTACTGTTTGAATATTGAAGGAAACATTAAAGTGGCCCATAGTAATTAAAACAATTTAAGAACCACCTGGTGCAGCTTCTTTAGTATAGTTTTGTGACAAGATGTTGGTCATCGTAGCCAGTAACCAATTTACTTATTTATTTTTTTTGCCAGTAACCAAATTTTTAACAATCTGTCTTACAGGTATACTTAAACCTAACTGTAAGATTTAATAACCACATCATTTTGCTTTTGCATAAATCTTATTCATGAAGTCACACATAAGACTGAAGAAAATAGAAAGGACTCTTCCTCTCTTTTGTGAACATTTCTGAGCAGCAGCAGGTAGTCTGCAGAATGATGCCGTTTGCTCAGAATTATTTACAATACATACAGCCTGTCTAAACTCATGCAAATGCAATTTTCTTAGTTACAATTCCTATCCCTATAAATTAAAACCATACAAAGTAATATAGCAGCTGATAATTGGGTAAATGAATAATTATTTTAATAAATCATATCAAATATATAAACTCTAGAAAAACCAGTAGAAATGTGGAATTAATACAGAAATAGCACTTTAGGGAGTAATTAAAACATGTACTTTTTATTCTGTTTTAAAATTCTGCCTTAATAATGTTGCCCTCAAGCAATGACTTGAAGTTGAATACAGGGTATTGGGAGATGAACAAAAAGTGGCACACTTTATGCTACTGAATGTCACCAAGAGGAGAAAGGATTCCATAAGTCACTCTTTCACATCACAACTTTCCTTTTCAACCTCTAATTTCCCTATATTAGCGTCTCTTCTACTCACTGATGATAACAAAATCTAGGGTTTATGCACGTGTATGGGAGAAATAGTTGCTCTCACACCTCCAGGAAAGGCTGATGTGCCCCCTGAAACTTCAAAGCTGTCTGTAGTGAGTCATGTTCTGGCCTCATGCCTTTACCATTACTCTCCTTGGTCTGCCAGGTCCTATCTCTTCTGCTACTGCATCTCCCAACACTGCCATTTTTTTGGTCTCAGCTACAGACTAAGAAAGTGGCAGTCTTCGTTTGTCATTAGTGCTGCTCACCAAATATTTTTATTTTTTCCTCCCAGGTATTCTGTAATATTGTACGTTCTCATCCCCCTGCAGTTATTAGTGGCCTTGGACTTGCTTTGGCAATAAAGTGTGAGCAAAAAGGATGTGTATTACCCTGGACGTAGCTTTAAAAAACAGTGTGCAGTTCATCACGCTTTCTGCTCACTTTGGGTGATTGGCAGTGTTTCAGGCAATGGTTTCTTATTCAGCTGGGGTCCTGGAGTCAGGACAATGGGGAGTAGAGACCACAGCCAACTTGCAGCGGACAGATAATGTGAGCCAGAAATAAACTTAGTGGTTTTAAGTCATTGAGATTTCCAGATTGTTTGTTTGTTTTAACTTCAGAACAACCTAGTCTGTTCTAACTGATGTGTGTATTGATAGTTTTCACCACATCTCTCGCTTATATCCTCTGTGAACGATGTCGCTCCTCTGTCCTCGAACCGATGCTTATATTTTAAAAAAGGTTGTTATTTTTCTTTCTGCATGTACTAATTTTCTATGTCTCCAGGTCAGTGGTTTAACAAAATATTAGTCATGAATATTTATCTTTCTTTGATCAGTTTAGTATAGATTCAGTGGGTTACTTCTCTACTGAAGGAATGAAAACCAAATTCTCAGGCTTAGCACAATAAGAAGCAACACAGCCTTCTTCTGACTCCACCCCCTCACCTACCTTTTTGAATCAGTTATATCAGCAATATTTGGATGTCCATACTCAATCAACATTACATGCTACAACCTTGGTATAACTTGGTATAATGAGTGTGTATTTCAGCCTATAAAAGTGATGTGAGCTTGTCTATAAGTTTACAGATTTGATCTCACCTAAAACTGCATGTAGGCATTTTGAGTTCTGCAAATGAGCCTGTTGATAGGGAAATCAAATGCCATAGCATACTACATTTGTCTTAGATTCTGTTTTATGACAGATGATAGCATGTTTTTGAACGCTTTGGCATGGAAATTAAGTTATCTGTGACCTTTCCTGGCTCTGCTTACAGCAATTATGTCTCAACTCTCACAAGAAAATTGATATAAAATACAGTTTCCAGTTTCATCAAGATCCCCTAATGTGCCTTAAAGCAATAATATGTGACTTATATTCTTGCTTTGGAAGCTTAAATGTAAATGATGTATCATTACCCAAAAGATTGTCTTTTGAATCTGACAGATATTACCTTTCTAAAATCTTATATGACCTATATCAGTTTTAATAAAAATAGTAAATTTTCCCATGTAGAAGCTAATATGTAATTATTAGGTTGATCTATTTGAAATTGCCAGTATTTGACAGTTTGTGACCTATAAAAATGGCAATTTCATATGATTCAACCTAATAACTTTATACATATCATATTGATGCATTTTCCTTTATATACATGATGAAAATGTACCAGAAAAAATTGGTCATTTTCCCCCTCAAATTCTCTCCTATTTCTATATTCCTTATGTTGGTGAATGTACCACTGACTACCCAGTTGTCTAAGTAAACCTAGAAATTATAATTAAGTCTTCCATCTTCCCCTCCTTTTACATCCAATTGACAATGAACTCTATTTTTCCTTAAAATATTCTCAAATTGCTATGCAGGCTCTATTGCTATTGCAACTGCCTTGGCTCAATTTATACTCTGGCATAGATGGGGTTCCCGAGGAAGCAGACTGAGATAGAGGTTATGTGCAAGAGGTTTATTGGGGAGTGTTCTTGAGATTGCAAGGGCTGGAGAGAAGAGGTGGAGGTGATGGTAAATGGGCCACTCTGTTTCCTACTCATGGGTCTCAGACCAATGTATTCAACTCCAGGGAAACTGCACCCTATAAAAGTCATCAGTTTAAAGTAAGATTTCTCAACCTTGGTACTATTGTCGTTTGGGGCTGGATAATTTTTTGTGGAGCTATCCTGTGTAATATAAGATGTTTAGCAGTATCTTTGGCCTCCATCCACTAGATGCCAGTAGCAACCCCCAATTGTGACAACCAAAAATGTCTCTAGACTTTGCCAAAGGTCTCTCAGGGGGAAAATTTGCCCCTGGTTGAGAAGCACTGATTAAAATACATACTGGAGGCATACACTGGAGGATGGTAGCCATCATTGCAAAGTATTGCCTCTGGGCTGCCATTCAGCTGTGTTGTCAGCTTTCTGGGTGGTGTAGAGTGTGGCATGCCCAGTGGATCCATTGGTCATGTACTCACTCCCACACTTTGTCATCAAATGGGTTCCTTAGTCTAACACAATGTATGTAGGATGCCATGAATGGAGGAAATACTATATAAACCTGAGGCCTTGTGGGCAAGAAATGTAAATCAATACCTGAAATCTCTCTCTCTTTCTGTCAAAAAAACCAGCTGCTTCTTTCATGGTAAAGATGATCTAATGTAATCAACTTGCTATCAAATAACTGATTGTTCTCCTTGAGGGATGGTGTCATATTGAGGAACTCATTAGTTTCTGCTGCAGGAAAATTGGACATTTGGTAGCATCAGTAACTACATCAGTCTTAATAAGTGACAGTCTATGCAGTTGGGTCCATGCGTAGCCTCCAACCTTGCCATCATAGCTGTTCATTCATATGCCCATTGAGACAGCACTGCTGTAGATGAAGAAGAGGCTGGCTGATATCAACTGGATGTTTTTGGTCTGCCTGATTGTTTAATGCCTCTTCCTTGCTGAATGTTTGCTGAGTACATTACACGTGATACAAGTATTTTCACACTGTGCCTACATGCATATATCCACTCATACGTCTCTACTGCAGATCTTCCAGGTCCCTATCCAGTTAGCCAAGGCATGAGTTTATGTATGTTCTAGCTTCAGAATAGGTCTCCTTTTACATAAAGTAATGACTCAGTGCGCCATCCAAAGTTCCATTCGTTAGAAGCATTTGCCTCACTATTTTCTTTCAAGGCCCCCTCTGAGTGGGACCTTGGTATAGCTGCCATCCGTATCAGCTTGCATCTATATAACAACCCAGCCCATCCATGAACCAAGATTGAATGTTCTTCTCTTCCGTTACCTGGTCATCAGGGAACCAGTATGCAGTCATAGGTGTGAACTGAGGGAGAGGTGCTGATGAAACTGTGATGGATGTTAAACATATCTAGGCTTGTGCATCATACATGTGCTTCCAGTCTTTTCATGTTTAACACCGAATGTGCCACCTCCATCTGATACACTACCCGATTTTTATCACGTGTAGAGGCTCTCAGCTCTTGACGAGCAGTTCTGGCTACATGATTAACTGATATAACATGGTCAGGCATTTAGTATCCAGAAGAGCCCAAGAGCCTTTTTGAAAGGTGTATAATTCTCCACTGAAGATGCTGTAGTTTTGCTCTAGGACCTTAGGGATCTATGTTGTGATTCTTCCATCGGGACTTGACATAAATGCCAAAGAGCATCTCTTCCTACCGCCGATACCTCTAATACAATAGGAAACCCAAGGCTGTATGGCCAAAGAAGCAGGGCCGCCTTCTGTCACCTGATCTATAGCTTAGAGTAGTAGAATAGTATTCCTAAGTGTGGAATCTTCTGCCTCAAAAGTAAAACACCAGGCATTGTGTTGCCTTCTTCATCATAGGAAGTTCAAAATATGATCATGTGTCTTTGATGCCCCAGATGTCTGAACCTCTACCAAATGTACTGATGTGTTTGGTCCAAGAATCTTTGTATTGTAGATTTATTTCCCACATCTGGATGGCTTGTGTCTTACAAAGACCCCCTACCTGACAAGCCGGTATCCAGAGAGTGAATCAGTGTGATGTTCTGTGGAAAATCCAGCCGGTCCTGGTCTGTTCTGACCATATTACAACAGAAGACAGAAGAGTTGCCGTAGTCCTAGGGCAAAGCTGTAAATGTATACATTTGTCTGTTCTAAGTGACTGAAAAGTTTGCTGGTCCTGCTTTTGAAAGGGATGGAAAAATAATGCAAGTGGCAGCTCATTGGCTATCTACCATTTACCTGTGGCCATGTTCATACACTCTAGTAAAGATCCCACAGATCTTTGATGCAGAAGCTGCGACTGGGAATACTATTTGGTTGAGTTTGTGGTAGACCACCATAACCTCCAGAATCTGCCTAGTTTCTGCCGGAGCCAAACTGGTGAACTAAGTGGAGCTACGAAAGGGAGCATCACCCCTGCATCCTTTAGCTCTTAGAGGGTCACACTAATTAATCTCTGCTGTTTGTTTGGGATGCAGTGTTGGTTTTAAGTTTCTGTACTGCCTGGAGAGGGGAGCTGTTTCAGAGCATGTTCAATCCTCTGAGTCGTTTTAATCCTTTCTTCCACTGTCTGCTGTGGCAATTCTGACATTTAATACCTCATTTATTGTGGGTTACCACCCTGTCCATGCTTCTAGGGAAAACACCATAACCTGTGGTCTTTTTCAAGTATTAAATGTGATAAAGAGAGCTCTCAAATCAATAAACAGCTGTGTTTTGCTCCCTTTGATCCAGCACTCTCAGAATCCAGGCCTGTGGGTGCTCCCCAAATTCGCCAGTATACTTTGGCTAAGTCCTATAGCAATGTGTGGGTCGTATTAGTTTTTATTTGCTGCAAAACAAATTATTACCAACTTAGTGGCTTAAAACAATACCCACTTCTTTTTTTTTTTTTTTTTTGCGGTACGCGGGCCTCTCACTGCTGTGGCCTCTCCCGTTGCGGAGCACAGGCTCCAGACGCACGGGCTCAGCGGCCATGGCTCACGGGTCCAGCCGCTCTGCAGCATGTGGGATCCTCCCAGACCGGGGCACGAACCCATGTCCCCTGCATCGGCAGGCGGACTCTCAACCACTGCGCCACCAGGGAAGCCCAGCAATACCCATTTCTTAACTCAAAGATCTGCTGCTCAGAAGTCCAGCGTGGTGTGGCCGGGTTTTCTGCTCCGAGTAGCACAAGTCTGAAATCAGGGTGTCAGCCAGGCTAGGTTCTCATCTGGAGGCTCTGAGGAAGCCCAAGACCTCCGAGATCATTCTTACTGTTGGCAGGGTTTAGTTCCTTGCAGTGGTAGGATTGAGGTCCTGCTTTTCTTACTGGCTGTCCAGCAGGATTTTCCCTCAGCAATTAGAGGCCTACTGCATTCCTACACATGTGGACACCTACATCTAGCAAGCCCGCAATCCTTCCGTGTCTGATCTTTGTCCTTCTTCAAATCTCTGGCTTCCTCTTCCCAAACGATGTTGGAGAAAATTTTCTTTTAAAAGATCCATTTGAATAGGCCAGACATATATAGATAATCTCACTACTTTAAGGTCAACCGCTGTAGCATCTTAATTATATCTGAAAAATCCCTTCATAGCAATACTTAGATTCATGTTTGATTGAGTAACTGGGAGAAAGTAGTAATATTTATATATTTTTGTATCCTTTAGATTGGGAGCTACCTAAAGGCAGAGAATTTTTTTTTCCTTTGTGGCCTCATCACACCTCTAAATCTTTTCATTCATCCCTGTGCCTGCTACTTATTAGACACTCATTAAACACAAAGGTAAACAGATTCGCAATGATCCCATTTTTGTTTCAACAAATATCAGTAGAATACCCCAAAAGATAAATATCAAGATATGAATACTGATTATCTCAAGATACTGGGGTTATGTGATTTTTATTTTTGGCTTAAGTTGCATTTCCAAATTAATGAGTAGTAACCAGAAAACACTATAAAAATTAAGACCAATCACAACATCTACCCACCTTCCTGTCTAGGGTTCTTTTACATAACAGAAAACATATCTTTAAGAAGGTATTTCCATCATGGTGCTAAAAAACGAGGGTGCCATCAGTGGAACAGAAAGTCCCAAGTGATAGAAAACAGATAGGAGCACATCAACAGAGAAACAGACTGAAAGAAGGAGATGCACAGAGGAAATGACTGGAGAAATAAGAGAAAGTCCAGCTGTATCCCAAACTCAAAGAAACAAGAGAGAGTGAGAGGTATCAAAATATCATCAGGGTATTAATTAATTGTGTTTGGAACATGAATATTGGTGCATGGATATTGCTCTCCAGCTAACACTTTGATAACTGCTTTTTAAAAAAAATTTATTTATTTTACTTATTTATTTTTGGCTGCGTTGGGTCTGTTGCTGCACGCGGGCTTTCTCCAGTGCGGTGAGCAGGGGATACTCTTCGCTGCGGTGCATGGACTTCTCACTGCGGTGGCTTCTCTTGTTGCAGAGCACGGGCTCTAGGCGCGTGGGCTTCAGTAGTTGTGGCACATGGGCTTAGTTGCTCTGTGGCACATGGGATCTTCCCCGACCAGGGCTCGAACCCATGTCCCCTACATTGGCAGGCAGATTCTTAACGACTGCGCCACCAGGGAAGTCCCTGATAACTGCTTTCTAAACCTAGGAAGCTGTCTGCCTAGAAGTTCTCCTGACATGAGTGCTAGGGCTGGGGAGAGATGCAGAGCAGGCTCTGAGTTCTCTATAGATCCCCTTAAGAACAGCAGGACTGAAGAAAAGGCAAGAGAGAATCTGACTCATCCCTAGACTGACCTGAACCATGAGTATTATTTTCTAAAGTCGAAATTCTCATATGGGAGGCACACAGAGTGGGCGCTTGAGCTAGAGGAGGCCGGCCAGCGCCCTGGTGACATACGTTCTCTGGGAGGCATGAGGACGCAAATGCCCTGATGCCAAACCATCCCTATGTACCCTGGCTTCACGCACTCCCCCCTCCTGTAATTGCCAGGGACAAGCGGCTCTAAACAGAACCTACAGTCACCAAGAGAGAAAGAAGAATTTTCAAATAGTTACATGACAAAAAAAAAACAAAATTACCAAACACTGAAGAAAAAGCTGTGAGATAGAGGCACCAAACTCAACAGAAAATTCACATCAAAGGAGACCATTTAATAGAAAAACAAGAATAAGTGACTATGCAAAGAACAAGGAGAGATTATAGAAATGAAAAATATGACCCCTACCCAAAAACAGTCAGTAGATTGACGGACTGGGAACAAACCAAGGCTGACTTAGTGAGGGGCCAGCGGAGCTAAGTAGATTTCTGAGAATGCGGCTCAGGAGAAGAGGCAGAAAGTACAACAGAAAAGATAAGTCTGGATAATTCATTTAGATGTTCCCACAGGCAGTACAAAAGAGAGAGCAAAGGAAATGAAAGGGAGGAAGTTATAAACAGAGGAGAAGGGAGAGGAAAGGAAGGAAACAGAAAGGAAGGTGAAGGAGGAAATTCACCAGAGCTGAAAGGCGCAACATGTGCTGAAGCTCTGATGTAAAAAGACCCACATACAGACACATGCTGCAAGTATTTCAGAGCCCTAAGAATAAAGAGAAAATCTCAAGACTTTCAGAAAGAAAACAAGAAAACATATTCCTATGAAGGAATGAAAATTGAATAAGTGTCAGGGTCAGGGCCCCCAGGAATTTACATCCCCCGTGGGAACAGCTCTCACTGTGCCCCCGAGGGACCAATCACATAAGACCGCTGCCTGCAGTTGGTAATACAGCACCCTGGCCAGGCTTGTCACTGCTAGCAAGAAAAGCTAGAAAGTGGTGAGGCAAGCACTTCAAAGTTCTGAGGGAATATTGGCTCAAATCTAGAATTCTATATCCAGTCAATTCAGTGTGAGAGCAAAATAAAGACATTTTTCAGACATGCAAGGCTCAAGAAGTTACCATCTATGAGTTCTTTCTGAAAGAATTCCTAGGGATAAACTCCAGTAAAAGGAGAAAAAGAATCCAATTAGCAGAAGGAAGCAGAGATATCTGACTTGTCAATGTACAACATTTAAGAAAAGCTAATGTGACAATGGGAACTGCTGAGAAAGGAATGCAGGATGTAACCGAAAGCAAACTATTGTTGTCTTGTTCAGGGGAAGGCTATTACAGTTAAGAAACGCATTCAGCTTCAAGTAATAGAGAAATCCAACTCACGGAGGGATATATTTTTCTCAGAACAATTCTGGGGGAAAGAAACTGCTGGCTCTCGGTCCAGTGGCTTGACTGTCAGGCTTAAAGCCTCTACAATTCTCTCAGCCTTTCCTTCAGATTAGCATCTCATGGTGGCAAAGATGCTGGCTGCGGCTTCTAATGGTACAGCCATGTTGAGAGTAACAATGGGTAGAGTAGATGGCAAGTCATAGCTGTCCTCTTATTAAGAAAGCTAGAGATCTCTCGTATGTCTTATTGACCACCCCCAGCTGGAGGGGAACCTGGGAAAAGAATATTTAGCTTTTACCACCCCAATGTGGAAGAAGGCAAAGGAGAAAGGGTTTGGGAATAACAATGACTCATCTGACCGAGTGTTTGCCTCAGAGGCTGAAGATGCTGACTCACTAGAGATGTTGATAGTGAAGGGGATTGGATATGACACCCCAATATATGCCACATTGGCATAAAGATTATTTTGAGCTGAAGGCAATTAAGAATCAACAAATAAAGGAAGAGTTCTTTGCCCTCTCTTTATCTGCCTAAAAACAAGACATAAGTTTCCCCCCATCCTATACCAGGATGAGTGACCCCTATCACCAGATGAATCTGCATTTTAAAAGCTTACTAAAGGGCTTCCCTGGTGGTACAGTAGTTGAGAGTCCGCCTGCCGTTGCAAGGGACACGGGTTCGTGCCCCGGTCTGGGAAGATCCCACATGCTGCAGAGTGGCTGGGCCCGTGAGCCATGGCCGCTGAGCCTGCGCGTCCGGAGCATGTGCTCCACAAAGGGAGAGGCCACAACAGTGAGAGGCCCACGTACCGCAAAAAAAAAAAAAAAAAAAAAAAAAAAGCTTACTAAAGTGACCCGTATTGTCCATTCGTTTTCCCATATATTTCTTAATCACTTCCCCACAGTTTATCATACCTTGAAGCTCAAACCATCTTTCCTTTGTTAAAAAGGGTACATAAGCTCCTGTGTCTAACTGCTTCTTTGAATTTCACTTCTTTTCTGTGAACTCCCGTGAATATAAAAATATTAATAAATTTTGTTCTTTTTCTCCTATTATTCTGTCTTTTGTCAGTTACATTTGCATACCCCCAGCACTGTATCTAAGAGTGTAGAGGGGAAGTTTTTCCTTCCTGACAATAGAAAAGTATAAATTCAAACACTTGTATTTACAAATCAAGGATAACTACAAATGTAAACATATAGAAAAAATTTTACTAGCAACAGGATGCCAAATATCTACCTTCTAACCCCTAAAGAGGAGACTAAATAGTTTGCTTTGCCACTTGGAGGTGTATATGAGATTCCGAAGATGCAGGAATATAGCCCCTGAACTAATTCTTCACTTGGGTAGAATAATTTAAGTCTAGGACTTCTGTTTTGCTGAATGTTATACTCAGAGCTGAATTGTTCAGAATTTTAAGAACCAGGAGGACAAGGGGAAAAAGAGATAAATTAGAAGTTGTTAAAAGACGAAACTCAACTGTAGATCTCTAGGTATTTCACCATTCATCAAATAAATGTTTTCTGGTGCTCTAAACAAGTGTACTCCAAATATGTGAGCAACAGTCCTATCTGTAAAAAATGTATCAGCATGCACCCTTCGTGTAGGTGTAGACCAGTGCTCTCGACACCAGATTTGGAAACAACTTTAATTTCCATTTGGAAAAATAGACCTGCCTGATGGAAAAGCCCAGACAGTGCGCTCTGTCTGCTCCAAGGAGGTGTTCTGATCCCAGAAACACAAGGCATTAAGATGGGGAGGCTGCCTGAAAACAAGATTGTTTAGGGATTTCTTTGTACTGTGATTGTCCACCCTGGTGATTGTGAATAGAATTCAAATCATTTTAAGCAAGCAGAGGAGTTGCTGAATCACCTTGACTGTAGGCTTGTAAACCAGCAGCAACAAACCAGAAGGGACAAGAGTTTAAAAACTGCTGAAATTTTTAATGATAAAAATGCAAAATTATACTTAAAATCTTTAATCATAATGAGTTATAAGTGAAAGAATTATTACTTGCTGTTCTTATGGCTTGTAATAATTCACAGGCAAAAATTATTAAAATCTATTTACAATACTAATATTTTTAAAGAAAGAGCCCTTCTTTTTTTTAACACAAAAGATAAAAGCCCTTTTAATTTTCCCTATACGGTGTTATCATTTGAGTTTACCATTTTGGTAGCATGAAACAAACATATAACCTTTACCTGAAGTGTGTTTAAAGGATGTCAAAATCTAATAAAATTTACAGCCCAATTCTTTGCAATTGCTCCAATATATATTTCCTTTCTTAAACCAAAGTTATAAGTAAAAATACCATTTCTTTTTAAATGACTTCACATAATAAAAACATGAAGTCTAGATTAAATTGATCTTTTTACTACTGTTTATTCTGCTGTATTTTCTTTACAGAATTGATATTTCGTGTTCAAATGTTTCATTTCAACTAAAATTAGAAGACCAAAGCAACTTAGGCTATATAATAACAAAATTGCCTCACACTGGTACAGTTTCATATTTTTCAAAGCACTTTCTCATTATTGAATTTTGTCTCACAACAAATCTAGTTATTATTTCCCTTTTGATATATGAGGGAAACGAGGCACCGAAAGGTTAAGTGACTTGTTTTTAGTTACACCATTTAATTAGTGGTGGAGCAAAGGCTGGCACCGAGTGTTCCTGTGTCTGCTACAGAGTTCTTTTCCACTATTATTCCAAGAGTCTTGATATTTTCATGGAACTGAGCCAGGAGTGTACCCTCACCAGTGGAACCCTGACCTCTTCAAAACAGAGTTCAAGGAGATTGTCAGTTCTTGGAACACCCTTCGAAATTCTGCAAGAGAATGTGGAAACTCTAATGACATAGGCAATCTGGTCTTTGGGGAGATGACAAGGTTCAAGATTATATGGATCCTACTGGGAATCAGATAAATGCAGGATCAGGTGGATGGGTCCTGGTTAAGTGCAAGAAACAAGCTCATGAAGTAGCAGGCTAGAAATTCATAGTTAACCCGGTCTCCATGGAAGTTTTTTAGAAAGTGGGAGTGTTCCTGGAGAAAGATCAGAATCTGAAGTTATGAGAAATGGGCTAATTCAGGTCCTTTTCCATCCTTCAGCAGCTGACATCGGACTATGTAGCAAGTGCCTATCAAGTGAGAGCTACATGTTTCTAGAAAATATAAGCATTTTCAAGGTACTCAGTGCCAGGAACTGGAGGGGAGGATTTGGGGATGAAAATTAGAATTTCTGGGCCTGGCATTCAGAATTATTCAGGAGTTTAAGGCCTCGAATGTCTCTCGTGACCTTAAAACAGGTGTCCGGGAATATATCAATAGATATTCAGGAGTATAGGGATTTACCAGGGCTGGCGTCAATAGGTCGATTCTGACCATACAATTACAAGAAGACAAGGCCTCAGCCCCTGTACCAGGACTGGAGAGACTGTGTCGATATGAATTTAAACCAGATGCTCTGGGACAAAGTCAGAAAGATTTCTGTGGGTAGGTACAGGAACAATTTACAGTCAGATTTTTCTGAAGGAGCTCAGACAGCTAAGAGACAGAGGCAAGGTCAGAAAGAAATTTGCCAAAATTGGTGGAGATAATTTAGAAGAAGAAAGAAAAGGGGAGATCTGGCTGCTGTCAGGTTGCAGGTAAACCAAAAAGGGAGTTTGCCCAGGTAAGTCCCAGTTCAAACTTGGGGAACTAGAGTTACTTGTTATGATTCAGTCTCCCAGCTCCAGTCCAGTTCCCCACAGGAAGACTTTTCAAAAAGAGGAAAACCCAGTCCTCCACAGAAGCATGCACAGGAAAGCTCAGCTCCTGGTTAAGCTCCACCCACTAATGTACAGGTGGTTTAGGCTACCTATTCCCTGACAGGATAGGCACGACCACCTGAGCACCAGTCCTCTGGTATTCCTGTTGCAGGAAAAATGGGGCCTGAGAGGACGGTCATGTCCCAGGTTTCAGGTGAGTCCCTGGGATGGGCCGCCAAGTGAGGGTCCTTGGCTTTGCGCAGGAAAGAATTCAAGAGCGAGCCATAGTAAAGTGAAAGTGAGTTTATTTAGAGAGAGATGCATTCCATAGGCAGAATGTTGTCCATCTCAGAAGGCAAGAGCAGGCCCTAAAATATGGGGTGGTTAGTTTTTATGGGCTGGGTAATTTTATAGGCTAGTGAATGGGAGGATTATTCCAACCCTTTTGGGGAAGGGGGTGGGGATTTCCAGGAATTGGGCCACTGCCCACTTTTTGGACTTTTATGGTCAGCCTCGAACTGTCATGGCACCTGTGGGTGTGTCATTTAGCATATCCTAATGTATTATAATAGCACATAATGAGGCTCAAGGCCCACTGGAAGTGGAATCTTCCGCCATCTTGGGCCTGACTGGTTCTAACCAGTTTATGTCATATCATCAATGGCTATGTCATTCTTCTAAAGTTAGTGCTCTGACCCCTTCCCTCCTGTTTCATTCTGAGGAAGACAGAGGAGTGCTGGGAACTCTGTTGAGAGAAACAATCACCTTTCTTTTTCTTTTTTTTTTCTATTTTGAGAAGAATAGGCATCTTGAAGGAGTACATCTATGAGGCAAATTTTACCCTGGTCCTCCAGAAACTGAGACAAGAAAATAAGGCAGGGATGTAGTCCAGCTTGTTAGGTTATTTGTGAAGGTATTCTAGCTTGTTAGACTTACTACCTTCTCAGCCCCCTTTCCTCCCACCAGAGGCAGGGAGCCTGAAGGTGAGGCTGACACAAGCCAGGTATAGCCCTCAGAGACAATGGGAGTGGGGGTCAGGGATGAAAGGCCAGAGATGAGCCCTGGGCTCTGGGGTAATTGAGGACCCAGAGTGGGCTTCCCAGCTACTTTCCCAGGCAAATTTATATCCCCAAGCTCCTGTAATGAACCAATGAAATCCACTTCTGCGTGAAGAACAGGAGAATTCTCCAGAGTGGGAGGTGGGCTAGCGTGGGGAAGATGCCCTACCGGAAGAGATGAAAACATTTCCTGTATCCTGTACCCTTGCGCATCCTAGCACGAGTGACTGAACCCTAAGGCTTGAGAATCACATATAAATGTTGTGTTTCTCTTCTGTTCATTCAGCCTAAAGGGACAGAGTCTCTATAAATGATTTGTCAGGGAGGAAATATTTTCTCAGGGGAATATGTAGTACCTGGGGAAAAACGCCTTTTTCTTTGCAGCTGGTAGGAGAATTCCTTTGTGGGAAAAGACACAGATTTGTTGAAGAGATGCCAGTAGTGGGGTTTAAGGAAACTTCCAGTTGGCCCCTATGTTTCTTGAAAAAGGAAGGTAATTTGAATAATATGAAGGGAGAGGGGGGAGGGGAGGACATAAGGGCTGGGAGCGGCAAGTTTCTGGAAAAAAGAGGAGGACAATGTTGCCCAACCTAACAGGTTTCAGAGGAAAAGAGAAAATTTTAAGAAGATATTACTAAATCATTGGCTAAGTGACACATGGAGTAAAGTTCCTCTGCTTCTCCTCTGAAATTGCTTGTAAATCCTATGTTTCTTACTAATACCTTCATGGGAAGCGTTATTTTTTTTGTTTGTTTTTTTGTGGGAGTAGCTCAGAGCAACAAATTGTCTGCTAGACACTTGAGTTACCCCAGGAGAAATAAAATGCTTTGAAATACAGCCATTGATCCCTGTTTCATCAAGTTTTTATAGGATGACTTGTAGTTTTAATATGTTCTTATAAAATCATTATTTTCTGTAAATAAGGCAGTATCATAGTTTCCATTTTTGTGAATGAGAAACTGGGCTTCAAAGAGAATAAGTAACTTGTCCAAGTGAAAAGTAACTTGAAATTTGATTTCCTTTTTTTTTTCTTGTTTAAGGTATCCACTGATATATGTTTTAAGGACTTTATTTTTTAGAGCAGTTTTAGGTTCACAGCAAAACTGAGAGCAAGGTGGAGATTTCCCATATACCCCTGTCGGAGAGGAAGAAATTTTCCTCTACACTTCTAGGTTCTTTCGGCTGGTCTAAGAATTAAATTGACATGAGACAGATTAACAGGAAAAAAATCAAACAAAAGTTTAGTAACACGTATACGTGGGAGAGACCCAGGAAAACTGAGTAATCCACCAAAAGGGCTGAAGCCCTCACCTTAAATACCATCCTTTGATAAGTTTCTAGGGAATTGGTCATCCTCCTTTTCCTGGTACAGCGAGAGAGACACCATTACAAAGGGAGATTTCCCTTATAAGTGTAAATGTTTCTTAGGAAAAGGTAACTTCTACTTGGTTTTCAGAGTTTTTCCCACGTCTGCTGTTTCTTAAAAAATAACCAGCTTAACATAATATTCCAAAGAGACACATTTTGGGGTGGCAAATTCTGCCCCCCTAAACACATTGCCCCCATCTCCCATTTCTTATTTGCAGGAAAAAGACTTCAGCCTCCTAGACCTTCTGGAATACCAAAGGGCAGATTCAAACAGTTGCTAATCAGGGAAGGGAGGGAATGCAGAAACAAAGGAAGAGCAGTCAAGAGACAATACTGCAGTGATGGGGCAGGGTCCTGGTTCCTCCTCAAGGAACATACATAACAGTATCTCTGAGTTCTTCTGCAAGAACTAAGACCCCCACCCACGTGGAAGAAGGTAACTACATGCTCAGACCCCAGACTGGTTAAAATCTGAAGGCTGATGATTGAGATTCCTGGAGTACCACGCTGTTACCTCACCACCAACCAATCAGAAGAAAGTCAATCACCCTGCAGACCTCACCACAAATTTTGCCTATAAAAACTTCTCCCTGAAAATCATCAGGGAGTTCAGGGAATTTTGAGCACAAGCCACCTGTTCTCCTTGCTTGGCTCCGCAATAAACCTTTCTCTGCTCCAAGCTCCGACGTTTCAGTTTGTATGGCCTCATCGTGCCTTGGACCCATGAACTTGCCTCTTCTTTCTTGGCGAGGACTTGACCAGTGAAAAGCTGTGGACTTTTTGTTTACTATAGCCCTCCCACCATCCTTCTCTCTCTATAAAAGTGCTCTCCTTCCCTTGCCATGGGGAAACTTGCACATGGCTCATCATAGTGGTATACCCCAAATTTCGATTCTCTGCTGGTCCTGAATAAATCCCATTTTTGCTGGAGAAATATCTGGCAGTGTATTTGCTTTAGGTCAGCAATATCATACAGAGCATTTTCACTGCCCTATAAATCCTCTGTGCCCTCCTATACACCCCCCTCCCCAAATAACTGCTGATCTTTTTACTGTTTCCATAGTTTTACCTTTTCCAGAATGTCACATAATTGAAATCATACAGTATGTAGCCTTTTTAGATTGGCTTCTTTTACTTAGGAATAAGCATTTTTGGTTCCTCCGTGTCTTTTCATGACTTTGAACTTTTATTCCTGTCAATGAGTTTGGGTGCAAGGAACCATATACTTGTTAAATGAAGGGTGTCAGTGGTATGCTGGTAAATGTCTCCATGGGGAAAAAAGACCAGGATTTATAGCATTTGCTAGATTTCCATGATGTAAGTACATTTTACTTATGGTTAGTTTCAAACTACCAGTGGTGATGTCACCAAGTGCAGAGCTGGGAAGACATGGATATGATCAGCAAGAGCAGGGAAGAACCAGCTCCAGCACACCACAGGGTGTTTTACAGTAAGGACACAACGGACAACCCCAGGGACATCCAAGGACAAGAAACAAATTATTGCTAGATCTTCTTTTAAAGCATTTGATGAGGAATCTTGTACATTTTTTGCTTTTCTTTGGACAGATTCACTGATTTTAATCATGCCACTGACATGTTTACCTTGCTAAAGTACAACTTTCAGAGTCCAAACCAATAAAGGGAGCTAGTGTATAGAGTCGTTTACAAAAATATCTTTCTCTTTACAGAGGCTGAGTAGGGCCAGTCTCTATGCTGTTCATGGAGTACAGAGGTGGGAAATATCAATGCTCTCCTGTATAACTCAGTGTTGTGCCACAGGGGACAACCATCTGATGAAACACAGCTCTGAAACATGCAGCAAGAAAAACTAAGATTTACAGCAGACTGTTCTCTTTTCTACATCCTGGAACTTCTATCACAGCCCAGTGACAGTTCTCTAGAAGGATCCTTCTTTAATCCACTGAATGGGCAGTTTCCCTATGAGAATGATGCTGAGAAGAAAAACCAGGAATGGGATTAACTACCTTGGAAACTTCCACTGACAGCGATTATGAGAATTAATATCTTGTCTCTAGCACACTTTGGGACAAATAGTAGGTTCTCAATAAATATTTTTGAATTGATAATTTTTCAAATACTACCACATACAAGTATAAAATTTATTTCATTTGACAGGATCTTAATGTGATCAATTAAAATATTTTAAAATTTCACATATAACTTGAAACAAATGGTTTTGTCCTTCTAATAGTTACCTTCCCAAATCTTGGAGAATGATTAATTTCTCTGGCCAGTGGTGATGTCACCATGAACCAGGTGTAAGACTAGCTGCTTCAAGGACAAGGATTGATAGAACACAGTCCTTTAGGAGCTCTAGACTAACTCAAACTTTCCAGTTAAAACCAAAAACAAGATTATGAGATTTTTTTTTTTTCAAAAATAAATTCAAATAAATCCAAAAGCCATGTTTTAGTCATCTTAATTTTCTGTTTTTAGGAGCAAACATCTGATAGTAATGCACTTTGTATGGGCTTTCCTCCCTTTCTTACAAGAACAATAGGAGTACTTCTTGTTAAATGATTAGCACAGATGCCTGGCCTGTTATGCATCTGTGTATCTGTTATTTAACATTATGATGAGCAGGTTACCACGGTCAGTGACCAGAGCTCAATCTTGCTGCAGACTTTTTCAGAGAATTTGTGGAATACACTTCAGAATTGTGCCACTGAGTTGTGAGTCCCAGGCAAGCCCCTTCCGCTATTTGTTGAGGGTTGGGTCGCTACTACTGGCACTAACCCTCCAGCATCTCTGGATGGCATGAGCACCTCCTTCCCTCTAGCTTCCCATTGCCTGGGGCTCATGCAAAGACCTCTCCAGAGGCAGATGCCTCACAAAATGATGTTTCTTCTCCTCAAGATCTGCCTTCACCTCCCCTCTTGGCTTCTAGACCAGTGACTGGGGTCAGGTCTCAGCATGGATCAGATGGGGGAAATACTGTCCCTGTTTTGTAGGAAACAGCTAATCTCCCCAGAGTTCTTCAGAACCTGGCTAGTATATATCAGCAAGAACCAGGAGGTTTGTATGATGTGAATTTTGAGGGGGTTGGATGGGGGCTGGGTGTAAGGTGGGGACAGAATATTAACACTAGGGAAGAGTTTATCAATATGGGGTGCTCTCCTGTGACTTAGAGTGCAACACCTTGACAGGGATGCCTGGAGTCGGTCTTAGTACGCAGCTAGAATGACGCCTTGAACTTGGAGATAAGGACGTCTACAGTGGAGATGGAGATGCCAGCACTGCCTCAGCAAAATTTTGAGAAAGGGATGGGTTTATTACTTAAGTCCAGGGAACCCACTAGCTGACTCTGTTACCTAGAAGGGCCTGGGCAGGCACTCTTCAAGAAAACTCGAAGGATACACTAGTGAGGGGGTGCCGGCATCATTGAAAAACTAAGTGATGGATGTCATCTCTAGGTCAGGGTTGACAATAGGGGAGACTGCTATGAAACTGAGCTTCCCGGTGATGAGGGAGATGAAAAGATTCTGGAATAACAGAGGTTAGGTGGCATCACTTAACTATTTCTATAACAGGCAAAGACTGTAGTGGTAACCAAGGAAACTTGATCCACAAGGATCTGTGACGATGGTTAATTGTCCAGGGTGTGCCTTGGAACTAGATAAGTAGGCAACCAATAACAATTGTTGCTTGATTTGTATAAGCAAAAACAAAGCTGGAAAGCAAATGGTTGATGTCAGCCATTGCAATAGCAGATCACGATCACCTGTGTTCACATCTGAGTCGGTTATCAGACCCATGACTCATTAATTAAGAAGAGGAGTCCAGGTTCCCTTCAAAAAGGGAAAGAAATGAAACAGTTATTTGTAGTGAGGTGGATGGACCTAGAGACTGTCATACAGAGTGAAGTAAGTCAGAAAGAGAGAGACAAATACTGTATGCTAACATATATATGGAATTTAAGAAAAAAAAAAAGATGCCATGAAGAACCTAGGGGTAAGACAGGAATAAAGACACCGACCTACTAGAGAATGGACTTGAGGATATGCAGAGGGGGAAGGGTAAGCTGTGACAAAGCGAGAGAGAGGCATGGACATATATACACTACCAAACGTAAGGTAGATAGCTAGTGGGAAGCAGCTGCATAGCACAGGGAGATCAGCTCGGTGCTTTGTGACCACCTGGAGGGGTGGGATAGGGAGGGTGGGAGGGAGGGAGATGCAAGAGGGAAGAGAGATGGGAACATATGTATATATATAACTGATTCATTTTGTTGTAAAGCAGAAATTAACACACCAGTGTAAAGCAATTATACTCCAATAAAGATGTTAAATAAATTAATTAATTTAATTAAATTAAAATTAAAATTAAAAAAGAGAGTGAATACAGAGGGAAAGAGAAGACAACCAAAGCCTGAGCACTGCATCCCTCCAATGTTAAAAGGCTAGAGGGAAGAGAAGGAACAACGGAGATCAAAAAGAAGCTAGCAGTGGAATAGGAAGAAAACCGAGGAAATGGGATGTCCAAATGGGAGGCCAACGGGGCGAAGAAAAATGATACATCAAGGAAGAGGTATCAAATGCTGCTGCTAAGTTAGGTCAAATAAGGACTAAGCATTTATGAGTGGATTTAGCAATGGGAAGGTCAATTCAATCCTGATGACAAATTTTGGTTGTCTAAACACTTCATAAATCCAGTGAGCTTCAATGGATATCTGAGCCTTCCTGCGACTAGATACAATCCATGCTTTCTCAAGAAGATGAAGAGGGTAAGCACGAGAAGAAGGAAAGACTCTTAAAATGTGCTTTGGCTGCTTTGCCATTTTGCCTAGGGTCAGCGTGTCACTGACGATAAAACACTGGGAATAATATGAAGGGCAGATGAACAAACTCCCCTTGGTGCTCTGGGGGAAAAATATTGGAACATTAGAATCTCCTGGCAGTCAAGCCAGATTAATTTACTCAATGCTTTGTGATAGATTTTGCTGTAAAATAAATTGCATAGTAGATTCTATTGAGCAATAGTACCTAAAATTTTCAATTTCAGAGCATTTTGGCTTATTACAATCAATGGGAAGCCCCTAGATGCCTGGAAATGATGGCTGGATTCAGGGTGGTGCACCCTCCTAATGATGATGCTGGAAATCACCCAACAGTAAGCCTTCATTGTTCAATGAAAACTCAAGAGGGATAATGCCGAAAAGCCTTATATACAAAAAGCAACTGACTCCCAGAAAGGAGGGGGCAAAATAAGTTCACATAATCACGTCATCCATCCTCTATGCGGCAAAAGTCGTTCTGTGTCTGGTTTTAACGTTGGTAAAAATAATAGATTATTTTTCTCTTTTGATCGTATTTGATTTTGATCCAGGAATTACCTTTAGCTTTACTTCATTGGTGCTCAATCTCATCTTCTCTCCTGATGGAAAGTCCTACCTAGTCAGTGTTTGCATTTCTTCATCCACCATCCTTCTCATGGCAGTAGTCAAACTTGAGATAAAAATAATACCTGTCTATAGGGTTGTTAAGAGTATCATGCAACTTAATCTAGCTCATTCACTTAAAACAGTACTTGGAAAAGAGCTTGTGCTGTGTGTATGAGTGTTTCCTCTTGTTTTTACCTTTCTGTGGTAAATGTTTAACCTTTGCATGGCCTATATTCATATTGGTTTCTGTTCTTTGTGACCGTGACAAATGTAAAATATAGTTTATTAAATCATGGTGAAAATGAATATCTCTAATTCTAAATGTATGAATGTGCTGGAAATGATGATCCCGAGACCTTCAGAAACCCCACAAACTCTGGAGACAAGAGTAAATATGAGCCACTCGTATTCCAAAGGCCTGGATCAGACCTGAGTCTGAAGGTCTCTGAGTCTGAGATAAGCAATTGACATATCCTAAATGAGTATTTACAGCAATTACATACTTCTAAGAAAACTAACACACCTCTCCCTCTGCCAGCCCACTCCCCCAGCACCTCAGATTCAGTAGGTCTTGTCTGTGGCCCAAATAGGTCACAATTTATTGTCCAGGCCTGGACTTTTCTTTGTAAAGAGGTATCGTTGATAACATGAGCACTGAGACCCTTGCAGAGGCTGGGAGCTTTGGTGATTGGATCCAGCCATTCTTCAAGCTCCTAACACCTCCTTGGGATGCACTGAAGAGGTAGGCTAGTGCAGGTCTGCTACTCCCAGGACCCCTAATCACCACCCTCCTAGGACCCTCTTTCAGTTTTGTCATGTCCAGTTCCTGATCCTAGGGCCTCAAAGCCCATCCCCTTTCTTGGACTATTTTCTTTCACAAAACAAAATTTTCTTAACTCTGCAAGGTAAGGTCCACTTCTCCATTCAACCAAAAGCCTAACTGGGACAGACAGGTTTGTGGAAGAGAAAAAATTCTTGTGCTTCTGATCCATCTATAGCTGTGCAAACAAAACACAAATTCATTCCTCAATGAATGATTCTGGCACATAGTAGTAAAGAGGGCTATACCACCTCTTGCCTCTGACTTTCACACGTGTCACTTTCTCTGCCTGGAATATTGCTGCTTTTCCTTCCTCCTTACCTGACTAACTCCTACTCACTCTTCCCATCTTAGTCTAAACATCACTTAGCAAATTTAAACTATGCCTTGATTCATTATTTTAAAAAATCAGCACAGCTGAACATTTTCAAGAACAGTAATACACTTTCACACACAATGTTCACGAGCACAGCTTAAAGTGAGGACAGGGTGGCCTGAGATGACCTGTGAAAAAGGCCAGGTTTCTCTTCAAGGGCTCCTACTTCCTTCCAGCAACCTCCTCACTGAAGGGCGTCCACATTTTCTGGAGCTGAGCACACCGAGACTCTTTCACCTTTGCCTAAAATCTTCCCACAGAGAAGGATCTGTAATCAGTCATTTGCATCTTAATGGAAATGTAAATTGCTGTGTTAAGTCTCCCAGGGCAGCTGCAGTTTAAACCTAGGGACTTTTGTGGAATGAGAGGCTTTGTTCCCAAGTAAAATGAAGTTAAACCAGAGGGAGGATTTTGCTTATTTCAGTACGGGTATTAAGTGACTTTGGGCCTGCCCTAAACTCTCCCTATCAGTTAAATATCACCAAACATATTCTGATTTTCCCAAGGGTTATTTTGAAAACCAAATGAGATAATGTATTTGAAAGTGTCCATAAACTATAAAGTATTACACAAATGTTAGTGCTATTATTAGTAAGTTATGAATTTGACATTCATTGGCATTCAGAGCAAGTCTAGAGATTCCTTCTTCATAATTCCCAGACCTCAGACAAAGTTGCTGTATTCTCTTCTGCATTCAGTAGAGTTTGTAATTCCATGTAGATTTAGGGAGAGGTTCTGAATATTGTCATAAAGCAAGAAAGCATTTTTCTTTAAGAATAAAACGATACGCGTCTTGCAATGATTTTTTAAATCTTTTTGAATTCTGTCTTTTGTCTCAGTGGGAATCTTCCAGCCCTCCTTACTTTTATCCCAGAAGAGCATTTTATTTTCCTATATGACTTGATTTTTTTTCCTGTCTGATCCAAGAGCTAAACTTTAATATTTATTAAAATAACTCACTTTTTCATTTTCAATAAAAATGGATCAGATCCTCTATTAACTCCTAGTTAATTAGGAGAAAATACTATATTTATTACTTCTTATAAGCAAATTACACAGAGCTATAGAAACGTATCTTGTAAAAAACTTTTTTCTGCCTACCAAATGTGTGCAGTTCAAACATTAGCATGTATTTCATATTTCCCACATATCACTAAGCCACTAAATTTTTCCTTTAATCAAATGTTTTGAATTTGCATGAATAAAAATGATCACTGCCTATTCATATTGAAAGTTTGTATAAAGATTGGTCTCTGTTTAAAGTGGGCTTTGTGAATCTGTTTTTCTCTGAAGCCAGAAAATAGTTTCAGAAAATAGGCAGTGAGTTATCCTAGGAAAAAAGAAACAAAATAATCTGTTAGTTTATTTTCTGTTAAAGTGATATCTACTAGGTAACAGTATGGCTGCTCGTGTTGCTAAATCAGAGGCAATGCCCTCTCAACCCAAATCAAATGAGCCATTGAGCTTTATGGACCCTGATGCACAGTAAACAAACAAATAAATCCATCTATCCATCCTCAAGCTCAAGTACCTACATCGTGGGGCCATTTATGTAGATACATAGCTCTGAGTGTCAGAAAAGCAAACCGCAACGTCATGAGACACATTGAAACTCTGAGTGTGTTGGCCTTTTCAACAAATTTTTTTCATTCAAGTGTTCATTTACTTATGCATGCAACAAGTACTTTTGGCCAACTGTGTGCCCGGCAACCATTTAGGTGAACAAGTGCCTGATCCAGGCATTCAGATGAGTAAGAGAGAGAGGATCCCCTGCCTTCATGGAGATTACGATCAAGTGGGTAGAAGCAGACCACAAACAAATACATAAAACAAGATCCTGAAGCACTCCAATGAGGGAGACTGATTGGCAAACAAAGGGAAGGTGACTCATTTAGATTGGGTGGCCAGGAAGCTCTTTCTGAGAACATGAAATCTGTTCGAAGATCTGAAGAGCAAGAGGTAGCCAAACCCACAAAGAACTAGGGAAGAATGTTCTTGGCCCAGGGGATAGAAATGCAAAGGCCCTGAAGAAGGAAGACACTTAGCCTTTTTAGTATTTCTGCAAGGAGCCAGAGTGGCTGCAGCTTAGAGAGCAGAGTGGAGAGTGACAGGACAGGAAGTTAGAGATGGAAGTGGGGCCCACATCATCAAGTTTATGAAGATCACAGAAAGGGGTTTGAGTTATACTCCATGTGGAAGAAGAAGCCACAGAAGAGCTTTAAGTACTGGAGTTACATTTACAGCATCACTCTGGCTGCTATGCAGGGAATGAATTGCAAAATTGCAAGAGCAGAACTGGGAAAACTAATAGCAAAGTAATTGCAGTAGACTAGGTGAGAGATGGTGGTGGACCAGGTGAGAGCAGAGGGGATGGAGATAAGTTAATGGGTTTGTGGTACCTTTGAAGGTAAAGCCAATAGTTATGAAAATACTAGATTAGATACTGAGGAGGAGATGAGAGAAATCAAGGATAACTCCTAAATTTTTGAAATGAGGCACTGTGTTGATGGCCATGCCATTTACTGAGATAGGAAGGCTAAGGGAGGGATAAGTTTTTGATAAATCAAGAGTTCCATGAAGAGTATGAAACCGGGCAGGAGAAGCTAACATACCAGAATACTATATCTATCAGGTTAGACAAAAAATAAACCAGTCACTGGTAGCAGAACTGCAATTAGGGAGGCATGAAACATGGTTCTTCCAGACTTATCTTTTTTTCTGCTTCAAAGACTAATCAATGGGCACAAATAGTTTAATGGGCTCTATCTTGGGAGGGCTGTGATTGCGTTTAGCTGCAGAACACATAGATTCACAGTTTTACAAAACATTGATATATTTAATTTCATTATATAAGCTAGAAATATTTTACTAGCAGAAATATACATTTATAGAAATAGATAAGTGCCTGGTATATAGTATATGCTCAAGAAATATTTGTTGAATGAATGCAAATATGTATAAAATATAAAATAATTATGAGTACGTGTGTTCATGAAAAACTAGACTAAGAATCATAAACTATTTATAGATGCATTCAGCAAAGTGGTGAGCATAGAGAAAGCCCGAGTGGACACAGATTAAGTGCAATTGTACTGTTGCTGATTCCGCAGCTCCTATCTTTTCATTTTTTTTCAAATAGGGAAAATCACTCAAAGAACATATCATTTTAAAAATCAGCTTTCACCTGATGATACGATGAACTCTGCATCCACAAGGAAACGTGAGGATGTGGCCAGATGAAGGATATTCCTTCCTGGAAGCTGTAAGAACTAATGCTATAATTGATTTGGCTGGATTCTAAGGATGATTAAGTGGCCATAGATCATTGGGAAATAGAAGATGAGCTAGAGAATATGTTCTTTGCTTTAGAGTAATAAGCTGGGAGTTTATGGTTTTTGATAATTTCACTATCCACTTTACATTTTTATTAAATCTGTGTTATCGGAGTTCAAGTTAACTGACTTTAGGTGTAGCCTGTTATTCGTTGCAAAACATAGCTTTCAAGGAAATGCTGATATGGCTTCTAAAGGATGAAGTTTCCAGTGTCAGATTTTCCTAGACAACAGTTTAAAAGCCTTGACATTTGCTGAATAGCCCCTGAGAAAGGGCCTCTTATTAAAAGTGTTCTTCCTCTTGGCACATAGCATTTGTAGGAACTAGACTCATTCAACAAACATTAATCGAGGGTGTACTATACACTAGGCATGCTGGTCTGAGGCCTTGAGACAGGCCTTCTATCTAATACAGAGATTAAATAGACCAACTCCTACCCCCTTCCTTTCTCCACTGTTTTTTGTGGTAGGCGGGACTCTCACTGCTGTGGCCTCTCCAGTTGTGGAGCACAGGCTCTGGACGCGCAGGCTCAGCGGCCATGGCTCACGGGCCCAGCCGCTCCGCGGCATGTGGGATCTTCCTGGACAGGGCCACGAACCCGTGTCCCCTGCATCAGCAGGCGGACTCTCAACCACTGCGCCACCAGGGAAGCCCTCTCCACTGTTTAGTGGGGAAGCAGCACAGCAAGGACAGGTACCCTGAGAGTCTAGATGAGCAGCACCAAGCCCATGGCTGGAGCCTGGTGACCCAGGAAGCCTTTCTGGAGGGGAATGACAAAGCAGCTGAGTTTTCAGAGATGAGTAAGATCTAAGGAGTTCACATTTCTAACATCTATCACCATTGTCTATTAACTGTCTGTTGTTCCTTACTTGTGGAATTTATATCATGTAAACTGTCATCTAAGGAACAATATTATCTTAACTGAAACTTTGCATATTCAAACTACAAGAGTTCCAAACAGAGTGAGTATGTAGTTATTCTGAAAACTATGCTTAACTCACATAATTGTTGAATTCATTATAAAGATTGAATTTAGCAAATTACATCCCAGAGCAAAGGTATCTGGGAATATCTTTAACAATAAGGTGCACATGTGTATGGGTGCTGTAAGGTTTCTCAGGCTTTGAGAGATATACTCTATTCCTGGAAATTTGTTGGGCAAGTATGGAGGAATAGAAAGCCATTGCCTAGCTAAGCCTCACAGAAACTTTGGATAATGTTTCTGAGTCAAGTAGCTTTTAAAATAGCTTTAAAAATAGTGGCTTTTAAAGGGAAAAAAAAGTTTCTGATACTGAGGTTGACTTATATATATATATATATATATATATATATATACACACACACACATATATATATATATATATATATATATACACAAAGGTAAGACTAAGCCTAAACTCCTTAAGCTAGTAGCTCTTATAAACTAAAATAAATACATAAATAAAATATAAAATCAACAAAATTGCAAATTAAATATTTATCAAAGTATAAATATAAATCAAAGTATAAGTCTAATGCAATTTAAATTGAAAACATTAACTATGTCTCATGCTACTATTTCAGTAAAGTTAAATAGAAAACTAAATAAAAGACTGGATAAAATAATAGAAAGATTTGAAAGATACAGACTCAGGTCTTATATTTATGTATACTTTTTTTTTTTAACCACTGTGACAATCAAGGACCTTTATTCTATTTTTCTGTTTTCTACCATCTTACAGTATTATTTCAACCTCATAATATGTTAAAATATGTGTACATTTTTAACCTCAATAATACTAATACGAATAATGCTAATTCACATTAGTATTAATAATTTCAAGAATTTGCTTGCTATTTGAAGATACTCAGATCTTGTAATTAACTAAATTTTGTCCAGAGCAACCCTTGATTGTCAGTTTATTGAAATTTGCATTAAATAGGTACCTAACTCCAGTTAGTGATGAGGAAAAGAAAAAAAAAATTCTAATGTGTATCTATGATTCTATTTACCAAATACAAAGCCGGAATATGCACATACATCTCTGTATTAGTTTCTTATGGTTGATGCATAAATTACTACAAACTTGGTGGCATAAAACAACACGTATTTATTATCTTGCAGTTCTTGGAGTCAAAAGTCCAAAATCGGTTTCACTGGGTTGGACTAAAGTGTTGGCAGGGCCAAGCTCCCCCAGGAGGCTCTAGGGGAGAATTTGTTTCCTTGCCTTTTCCAGCTTCTAGAGCTGCATTGCTTGTGTTCCTTGGCTTATGGCTTCTTCCTCCATCTTCAGATCTGTCTTTGCTTCACCATCACACCACCTTCTCCTTTTCTGTCTCTGTAGTCAAGTCTCCCTCTACCTCCCTCTTATAAGCCTGCCGCAATTTCCTTGCAAGTGTGGTTGTACTGTGGTGAAGACTTTTTTGAATCAGCATGTTGTGCGATCACTCAGTATTTCCAACACTTTTCTCAAGTTTCATTCCTGGGAAACTCGCACTGATTTTAGTTGGCCTTTACTTGGTACATAAAAGGTAAATGCAGTGTAGACACAAGCATGAGATTGGTGGCCATGCCAGTGATCCATGCATGAATCGGCTTATGTTTTCAGACTATCACATTTTTCAGCACATAAAATCTCTCTGGTCTGTTTGTCTACCATCATAGCAATTTAGCTCCTCTGAGCCTGAGTTTTGACTTCCGCAGGATGAGGACTCAATTGGTTTGCCCAGCAGGATTTATAATAGGTTATCTCCTTTGGACAGAGCTTTTGTGCCAGGCTGTCTAGCCTGGGCTAACAGTTATGGAATAAGCATCAGCAGGTCCAGTTATGCATAAAGCACTTACTCTGGGGAAGGTAGGCAGCTTCTCAGAAGTGGGCAATCTAAATGCAGGTTTAATTGCATAATTTCTTTAGTAAAATTGGAATGGATTCCGTGATTCTAGAGCCTATGCACTAATGAGGGTCACTAAATTGCTACAGTTGAGGAGATAGGATAAATTCAAGGAAGAATACCCAAATTTATGAAATCTTTTTCACTATCAGTTACAGCTATATACAAGGCTAAAAGGATTGCTAACTGCTTAGGGTGAAGAGGAAGGTGGGTTAAATTTGAGAAAACTGTCCAGGAGTTGTTATATCTTTATTGATTTCTTGCACAAAGAAAGGTCCTTCTCTTTGGAAGAAAGGAAGGGAAAAATACTTTCAGTGCAGGAATAAATACAGAAGAAAATAAAAGTGTGAGAAACACATAGGAAAGATCAAGGTGCCATTTGTTTGACTTCAGCAGACAAATTAAGTTGGAGCAAAGCAGATGAGGGGATGCAATAGAAGCTTACATTTATGGGTATTATGACTTCTCTAGTGAGTGAGAGACCCACAATTTAGGGTTCTTCTATCATAATATGATGTCTGTCATTTATTTTGTCATGAATTTGAAAGCTTCAGAGAGGTAGAGTAAAATGACAGATGAAGTTTATAGTTTCCGTAGAGATTGCTGGGCAGAAAGGCACGGCAGTTACCATGGTCTAGCATTTTTATAATCTATTTTTTCTCATGCACCTCTCACAGTAATATATAATTTTTTAGACCTCCTTGGGAAATTTAAATCATTTGGTAATTTTTATGTACTGCTAACTTTCTAGGAACTTACTAAATTTTGATATGCATCAACTAAAATTACTGTGTGATTGAGTTTATTGAAGAATTTAATTCAAAACAAGGCTAACAGTAATTGAGAATCATCCTGAGACATCATTGTCGTTTATATTATTTCCCTGACCTATTCTTATAGGATGCTACTTCTTTGTTACTCATTTGAAAGTGAGAGAAATAGTGTATATGAGACAGAGTTCTTTTGCTCCTGCCATGGACCAAGTTCTAAAAACAAATCTTATGGCCATTGTCCTAGGGAAATTGGTTGGTCATTTCTAATAATTACTAGAACATGTTTGTGGCTGACAGTGGGGGGAAAAGTGGAATCAACAGTGTATTGTCAGAAGTGGTCCCCATTGTTTAAAGCAATGAGAAGGTTCACAGGATTCTAAATAAAGAAATGACTAGGAAAAAAGGATGTTTTTAAAAGGGCAAGATATGGACCAAATTACTAGAATAGAAAAGCATTAAAGATGGCAGAAAGGAGGTGCATCTCTATTGAATCTCTGCATTTACTGAATATCTGTTGGCCAATAATGGCTTGGTTTCTAATGCAACCAAATGCAAATCAATTTGGGCACTGAAAGTGCTTCTTCCAGAAGCAAATCTTTTTTTTTTTCTTTGTAAAGCCAAACAAGTAAATTTTATGATGCATTATGATGATTTTTCCTAAATCGCTAGTCAGATAGAATGTGGAGATTTAAAATTATATGTGGGATTTTGCCAGAATGCCCATTCTTAATTATTTTTTGAAAAGGATTGGATAGATTTAAGTTTGATTTACATTTTTTATCATCTTAGTTCCTTATGTAAACCAGATTTGAAAATTCAAATTTATCCAGAGAAACTTTCAAAATGAATCAATACATCACTTTAAGTGAAAATTTCCAGAAATGCTAACTGGTAGAGAGAGCTTCATTTCCTAGCAACAAGTCTCATTCCAACGTTGTATTTTTCTGACTGTGAATATGCATCGTATCATAAGATTATAATTGCATTTCAAATTGTCATAATTTACAGTTATCTTTTCCCTACATATACAAACAACTTAACAAAGTTAAAGACAAACCTAACAATCTGACTAATCATTTTTTTTACCAGTTTAAACTGCCACAGAGAAAAGCAATTAAAATAGAGAATCTTTTGTTTGTTAACAGCTCACCAGTCAGGCAGTGGGTAAGCAATTATTTTTCTGCTTTTTTTTAAGTTAAATTTTGAGATGAACAATTAACTTGTTAAAGACTAGGCATATATTCCCAAAATATATTATTATGACATGAGAATAGCATAACAAGATTTCTGAGGGTGAAATAATATTGCTCAATTTATTTCTCAATGATTTGAGAAATCATTTCTCAATGATTACATTTCATTTATATAAAATGATATTTCTCAATGATTACATTTCATTTATATAAAAATCAAGTCATTTATAGGATGTTTGGGAAGACAGGCCATTCTTGATTATTTAGAGATCAGAGAGGTCTTTCTTCTGAGTTTTCATAATCAAATTCCTGGATTTATACAAGATTGTATAGGAAAGAAAATACAAAATACTTATAAATACATAATACAAAACTGGCCATTTATAAAATTAGTACTCACTCAACACAGAATTCTCTATGCCTAACACTAGATTCTATACTCCCTGTTGCTTAAAGCATCAGCACCTGGACAATATGATATAAATACAATGCAAATCAAATTCAAAGTAAAAATACAAATATTGCATAAGATGCAAACTTTCTTGAAGTCACTGAAAGTGACAATGGGCAGTTTCTAGAATCTTGAGCAAAGAGAATTTCACCACTCAACCACTGGAGAAGAGAAAAGAAAGCAGTAGCAATGATGACAAGGTAGGAGTTTCAAAAGAGAATTATTTGACTATCAAAGGATTAAGAGAGGCCCCTGGGAAAAAGTGGATTAATAATGCCATGTCCAACTATCAAAAACATTTCTTTGCCATGTTACACCGCAAACCAATGAATTTTTAGCTCATTCTTGGTTCATTCTAAAAATGAACACAAGGGCTTCCCTGGTGGCTCAGTGGTTGGGAGTCCTCCTGTCAATGCAGGGGACATGGGATCGAGCCGTGGTCCGGGAGGATCCCACATTAGCGGAGCAGCTAAGCCCATGAGCCACGGCTGCTGAGCCTGCGCCGTGGAGCGCACGAGCCACAGCTACTGAAGCCCGCGCGCCTAGACCCCGTGCTCTGCAACAGGAGAGACCACCGCGCTGAGAAGTCTGCGCACTGCAACGAAGAGCAGCCCAGGCTCGCGGCAACTAGAGAAAGCCCGCACGCAGCAACAATGACCCAACGCAGCCAAAAATAAATAAATAAATTAATTTTTAAAAAAAATGAACACATAATTGCAGTTATAACCTAAATGTTAAATAAGATAATTTATTTTCACAATTTAAATTTCATTTTTTAAGCTAAAGATCCATCAGATCTCTTTTATCTTCCTCTTCGTTCTTCTCCATCACCTCTTCCTTCTCTCTTTTTTTTTTTTTCATTCTACTACTTTAGTATTTGTTATGAAATTTTGCCCCGGGATTAAGAGGACCCACCTCAAGTGGACCTTCCCCAGTACGAAATAGTGTCAGATCCCAGGGACCTACTGGGCAAAAACAGAAAAAGGAATGAGCCAGAGCCATTTCAGATCTCAATATTCTGAAAAAGATGAAAGAGCAGGCATTTGGGGACATAGGTAACAACACTTGTTCTGGAATGCCATCATCTTTGGGGGGTAGAATATCCAAAATCAGTGGCCTTTTCTCAGTTCTCAACCCTTGACCTCTCAGCGCTGGAGGAGAGTTTTTTAAAAAGAAGAATGTGATCGCGATGTTTTTCAGTCTCCTCCTCCCTGCACCCACCTTATTCACGTACAATCCCAAACTCTTCTTCAAAATAAGTTTTTTCAAACTTAAGTGGTGCTTCCTGTATACCTGAATTTTTTCTTTTAATCTGCATCATCTTGCTTCTCCTGCCTCCTAATGTCATCAGTTCCCTAAGGTTCTTGTCCCTCTTCCTCAATACTTTCTCCTTGAATGTCCTGTATATCAAGAATCAGGTTTTATTTACCATGTGGTAAACAGGGACATTTTAGAGATCTTCCTAAATACTTGTCTGACCAAAAAATTTTTTTTCTAATGAAAATCAAGTTTCAACAAATCGAACAGGTACAACAGGCACAATCTCAGCAGGAGGCCATTCTGGTTTCATTACTATTCTGCAACGTGGGGAAACAAATCTCTCACATCCTTCCCTTTCATTCTGGACTTGAAAAGGAATCTCTTTCTATTCAGTGTATTCTTTTTGTTAATTCTAAGTATCAGAGAATACCATCACCAGAATAAATTTTCAGTCTCTCCCCGGCTTGAGTAATTGAAAAAGGGGATGTGACTGAATATCTTTGCTCATTATGATTCAGCCAAGAGCAGCCATACGAGTGAGGAATAAGAACTATGGGTACCTACCCTCCCAGTGCTTTCTAACAAACCATAGGTCATCAGTACTGGGTCTTTTGGTCACCCCTAGTTCTAGTGTAGATGCCCAATAAAAATATTAAGCATAAATTTTAGGTTGAGTTTGAATCTTAAGAGGCTGTCCATATTTGCAATTTATTTTCTTCAGATACCTTACAACTGATCTTAATAGATGATTTTAAAGAAAATCTCACCAGTGACATAGCTCCAATATAAAATGTGAAATCATTATGCCTTATAAAAACATGATTTATACAGGATTTTATTATATTTCACTTAAATAGTTATTAAGTAAAATGTAGTTCATTGACTGATTATAAACTTTTATAAACTGTTTCATGATATTCTTCATTTCATTTATGCAGAATATGAATAATATATCATAGAAAGGAGCTGTTATCCCCTCTGAAGTCATGTTGGAAAACTACAAAAGAAAGTTTATTATTTTAAAAACAAATTCACAATTGTAAAGTTTTTCTTCCTATACTTCATTTCAGTGAGTTAAAATATTGATTTTCACAAACATGAATATTTTAAACTTTTACTATATTAAAAAAACATGCCAAGCCTTGTAAAATAATGAGTACTGTATTTGTATTCAAATTTTCATTAGGAATTTTAATAAATATACTTTATGTATTAAGTAGTATACAAAGAAGAAGATAACAAGTGAAGCTACTTTAAAATACAGAGGCTGCAGTACAATCAACTTGGAATAAGATTGTACTTCTCTTCCAAAGAACTTGGTGCCCTTTTTCTCCTTAAATGTTTCCTTTAAGAAGCGCATTGTTTGGAATTCATATTGCTCTCTCTTAGCAAGGTTAGGTCCTTTGTTGCCTTGACAGGATATGGGTGTCTTGATTCATGTTTGCACAGAACTAAACCATCACAGTATATCACACGACTACTGAAACTATTTTATTGTCTTTCTGTCACATTACAAATTGATTTTAAAATACATTTGCCTTATAAAGGCGAAAACTGCATTGGTTATGCTTAAACATTGCATAAACCAAATGTAGTGATCTGTTTATTCTTTATGCTTGCTTGGGCCCAGTTGTTAGCACTTTGGAATGTCCAACTGTCTGCAGTAATTTACTGCAGAAAAAACTCTTTCCTATATTTCTAGAGTCTGCAACTCTTTAACCTTATGAATTTAAGAATGAGTCAAGTTTAATCTTATATCCTACTACAATAATATATTTGTATGTATGTACTATTACATTTATATGCATTTGATCTTAGTTGTATTATGTAGTGGTTTGTTCTATGTTTACTTGGTTGTAAATTTAAGTAAAGCACAACAGAGAAATGAATACACATACTGATGTATTGACAAAGGCTGCAAACATAGTTCAGTTTGTAGGAAAGAAGGTGATGTATTTATTTTATTGTCTTATGGTAACCTTTATTTTCAAAAGTTAGTGGCATCTTTATTTAGAAGATCAATGGATCAAATGCTGTTTAAAATAGGTATTACCGCTATTTCAAAACTGGTATGCTTGTCAGCAAGTAATACTTAAAATACAAGAAATACTCATTTCAAGTAATACTTAACAATTTTTGAATAATTATAACACACTTAAGCAGAGCTGAGCTTGTCAAGATTGCTCGACCTGTGACCATGTTAGTGCTGTAATTTTATTTAAAGAAATATAGCACATGAATGAGAATAAGAGAGGATGTGGGGCTGTGGTTCTGTTTGATATTAAATTTATTCCCTGAGTAAGCAGATTAAATTGTTACTTTAATTCAGTATTTTAAAAAATGATCTTTAGATTTTTTTTTAAACTATGTTGTACTAATGTTGTGTAATTAAATACTACCTAAGTCTGAGGATATCTCTATTCAAATTATAGGATATTGATTTTTTGGCTGTGGTTCAAATATCAGAACAGAATGAGTGCGATTTTGTGATTCTCCCCCAATGCTTCAATCATTTATTCTGGCACCCTATAATTCAAGAAAAGAAATTTAATTCCTACTTAGAAATGAAATGAAGAGGAGACATTTCAAAGCAAGCCACATTGTCTATTGATCATAATGGGAGTTGCACAAAATCTTGATAGACTTTTTTAAAAGAAGGTAGTTATTTCGGCAGGGGCCATTGTGCACCGACGATTGAAGTTTAAAAAATTTGTTTTAATTTTAACAAATATAGGGTTGGCTGAGTACCTCTTATTTTGAGTTTGGATAAAGAGAAATATAATGATAATCATTCACGTGTATAGTTTACAGACTGCTTTTACGTAAGGTGTTCTCATTTGATCGTCACAGAAACACTATGAGAAGGCAATTATTATTTTTCCCATTGTAGAGTTAATAAAAGGGAAGCAGAGATTGTAAACTCTGTGATGAGGGGGTCAGGTTGGGCTTCCAACACCTAAGATAGTGACTGGTATGTAAGCACTCGAGAGCCATCTGATCATGAGATAATTGGAAGAATGCATTAAATGGCTTAGGGAAAAAAATTAGCAAATGACAGGGCCAGGGCTTGACCATGTATCTTATAGTTTCAAGAACAATGTCCTGTCTTTGTTTTGCTTATTCATTAGTTGTTATCCCACCTCTCCTGCTTTTTCCTGCCTGCTCCTCCCCCAAGAGATGCTCATGAATTCTCTTAAAAATATGTATACTTTTAAAGTATATTTCTCCTTTTAGTTTTAAATACTCTTAACCATTAAAAAGAGCTGGAAAACAAAGGGTCTTTTTTCCTTTCCTGTTCTTTCTGGGTTTTGATAATTACTGCTATCACAGCATCCACATTCACCTAAAGTAATAAGCCAGAAAGATGTGAAAATCTTTGACATCAAGTCACTGAGTGTGAAAATAGAACTCTATTGAGAAGATAATATGATCAGAAAAAGTTTCAGGTAATATATTTTACCCACACGGACTGTCGTTTCTTGCCTCTGGCAGGATAATCCTTCATTTGCTGGGCTGTTTGGACAGTTTTGAGAGTGAGACGATAAAAGCCTGAAACATCTTCCAGCACCACGACCTTTGTCCATCTTGTTCTGGTAGCAAACCGTTTCCCCTTGGGGACAGGAAGTATTTGATATTTAAAAAAAAAAAAAAAAAACCTGAAGCTTCTTACCCAGCCCTACTGAGATAAAACAAAAGATTAGATTTCAAACCAGACTGGTGCAAATCTGAGCTCTCACCGTCTTTGCTAACAATTTCATACTTTCCTCATCATTTCAAGGTCCTGGATTGCCAGCCAGCTCCTACCTTTTTTTTTGGCCGCACGATGATGTGTTCTGATTCTGATCTGTAAGTAATAATGTGTTCAGCCAGTTCACTTGCACAAGAGACCTACCTGTTCAGACATGAAATATTATCACCTCTACACTCAGTGTACACAGAAAACATCCATAGCATTTTCCAGGGAGCCAGGCCCCATAAATCCATAGATTTCCGGTTTGTTTCCACAGTAATCCTATATCCAGCTAAAAGAGTTCCATAATTTAGGACTTGTTCTTAAGGTTCTCAGTCACGCAACTCCTGGGACCCTTCACTGGCTGCCTTTTCTAGTTGCAGTTCCCATCTCGTGACGATCTTGTTGCTTCCTCCTTCTGTCCGTCTCCCTCTCTTCCCCTTCCTCCTTCCCAAGCCCCAAACCTAATTTCTCTTGTCCGTGGAAAGTAGTTTAAACACTGCCTATTGCTGCTTTGGCTTTTGCTAATATCCCTTTTAGCCAAGAACCTTATCAAGAATTTTCCCAAACCATCTCACAAAAGAAATTCCGATCTGAACCATTAAGAAAAGGCTTTTTTTTTAACATTCTGATTTAACACGCTCATAGGTTTTATTTCTCTTCATTCAGTTAGATTACATTATAACGTTCCACTTATGGCTTCATGTATGACTAGGGAATGGTGTGGGGAGCGGAATCTAAGCAACACCCACTAAGGAGAATTGAATCATCTTTAGAGAACTTGGAGGGCACGAATGATTTAGGAATGTCTAGAGAAAACAACAACAACAACAAACTTATCTTAATTAAAGAGAAAGTAGAGCAAGTTTGGTCCAGAAATAATGCCCCCAGGATCAAAGGGCCAAGCTGATTCTGACTACAGCATATCTGTCACTTTGTCCTCATTCACTCACTCACTCATTCATGTAAATGCCTACTAAGCTCCTGGTGCGGTTCTGTGTGCTGGGGTTATAACAATGAGTAGACAAAAATCCCTGCTTTCCTGGAGCTTACATTCCATGAGGAAACACAGATACTAAATTAGATCAATATAAGTTAAATATATAATGTATTAGCTAGTGATACCCACCAGAAACACACAGAGAAGGTAAAACATGGTAGGAAGTGTTCCTCCAGTCCAGCCCCTCACAGGCATGCGATGTGAACATAAAAGCACAGCAAAACCAGAAGCGTCAACTTCATACATTCTTTTTGGGAGATACTGAAGGCACTAGGCAACATAATTAGTACAGAGTAGGTACAAGATTGGGGAAAAGGAAATCTCCCTATTCTAATAAAGCAGTGTTGACCCAGAGTACCTTCCAAAGGCAGCAGCTAGAGACGATTTTGAGCTGGAGGGGTTGTGGAGTCCAAAGGAGTAAGAATCTCACCATCTCAGAGCATATCAGGTTTCTGAGCCGAGGCAGCAGAAGTCACTGCAAGGCTCAGAATCAAAGCCTAGGAAGAGGGAAAATCTAGATGCCAATACTGTAGCCAATAGCACTGTGTTTGTGAGTAAACATGAAATATAGCCTGAAGACTTCCACTGGGCGGGGAGGCGGGGGGTGGGGGGTGGGGGTGGGGGGGTGGGGTGGGGGTGCGGGGGAGACACCAGATCCAACACAGCAGGAAGATGCTCTGGTGTACGGGTAAATGTTGAACAACTGGCTTTCTGAGAGTAATTCCCACACACGTTCACTGATATTTGTGTTCAATTCATGAGTAAGATAAAAGTGAAACTTGTTTGTCAGTGATGTGAGTGAATTGTTTGCTCAGTCAGTTTTGAATACTGGAAAAATAAATCATCAATTTTTTGTACCTATTCACGATACAAGAGCTATAGATATGACATATTAATCTGTATTATTAACATAGGTTTCAAGCTACCAAGGTCATGTTACTGAATGTGGAGTTGGCAAGAATGTGCAAGGACATACCATTATATACCATGGCATGTCCATCATAGACATTTTTAAAAAATGTAATTCACATTAAGAGGTTAGATAATAAAAAAAATGTAGTAAAACATTTAGGAAGTGATGAGTTTTAAATATTTATTACTTTTGTTTTAAGAAATTATTTAATTCTAAGTTTACACAATATGGTTTTTAATAATGGCTATGTTTAACAAATAGCTAGTAAAATTCCTACAAATATAAGGTTGGCTCTTATGAGCCTGTATAAACCAGCTAGCACACATCACTGGTAGATGCCAAAACTATATAAATGTAGATTGTTATTATTAATAATGTGACAATTTTTATTCTCAGGCTCAAGTTGCCCTGAAAGGGCAAGTTTAAAAAAAAATTCAGTCCTTTAATTTTACTCTATTTGCTTTGATTGGACTGGGGCTTTTCTTTGAATCTCTAAGCAACCTATTTCCAAATCTCTCTTACAATGCATAAATGAGCAAATAATAATCTCAACCATTATTTGTTGATTCCTGCTAGCTTCCCTCTCAAGAAGGTGACTTTTCACTAATTCCTCCCCAAATTCCAGAAGTTCCTTATTGCATTCAGCTATGTACTATATGTAATCACTACTATCCAATATGCATTAGGTTGAGCCAGATGAAATTGCTGTTATCTGACCATTTCTGACCTACGCTTCAGTTCAATGTCTTTGCTCTAGTCAAACTGGTGCCGATGTTCCCCCATCATTTGTGTCTGTGTTTATATCATTTTGCCCATTTGAAATAATCTTCCTCCACCCTTCTACTACTTTAAACCTCTCTATCTATAAGACTTAACTTCTGCTTTCACTTCTTCCACAAAGATATCCACGATCACCCCAGTCTTCTTCTTTTTCTTTTTCTTAAATAAGTTTATTTATTTTAGGATCTGTTGGGTCTTTGTTGCTGCACGCAGACTTTCTCTAGTTGCGGCGAGCGGGGGCTACTCTTCATTGAGGTGCGCAGGCTTCTCATTGTGGTGGCTTGTCTTGTTGCAGAGCACAGGCTCTAGGCATGTGGGCTTCAGTAGTTGAAGCACGCAGGCTCAGTAGTTGTGGCTCGTGGGCTCTAGAGCGCAGGCTCAGTAGTTGTGGCACGCAGGCTTAGTTGCTTCACGGCATGTGGGATCTTCCCGTACCAGGGCTCAAAACTGTGTCCCCTGCATTGGCAGGTGGATTCTTAACCACTGTGCCACCAGGGAAGTCCTCCCCAGTCTTCTGTAAGCAATTTTTTTTTTTTTTTTTTTTTGGCCGGGCCACAAGGCTTGCAGAGTCTTAGTTCCCTGACGACCAGGGATCAAACCTGGGCCACAGCAGTGAAAGCGCTGAGTCCTAACCACTGGACCAACAGGACCCTGTAAGCAATTTTAAGCATTCTCTTCCCTGACCTTTTGTGATACTTACATGTGCACCACATAACTGAACACTTAATTATAACCTGTCTCATATCATATTATTTGTATTGTTTCTTATATTAATCTTGTCTGTAGACAGTAAATTCTCTGAGGGGAAAGACTATAAGTTAAACTTCTTCTATAATCGTACAATGCATAATTGTGCTGAAAATCAGTACACACCCTCATATTTAAACTGACTTGGACTTAAAGTCCTTGGAAGTTAATTAAAACTAGGTTATGCAGGTGCTTAAAACCTGGGCTTTGAAGTCAGGCAGACCTGAATCGATTTTCCCTACTCTGCCGCTTATAACCTGCGTGTCCTTGGGATGGTTACTCAACAACCTGAAGCCCCTTTCCCCCTTCTGTCAATTGGATAGATAAGGACCTCTTTACTTTCAGGTGGTTGATAGGATTATATGGTAAGTCTAAATTATATAGACTCTTCGTGGAAATTTAAAACCAACGGATACAGTTGACCCATGAACAACAGGGGTTTGAACTTCACAGGTCCACTTATACGTGGACTTTTTTTCAATAAACACAGTAGGCCCTCAGTATCTGTAGTTTTGGCATCCACGGATCCAACCAACCGTGGATCCCAAACTTAATACATGATCTAAGGTTGGTTTAACCCTTGGATATGGAACCCCGGATACAGAGGGCTTACATGGGACTTGAGCAACCTTGGATTTTGGTATCGTGATAGGTCATGGAACCCCCACCCCCTCCCTACCCCCCTGACCCCTGTCCCATTCTGAGGAACGACTGTATATTTTTCTCAGTGATTTGATTAATTCATCTAAAGGAAAGACTATCATTGTGTATGTCTGGCTTAACAATGCAAAGTGTTGTTATAGTTAGTTTTAAGATAAGGTTTATTCATTGAAGTAACTTCCCAATCTCCCAATTAACACCTAAAAATTGCACATATATATATGCAATTTATATATATATATATTATTTTGAGGCTGGGGGTAACAGATATTTTTAAAAGTTGAAATATACTGGATTGCAATCTACCTGACTATCCAAGAGGATATTGTTCTTATTATCTAAGAATAAATTTCTTATCATTTTATTATTCTTTTTTTTAAAATTTAGTTTATTTATTTATTTTTGGCTGTGTTGGGTCTTCATTGCTGCACGTGGGCTTTCTCTAGTTGTGGTGAGCGGGGGCTACTCTTCGTTGCAGTGTGCAGGCTTCTCACTGCAGTGGCTTCTCTTGCTGTGGAGCACGAGCTCTAGGCGCGCGGGCTTCAGTAGTTGTGGCTCACGGCTCAGTAGTTGCGGATCGCAGGCTCTAGAGCACAGGCTCAGTAGTTGTGGCGCACGGGCTGAGTTGCTCCGCGGCATGTGGGATCTTCCTGGACCAGGGCTCGAACCCGTGTCCCCTGCATTAGCAAGCAGATTCTTAACCACTGCACCACCAGGGAAGCCCCATTTTATTATTCTTGAACCTAGAGTTTTTATAGAGTGATAAGTGACAGAATTTATTAAGAACTTACTGTGTGTCAAGGACTTTGCTAAGGTTATTAGCTTATTTTATCCATTCAACAACAATGAGGTATTTTCTATTATCCCTACTTCACAGATGAAAAAATATATAAGCTATCTTTTGAGATAGCGAGAAAAGCAACTAAATGAAGGCAATGTAAAAATACTGAGGAGAGATTTAATAAACTTTCTGTCACAGAGAGTGACTTTACAACAGTAACTAAATTTTAATTCAATATTCTAAACTCCAAAATGTATTTCTAAAGGCCTATTAAGGTTTATTATCAATACTAGCAAAATGAATCTAATATGAACAAGGCATAATTTCCAAAACAGTATATGTGAATGGAAAAAAAAAATAAAGCTGAAATGCACTTGGTAACTGGCCATTGCTTTCGGGAACAATGGTATACAGTCATTCACTCATTTCCCTATTTATCGAATGTATAATGTGTCCAAGGCATACTTAAATATACTGGTTACCTCTTATATGTCCTTGGAAAGAAATTTAAATTATTGTATGAATTTTGATTGCACTGATTACAAAATTTTGAAACACAATGGAACCCAAACTAGGGTCAATGCTCATTTCCTAAATGAACATTTTATGTGCAAACAAACAGCTGCTGGAATTCAACAGAATTTAAAACAAGCAGTTTGTAAATTTTACATACAGCTGTTTTTGGTGATTTTTGTCAACAGAATCTTCCTGCTTTGCATCACAACATTCTTTCATTATGGTGTCCCATCAAAGAATAACTTGCTGGCTTTAATCACATTTACAGAGATTTATGACTTAATACTTATTCGGTGGTAGAGCTTCTCAACACAAAATGTCAGTGAGGCTGTTATAAATTGCTTCTGGCGTTCCTACTCTATCTTTTATTTGGCTGCGAATATTTCCACCTGAAAGTGATAAATTCCTGCTATAACCACTTTATGTGCTTCAGTAATTACACTGTACAGAAAAAGGGGGTTTCTACTGAGATCTCTCCTTAAAAACAGCAAGCAATAAAAGGCAGTGGAATGAGCTGAACTCTGAAGTCTGTTGAACCAAAAACAATGACGAGTGAAATATCTGTGTCAGACTGAATTTGATAAATGATCAGGAAATACAGAAGACATCAAAACCTTTAAAACCATTGCTGAAGGGACATAATAATATATCTATGTCCTTAGACTACATACTTCTGATTCTGTAACAGAAATTTGGCAGGTGCCCACAAGAATGGGGTTAACATCCTTTCAAAACCATTTCAAAATATCTAGATGCTTCTAGTGACTTAGGTAATTTTTCAGTAAATGCCAAGGTCTGCATGACATTGAGACTGTGTCTAAATGTGCAATCCAGAGAGACTGTAACCACTAACTTGATCAATACATGTACGTACAACTGTACTGCCCAAGTAGGGGTCCACATTCGTCATGTGGCGTCTGTGGGTGGTCGGTACTGATTAGTTTTGGCCATACTGTTTTGTTTGCTTCATATAAGCTGTCTATAGTACACAGGGCAAAATTACTGTTTTTAATTGTTGAGGTTTCCTTGCTCTTAAAGGAAGAACAAAATGAATAACAGATCTCCAAGTTAACTGAACAAAACTATAAGGATTTTCGTTAACGGGCCCTAACACCATGCCAAGGATGGTGTTAGGAATTCAGTAGATAACTTCATTTGCGATGATACTAAGAGAGATTATGGTCATTAAGCAAAATTCAAGCTTCCTGTCAGAGTTATTGCACCATATTTGCAAAGGAATTGCTACGGCAAGTATCTCTGTTCCATAGTCGCGGAATTGAGTGGCTCCCTCTAGCTCAGAAGATGTACTCTTTCGTAAGAGAATTTTAAAGCAAGCATAACTGGCTTAGTGCAACTCAACAATGCTAAAACCAGTTCTAAAGATGGGAAAATGTGTTGTGCGCTGTGACTTAAGCTTCAATATATGTATTAAAGTTCAGGACAGTCCATCGTGAAGGGATTTGCATTGCTTGTGCTGCATTCCTGGTTTAGAACAGTTTCATAGTTTGTAATTCCTTTCTCACAGCAACCCTGTGAGAGATGATACACATTAATCTGACATTTACAAAAGATGAAACTAAGTTCCAAGATAGGTTAAACAATGGGCCCATGGGCTCAATTCTAGGAAATGGCAGGGGTCGGTTTATAACCCAGTTCTGCTTGACTCCAGAGCTCTATGGCACTTAATCATTATGCCACATTGGATTCCAGAAAAAATGGCACAGAGCTTATGACTTTAACTTAGGTTAATGGCATTTTCACGTAGGAAGTCTAGCTCAGTCAAATGCAGAGAGCAGACACCACACTCCTAGATGCTGTGGAGGTTTGTTCCACTCCATCAATTACCACATTCAATTGTTCTTTATCAATTGTTTTCAAACTGCATTTTCTGGGGGTAACTCTAGGTTTCATAGAGGTTCTTGCAAACAAAATTTATATCTGTCAGAGAGTGCACTCAAAAGAATTGAGGTGGTCGATTTCACTGCATGACACCATAATTCAAAGCCAGAGAAGAATTAGTGTATGTGCTGAATTTGTGAGATAGCTTCACATTCCACGGGCTGAGAGTCTGGGTGTTACGCTTGTCCCATTTTACTTGTTATATATGTTTATCGAAGTGAATATGAGTAAGATTTACTACTTGTAAAATACTTCACAACACAACAGAAGAAAAAAATTAGCATTTAGACTGTTTTCAATGAACTGTTATATTGAGCCTGAAGATTGGGAAAGAGATCCAGGCTGGAGATGCCTTTGGAGTACAGTAGAATTACAGATGGTAATCAAAGTGATGTGGGGCAGGGCATGGAAAGAGAATGGGTAAATGGGCTAAAGCAAGCCAATTTGTATGCCTCAGAATCTCCCCTGGGACTGGAGAGTTACACTGGGGTAGGATGAATAATTTTGGAAGGGTTGAAGGTTCTAAGGTTCTGGGGAATACTGCTTAACTGGAAGGAGAGGAGGATAGACTAGGAGTGAAATGGAGCAACAAACCTAAACTTGATGGACTCAGGGGGTCCTTGCAGGGAAACGGAAAGGGAAATAAGATACCATTTATCCCTTTTTAAAGTGGAGAGGGGATACTGTTAATGCCCTAAGCTAAGGCTTTACCAGGACCCTATAGCTGGACTGCATTTGCCTGGGGAAGTTTTTTCTGGGAACAGAATTTCAGGATTTCACACACTGTTGGTGTACCTCATCCTGGGTAGGTCACCCATCTTCCACCTGCACACATAATGGACATGGGAGAAAGAATTGGCTCTTGAAATTCAGGATCCAGGCCTGAGAGGAAGAGTTGGTTCAAAAACACATATCCCAGGCTTCCCTTGTGGCACAGTGGTTGAGAGTCCGCCAGCCGATGCAGGTGACACGGGTTCGTGCCCCGGTCCGGGAAGATCCCACATGCCGCGGAGTGGCTGGGCCCGTGAGCCATGGCCACTGATCCTGTGCGTCCGGAGCCTGTGCTCCGCAACGGGAGAGGCCACAACAGTGAGAGGCCCGCGTACCACACTCACAAAAATAAATAAATAAAAGCAGAAAAAAAACCCCCACATATCCCATCTCCACTAAAAGCTAAGCATCAGTCACCTGAGCTGTAGCACTGCAGGGCTGGGAGGAAGCAAATGGAAGGGGAAGTGGCAGATGGAAGAGTAAGCTTGCTTATTCTCTTGACGTGTACTATGGCCACCATGAAACAGCTGCCAAGAATTTTGTGAGTTTGCGGAGTGGTAATGGAGCAGTGGTAGAAGGAAGAGGAAACTCATAGGAGAAAGAAGTCATTGCACCTGCATCATAATTCATTTAATAGCACTGTAGGAACAGGCCAGTAACAATTGTTTGGTCCTCAAAGCATTTGACCAAAATGTGAAATTTTCATTTACTCTGATCACAGTTAAATTATGCCCTAATAAAAAAAAGCATCTGATAAAAATATTCAATGTCATGCTGTGGTAAGTAAAGCATTCACAGTACTGATCATCTTCACGTTAGTTTTTTTTTTTTTTTTTTGTGGTATGCGGGCCTCTCACTGTTGTGGCCTCTCCCGTTGCGGAGCACAGGCTCCGGACGCGCAGGCCCAGCGGCCATGGCTCACGGGCCCAGCCGCTCCGCGGCATGTGGGATCCTCCCGGACCGGGGCACGAACCCGCGTCCCCTGCATCGGCAGGCGGGCTCCCAACCACTGCGCCACCAGGGAAGCCCCACGTTAGTTTTGAGTACTTACGATGTAGGTGCTTTTACATGTACTGTAATCCCAGAAATCTACAGGATAAATACTAGTATCCCCGTTTTGCAGATAAGGAAACAAATGGTCAGAGAACTTAAGGCTTGACTTAAATCACACAATTATGCAGTGGAGGAAGTGGGATTAGAAGTAGGACTTCCCTGCTCCTGAGGTCTCCAACTAACTCTATTATACACCATAGCATCTCTCCAAGTTCATTTAACATTTTAAGTTCTCTAGAGTTTGATTTCTCTGCAAAGGGTAAGCAATGGCTTAAAAAACTCAAGGATTAACTTCTTGGCTACCTGTGAGGTTAAATATATATATTTATATATATTTGGTTAATTTCATGTGTTATCATAGGTCAGGTAAAACACCCTATAAGACCTTATTTAGTTTTACTCGTTCTGCGTCTACTAACCACGTGTTTATTTGGAAATGTTTTAGATGGCTGCCGTGTAGCTTGAAGACTGAGCGGGACTTGGGTGGACACCGGGTTATCAGCTAGAAGGCTATGGGAACACTCCAGGTGAAAATGATACAACTGGGCCTGTTGTGAAGACAGAAGTGGGAAGATTTGAGAGTAAGGGGAAAAAGATGCAAGGGTTTGGCAGCGGACTGGATGGGGAGGGTGAAGGGGTGCGTAGTAGGTGTATCTGTATATATGGCCATCAGTGAAAAGCCGGGGGTGGGGGTGGGGAGAGAAAAGAAAGTTACCTTCTTAGGAATTAAAAGAGTGTCAATGTTACAAGCAAAGCGTTTCCAAGCTCAGCAGTAGTCGAAACAGCACAGACCATGCTCAACTAAAAAGTTTCTCGGTTTGTGACTTTCCATTGATTAAATTCGGCTGAGGGTCCCTAGAATCCTCACTATGGGAAAGCAAGGACTTGCTCACTTTCTTGCCTTTACGCCTCAGGGCAGCCTGTGGCCCCGCCCCCTTTCCCAACGACAGCAGGTGTCCTACCAAGGCCGCGCCCCGCCCCTCGCCGAGGCCCTGCCCCCCGTCCCGCGCGCCGGGACTTTTGGCGCGTTTTGGCCATGCCCCGCCCACCCCGCGCGCCTGGTGCCCTAGGCGTCCCGCAGGCACAGAAGTGGGAGCAGCTGGGGCAGGGGGCCGGCTGTCAGGTCGCAGGCTTGCGCTGTCTGGGTGGTTGCCCGAGTTCGCCCAGCCTCCCGCTCTCCCAGGAGGCTTCTCCGCGAGGGCGGGGCGATGCAGGGGAACAGGCAGCCGAGGGTCCGCTCCGGGAACGAGCCTCATCCTGCGCCCGCCATGGAGCCGGCTGGTCGCGGCGCCTGGGCCCACAGCCGCGCCGCGCTCTACCGGCTGGAGAAGCTGCTGCGCTGCTCGCGTTGGTAAAGACCGACCCTCGAGGGGGCTGCCGGGAGGGCCTCGGCGGGGGGCAGGCGTCTTTTCAAACCTCCGGTTTCCTCCGTTCATTCCCGTCTCCCCACCTCCCCCCAGCAGTTGGGCCGCCGAGCAGAGTTAGTACCAGGGATCTGGTGTTATTTATCCCCACTCCGGGCCCCCATTCAACCCTTTCTGGGCGGCTTTCTAGCCTTTCTTGCACCAAACCCAACTAAGATGGTAGTTTTCAAACTTTAGCGGGCCTGAGAGTCTAGAGGCGTGGCTAAAGATGCGGATCCCTGTTCCCGCCTCCAGAGTTTGAATCTGTAGTGCTGAGGCATCTGCACTGTTTACCGGGCCCGTGATTCTTGTGACCAGGGTAATACCAGAACCTTAGGCCGAGGGCTGTTACGTTTGAAGAGGCCCACTAAATTAGAAGCAGCTGTCACCGTTTGCTGAGCTGGCCCCGTTGACCTTTTCTCCGTCGCAGCCTTGTTTGGGGAGGGAGGAGAGTTTTGGGGACTTTTTTGAGGGGTAGATTGAAGATGGCGGGGTGATGGACATCGCCAATTTCTCTTTCAATATCACATTTCCTTGGTTTGATCAAAGACTGTATGGTTTGGGGTTCCAGCTCTTAAGAGATGCTGTTTATTATTTTTGCTTATTTTCCTTCATGCTGTTACACCATGGGAATCCTTTAAGTTCAAAGTTTTCATTCCATCTGAAGACATCACTTTCTTGACTGGTACTCCTTGCTTCTTCTTTTCCTGTAGCTCCTCCTAGTATAGAAATAAAGAAGGTTTATAAAACCCAAGAAGGGCTTATCTCACTTTTCATTTCTTCCAAAAGCGTTTATTGAGCGCCTGCTGTGTGCACAGCTCAGTATTTCTGCATCCGTATCACTCTGGCAGGTTTTCTCTCTGCTTGTAGCTGTTCTACCCTATTTCTTTTTTGGGACTTTGTTTTGATTTTTTTTTCCCCCCTCTGATGTCCAACTTGCAGAACTTTGTTGTACGTAAAGCATAAGTAACATAGCAACTCTTTCTTTAAAAATGGAAAGGACGTAACTGTCAGAGTTTCGCACTTATATTTTGTTTTACAAAATCTTCAAACCTTGTGACAAAATGACATCATTACCCTCCTTAGAAAAGTGGCACTTTTGTACATGAAGACATTCTGATGTTGTGTGTGTTTTCCCATAGCACAAGGGTCATCCATCAGAGACTAAAAAATTTAAAACTGGCTCTGCTGGTTGCTATAAGCAATTGTAGTCACACCTTCATAAGTCAACGAAAGTTAGACATTCAGATGGCACATTTCTGTACGGAAGGCACTAGGGCGGCAGCGTGATGCCTCACTTGGACCGTAGAGTCAGACTGCTGGGGTCAGGTTCCAGCTTTGATACTGCTGAATGGCCCCAGTCATTCAACATCTCTGTGCCTCAGTTTCCTTATCTGAGTGACGATGGTGCTCAGCTCATCCTCCTGTGAGGATTCATTAATAATAAAAAAATATATTATTGAACACCTACCAAGTGCCAGACTACTCTAGGCATTGGAGATTCATTAGTAAGCAAAGCAGACAGAAACCCCAACCCTTATGAAGCTAACATTCTATGGGAGGGAAGAAACTAAATGAAATTATACATGTAAAGTGGTGAATGTGGTGATTGTTATAGAATAAGTGATTAACAGCAGGTGTTTTATGAAAATACAAAAATACAGTCTGCTTGCTGAATGGTTTGGGGGAGACAAAAGAGGAATAAAAGAGGAATAATCTATAGGTTGTCCTGAAATCTAATAAAGCCAGTTTCACTTTTATCCCCTACCAGTATTTTTCCAGTTTCTAACTGAAGTGAGCAGACAGTAGGAGCCAAAAGACTGAAAGTAGACATCAGTAACTAGGTCCAGACTTTTAATACAACCCATCGTGGATGGTTAATGATACTGAACTCCAGTGATTTGTTTATTCATGAAAAAACATTTTTCTCTTTTTTGGTCCGCAGCTCGCCATGCGGCTTGTGGGATCTTAGTCCCCCAACCAGGGATTGAATCCGGGCCCTTGGCAGTGAATGCGAGGAGTCCTAACTATTGGCCTGCCAGGGAATCCCCTCCAGTGATTTAAAAAAAAAAAAAAAATTAATATACGGACCACTGATGGATTAACTAAATCTCAGCTGTTTCTTTTGGTGCATATTTTAACATAGGGCTCTGCAAACTTTCTCTGTTAAGGGTCATATAGTATATATTTTAGGCTTTGCTGTCACAAACAGTGTCTGTTCTTGTTTTTTTTTTTTTACAACCCTTAAAAACATAAAAAAATAATTCTTACCTCAAGGGCTTTACATAAACAGGCTACTGGCTTGATTTGGTGCATAGACAGTAGTTTGCAAAACTGTTTTAACAGGTAAAACATCTTAAGGTTAAAAATCCTTTTTGGTGTAAAATTTAATGTCACATGGGGTTTAGTGTTTAGAAATGATTAGTGTTCCTCTCCCTGTCACTGCACGTTTGGCACTGTCTGTAGTGAGTAAAGCATAGGAAAAAACCAACGCATTCTTCCCTCCTGTGCTTTGCCTAGTAGCTGCCTGACATCATTACTCCAAAGGAGCAACTCAGGATGGCCTGCTTCTTGCTTTTGCTACCCATCATTCAAAACAGTGTCATATTATTTGAAATTGTGTGTCGGTGTGTCTGTCCTTTTTACAGAGCTTCAAAGTTTTACCCAGTGGGCTCGTGATTACCCCAATTACCCTCACATTCAGCTTGCAGCTGTCATCCATCTCGTGCTCCCAGCTGTCACCTGTCCTGTGTAGCATATTGGATCTGTTTTGCGGCAAGCATTACTTGTGAGTGAGGGTGGATTGGCTACATTACAGAGCATCTTTTCTTCACCTTTAACATAAGTATGACTCCAAGGTGAAGCTGATGAAATTGTTCAAGAGGCCAGATGTGACATATGTGTTAGGTCCAAGCCTCACAACCAGATAGAAGCTATTTAAAGATTTGGGAAAATGAGACAGGAAGCATGAGAATGGGTTCCTAAAGGAAGCAGGAAATGGGAGCTGTAGTGAAAAAGCCCAGGTGTCTTATGACACTGTTTTGGGAATTTAAATAACTAGATACCTCTTGATCTGTTTTTTGGTGGGGGCTGGGGTTTAGCATCTACCACAATTTTAATTCGGAGTTCTGGTGACTTTTATTTATTTTTTATTATTATTTTCATTTTATTTATTTATTTATTTTTGGCTGCATTGGGTCCTCCTTGCTGCGCGTGGGCTTTCTCTAGTTGTGGTGATTGGGGGCTACTCTTCGTTGTGGCGCACGGGCTTCTCATTGCAGTGGCCTCTTTTGTTGCAGAGCATGGGCTCTAGGCGCGCAGGCTCAGCAGTTGTGGCGCACGGGCTTACTTGCTCCGTGGCATGTGGAATCTTCTGGACCAGGGATCAGACCCGTGTCCCCTGCATTGGCAGGCGGATTCTTAACCACTGCACCACTAGGGAAGTCCTCTAGTGACTTTTAAAATTGTAGTTGATTTACAATGTTGTGTTAGCTTCTGGTGTACAGCAAAGTGATTCAGTTATACATATATGTACATTTTCTTATATTGTTTTCCATTATGGTTTATTACAGGATATTGAATATTCTCTGTGCTATACTATAGGACCTTGTTGTTCTAGTGATTTTTTTCTTTTTTCTTTTCTTTTTTTTTGCGGTACGCGGGCCTCTCACTGTTGTGGCCTCTCCTGTTGCGGAGCACAGGCTCCGGACGCACAGGCTCAGCGGCCATGGCTCACGGGCCCAGCCGCTCCGCGGCATGTGGGATCTTCCCGGACCAGGGCACGAACCCGTGTCCCCTGCATTGGCAGGCGGACTCTCAACCACTGCACCACCAGGGAAGCCCTCTAGTGATTTTTTAATCAACTTTTAGTAAAAAGTCAAAAAACAGTCTTGTGATTTTTAAGATAGGTGATTTTATTTTTCTAAATTATCTCTTGTCGTTTTAGTAAAGGTGATTGAGATTGTTTTCTCTTCTCTTTTGAGGCTGCATAGTTTAGTGGTTAAGAGAATGGATTTTGGACCCTGGCTTCAAATCCTGGCTCAGTGATTTTGGACAAATTATTTCATTTTTGTATGCTTCCTTTTCTTGACCTGCCGATGAGTTAGTAGTAGTTTCTACTTTTTAAGTTTGTTAGGGGAATTAAATGAGTTAATTTGTAAGGTACTCAGAGCAGTGTGTGTTATGTTCTAAGTGCTATATGAATGCTTGTAAAATAAAGGGTAGACTCCCTGACTCCAACATTAGCCTTTGTCTTTCTTCATTAGTTTGGAATGTTGAGAGGCATTCTTATAGGCCATTCATCCTTAGACGGGATGATTACTCCCTTCATTGTTAGGAAACAATCCCTGAGGCACTGTAAGTTGGGTAAGTGGTGATGCAGTGAGGCTTTCTACCCTTAAGGCGCTATCCTTAGTTATAAGGGATGAAGTGTACACACAGTTCAGGGTAAATTAGGATGAAGGCCAAGGGGATGCAGAGAAGAGTACTTGGGTGGGATCAGTGGAGGAAAGATTCCTGGACTTTTGAATTGGGGCTTGGAGAGATTTTTATAGGTGAGCCGGCTAGAGGATTATAGCAAATAAAAATATGCTAAAAAGTATGTAGAATAGAGGGGGAGTGAGTCAGGTGGGCAGTGTTAAAGACAAGGTCAGATCCTAGGGATTAGAAGCTTAACATTGTTTCACATAGTTACTACCTGAGGAGAGCAATTTGTGTAACTTTCCTGGGACGCCGGTGTCCTCATATGTAAAATGAGGAAAATGGATGAATTGATTTTTCAGGCTCTGTCCAATTCCACAGACTCTGGAATTATTAGTGTCTTTTGGATGCAAAACATTATTTAAAACGTTTTAGGGCTTCCCTGGTGGCGCAGTGGTTGAGAGTCCGCCTGCCGATGCAGGGGACACCGGTTCGTGCCCCGGTCCGGGAAGATCCCACGTGCCGCGGAGCGGCTGGGCCGGTGAGCCATGGCCGCTGAGCCTGCGCATCCGGAGCCTGTGCTCCGCAACGGAAGGGGCCACGGCAGTGAGAGGCCCGCGTACCGCAAAAAAAAAACCCAAAAAACAAAACTTTTTAGTGAAGTTTGACATACACATAGAAAAGGGCACAAATCATTAGTGTTCACGTATCATATGTCCCTCCAAATTATGGGATTCATTTACTTTTGTGGTATTTTTATTCTTTGATTGACACCTGTCTCCTTCAGTTATACTGCACATTTCATAAAGACAGGTTCACATTTGCAGTCACAGTGCTGGACACATAGTTTCTTAGTGTTTGTTAAATTAAGACATGAAAATTTAGGTTAAGTTAGGGTCACATTGCAGGTGGAAATACCAGAGGACCTGGTTAATTCATTTGAATTGCCAAGAATCCTCCACAGGTTCCTGGTAGTAAACAGTGACTAAAGTTTCAGGGGAGTTGTAGAAGGTGCAGATCTTTCCCCCTGGGATTTAGAGCTAGAACCACGACCTGCACAGTCCTGTTACAGGCTACACATGCCTGGTGTTATATAGGGCTTGGGACTGCCAGGGAGACTTACCAGACAGACACATTGAGCACCCTTTAGTACTGTCCTCCATAGCAGAGGAGATGGAATTACAAGTGAAGTTACTGTTATGCAGGTCTGGGGGCCCAGAGGACAGTTTTCAGGGTGGAGGGCAAATTTGAAAGTTATCTACGTATATGTGGCAATTGAAGGCATACTTCTGGAAGTGGGCTGGGAAGAGGGTGTAAAGGTGAATGCCTATATCTGAGCCTGGAAACTCAATATTTGAACATCGGGTGGAGGAAGTGATGCTTTAAGGACAGGAATATCAGCAATTACTTAGCTACTGTTTTGCTTTGGAGGAAAGGGAATATAGAAGACAAAATAACCTAAACTGTTTGAGCTGGGTATACATGATATTCTCTGTGGCTTATCTGTCTCCTAATAGTAGATTCTATTATAGTCATTAATAGATAGAATTCTATTACCCCTTTGATTTTGGGGATATTTGACTCATTGATTTATTCAGTATTTATTGACACTGAACAATTAGACATGAGTTACTGTTTTTCTCATATGATTTACTTTAATATGGCATACAGAATAACTATACAAAATAAGATGCTTTCATGTCATTATCCATATCCCTGACTTGTTAACAATTTTATTTATTCTCCTCAAGAAAAATAAAGCCAATTGTTTAATTGGCTTGGGGAGCCTCTGCATTTTGGTGTTAAATGTGTTGGTCCACACCTAAAAATAGCATGGGAATTTTCTAAAACGCAAGAGCGTTGTAGTAGCTATCTTGCCTAATATTAAATAGCAGTTGATATCTCATGGAAGCTTAGGGAGTCATTCAGTTAAGAAATAGGTCTCCCTCTGTATTGTAATCTCAACTGAATTTACTTTCCTTTTCTTCTTTGCAAAGAAAATTTTCTCTCAATAGGACCTTTAAAAAGAAAAAAAAAAGTTTGTTTTCCCTATTTAGTTCTTCCCTAAGTTATAATCCTCTGACTGTACCGGTCTTTCCAAATGAACTACATATAAAGTAACAGAAGTATGACTGCAGATGGAAAAAAATAAAGTAGCTGAATTTTCAAGGTACAGAAGTCCTGTTACCATGCAAATGTCTTTTGTTATTCTTCTGGATTTTTTTTCCTTCTAATATATATGTATATCAAACAAAAAATAGGGTAAGGATAAAATAGAATTGTTAATATAAATGCATTTTGTATGTAGTCTTCCACTTAGTTCGTTCACTAAGGATTTATTGAAATCCTGCTGTTCGCATAGCACCATGCTAGGTAGGTAATGGTGTGTTGGGGAGCTCTGAAGAATTGAAAGTCAGGATCTCTTGTCTGTAGGACTACAATCTATTTGGAGACTTAAAAAAAAAAGAAGAAGAAGAAAAGAAAGAATCAGGCAGATAAAATACAAAATACTTAGTTTTCAACATTGATTTCCGGAGCCCCAGCTTGATGCCATCTCTGGAACTTTAGAGCATTTTGTACTTAAGTCGTATGTTAACTTGGCTTATAAAACTACCCAGCTAGATTGTAAGCCCCTTAGGAAAGACTGTAATGCAGTCAATTTTGTGTCCTTTATATGTGTCTGCTGCAGGGTACAGATTCTGCACGAGTGATGGCATGGAAACTAAATTCCAAGAAATTGTGCTTCTTTGTTTAGTGTCATTTTTATTGTATCATCTTGGATGGTATTTGGAAAATGTGTTCGGCTTGAATAGTTTTGTGGGAGGAGGAAGTATATTGTAGGCTGGGGACAGTCTGAGCAGTACTAGACTTGGAATTGGTCATAAGGTGTTTGATAAATGTTACAGACACTGACTGGCCTGATAAGAGCAGTTTTTGTTGAGGAGCAGTGAGAACAAAGATTGCCTGGCTTTGGAGTAACCAGACTGTGAAGAACTTTTTAAGTTTTTAAAAATTGAAAGTAATACATGTATATGCCAAAGAATTAAAATAACATGGTATACGGTTATTAAATATTTGTTAAATGAATGACAGGTATGTCTGAATCTTCTTCAAGAACCCACTCTGATCAGTTTCTTGTGTATCCTTTAAGAGGTTCTCTATGTTTGTGCCTCAGATGAGAGGGTACCGGTCATCAGGTAGATGTATCATGATTTATTTAACCATTTCCTTGGTAGAAATTTAGATCATTTCCAGTCTTGTGCTGTAATAAACACAAGACTTATGCTGGAGTGAATATCCTTGTCCATGTACCTTTACATTAAAAATTTTTTATTAGAATTATACGTGAACACAGTTGACAAAGTCAATAGGACAAATATTATAATGAAAACATTATTTTGCCTCATCCCTTATCACCCTTGAGTTCTATACTCCAGATACAACCTCTTTCATCTCTTTTTATTCTTTAATTTCCAGATTACGAAATGTGTTTCTATTGCTAGTTCTAGATTTTTTTTTTTCCATTTTAGACATTTTTTGTTAACTTCCTACTCTGAAAGGGTGAGTTGTTTTTTTTTTATTACCAATGATCAACTTTCTACTATGGAAGATGACTGGATATAGAATTCAAAGTACAAAATAATTTTCATTCATTACTGTGAAGGCCAAATGTTTTTTCCTTGTCACCCGTGAGATGTCTTACACTATTCTGAATCCTTAAAAAAAAAAATATATATATATATATACACACACACACACACACACACACACACACACACACATATGTATCTGACATTTTATTATTTCTTAGTTCCTGGAAGCTTTTGGTATTTTGTTTAGATAGATATCTTTAGTGTTTTGAAATTTCAATTTTTCAAGCATCTGAGATTATCTGAAGAATAAATTCCTTGTAGTAGGATAGTTGAGTTAAAGTTTGGTACATTTAAAATTTTGATAGATACTGTCTGGTTGTAATAAGAATTCTTTTATTCCAGAGTGTCTTCTCAGCTAAGCTCTAGACATTTTCAGAAAGTCTCGCTTTGACAAAGATTTGTGCCACCCCCTGTGCAGTGTATCTATTCTTTGAGCTCTTCCATTAAAATTCTTTTGAACTTGGCACTACCGTCTCCCAGCTTTGGCTATAACACTCCTCTCTCTGCTCCTTCTCCCAGCACATGTGTGCACGTACTTTTCATTCACTCTCCCAGTGTCTTTTCTCATCTATTAACAGCAATAAAAAGTATTTTCTAGGTCACTAATTAGAATAATTAGTACAGTTGATCAGTTATTTGTAGTACTAGATTCATTGCTACTTGCACTGTAGCATCTTGTTGCTAGGGTGAAGGGTAAGAACTATAGATCAAGGGGTACAGAGTCATCTTAGGATGGAAATTTAAGTTTAGAAATAGAATCAAGGCACTGAGTCAGGTATTGGCAGAGAAAGCCAGAAGGCTGTGGACTGCATCCTGGGGGTAAACCTACATGGAGAGATGGGAAAAGAAGCAGCTAAGGACGAGCTGAAATCAGCACATAAATGTGCTATAAGGAAATTAAAACTCAGTGGAAGGGAAGGTTTTAGGAAAGAAGGTGAGGTCGATGTTATTTCACAGAGGGTCAGGGAGAGAGGACCAAAAGATGCTTTGGTCAGCAGTTTGAGCAGAGTGGTGGGAATTAAAGCTAGGAAGGAAAGGAGATGGAGTTAGCTGGTACAGAGCACCTACAGAGGACTTACCAGAACTTACATCAGCAAGAAAGGGAGGAGTTGGGGCAGACGGTACAGTGGGGGGCACGGTATAACGCTGGGGTCCCCAAGCCCCGGTCCGTGGCCTGTTAGGAGCCAGGCCGCACAGCAGGAGCAAGTCTTCATCTGCCTCGCTCCCCATCGCCTGCGTTACCACCTGAACCATCCCTGGCATTACTGCCTGATTCTGTCCTGCCGTGCCCACCCCGCCCCCCGTCCATGGAAAAATTGTCTTCCATGAAACCAGTCCCTGATGCCAAAAAGGTTGGGGACTGCTGGTCTAAAGTGTTTTTTGTTTGTTTTAGTTTGCAGGAGAGATTACGTTTGCATGTTTAGATACAGATGGAAGATGAAAGGTGACTGTAGTGATGAGAACAGACTGTTAGAAAGCAGAGAAGTTAAGGGATCTAAGGACAGTAGAGCAGCACGTTTTACGAAGGAAGAATGACTGAAGGAGTTCTTTTCCTCTGAGCCTGGAGGGAGGGGTAAGATTATGGGTGGAGAGGTAGGAATGAGTCTGGTGGTGAAAAGCTCACACTGCTTGCCTTCAGTAAGGTTAATGGGATTTAGAGCCTGGGGATTGTTTTGTATAGCCGTCTATTCATTTGTTTACCCACGGAACGTCTACTACATCACTTTGGTAGAGATACAAAGGTGAGGAAACTACCAAATGAGTTTATAGAGACAAGTTTGTATATCTTCCTGTCTTTTTGTAATGGTTATTCAGAGCCTGAGAGCAGGCGGGGGAGTGGACTGGGGAGCCTGTCTAGCATTGTATCAATAGATTGGCATCCTTGAGTGTCTAAGAGGTTAGTAGAATTAGGGTGGTGGTGAAGATGGCCCAGAACAAGTTAGCTCTGTGGCCTGGGCTGGTAGGGAATCCAAGGAGCTAATACTGAATGGAAGTCTTTCCATGTGGAAAACAACCTGAATATGGAGGTTTGGTCAGGGTGATGGGATAAAAGAGAAGCGGGATATTATGATAGGAGGGAGTGAGATCACACCACTTTTGGGATCTTAGAGGCAGTAGAATGCAGCACACTTGATTCGAGATCAGGGGTTAGGTTTGGTAGGTCAAGTAATGAACAAAAATTACAGGACCAGCATACGCATTGTAGTAAGGGTCATCTGAACTGCCAGAATCACAGAAGTGGCTGGCACATCACAAGTCATATTTTTATCACCGTGTTCTATGTAGTATGACAGAAAAATCAGATATTCTGGGTTTTTAGAAAGTGATGGGTTTTATAATGTCAGTGAGCCCCATTTTCGATATCTTGAGTATAACATTGTGGGTGTGCTCTGTTTTTAGCACTCTTTCTGAAAGCTCAATTTCACTTTAATGTTCATATCTATTAAAATGTGCAGTGTGATACTTTTGATCTTTCAAGAAGTGTGGAAAACGTTTTATTGATATATGGTATGTGTACAGAGGTAATTGGATAATAATGGTGTAAATACCTACAGGTCCTAGGGTTAGTATAATAAACCAAGCACAAAAGATGTTCGTTCTTTAAAAGCTTTACTTCTCCTGTTTGCTCGTGCCTCATTACGCCCTCTGAATATAATGACTTGATATGTGTTTATTAGTTAAGTAGCATTACCTTCTTAGGATTATCAAACTTAGCAGGTGTTTTTTGATGGAAACGTTGGGAATACTTACTTGTCTGCAGACAGCCAGCCTAATGATTCCCATTTGCAGTTGCTTTAAAGAAAACAAACAACTTCCTGTAAAATGAAAGAATGGCTGCATTTTTGATAAGACATCTGTAGAAAATTGGTGGGTACTTGACAACAACCGGAAACCAATTTTTTTTTTTTTTTTTTTAATGGGAAACCATAAATTCTTACGGTCAAAGTGACCAGATGTCCTATTTTTCTGTGGCAGTCCTGCTGTTCTATCTAGTTATCCCCTTCGCTCTCAGAAGTGTTCTCATTTGGACAATACACTACATAGTCATTCTACTTGTGGGTCTGATTTTGAGATTTATGGTCTACACTTTGAATCATTAGTTGAAAGAAGCAGCCAGTGGTTGGTTTTGCCTGTAAGAGGTTCAGAGACACTGAACAAAGTTGCTTCTTTCTATGATTTCACAGTATATGCATTATAAAAAGTGTTATAATTTGTACTGAGTTTGGTAGTTGCTATTTGAATTCAGCAGGTGTGTGATGAGACAATATTTAATCAGGGAGTAGCAACCTTTCAAATGAATACACCCTTAATATCTTCTGTTTTGAGAAAGAAATATGGTAGTGTTGGGCCTTGGACTTGTGAAATGTTGAGTAAAAAATGTTTATCTAACAACGACCTAAGTCTTGATTATTTTTCTTTCTTCAAACAGCACTAATATTCTGAGGGACCCTGTGTGTTTAGGAGGATGTGAGCACATCTTCTGTAGGTAAGTAATTATGGTTTATGATAGCTATACACACATACACACACATTTAGTGTAACTATGTTTTTTACTAGGTAATAGTCATGCAATCATGTTCATACTAGTATTACCTTATGTTGTGTAACTCTCATAGATTGCAGTGACTTACTGTACATTATCTCATTTTGGTCCTTTCAACTGTCTTAATTTACAAATCAGAAACTAAAAGCTCAAAGAGGATGACTTGTTGACAGTTACAAAGCTTAGTAAGTGACTTTGCTAAGTTTTGGGGAAAAATTAATATCTGTTGTATAATTCAAATATGTCTCTCTTATTTTTCCAGTTAGTTTTGAATCCAGACTTTGCAAATTGTGAAACTTTAGTTCTTATCGTTACTGGATTAGTTTCCTAGGGCTGCCATAACAAAGTACCAAAAACTGGGTGGCTTAGAGCAACAGAAATTATTGTCTCACAGTTCTGGAGGCTAGAAGTGTGACAGCGAGGTGTCAGGTAGGTTGGTTCCTTCTGAGGGCGATGAGGGAAAATCTGTGCCATGCCTCTCTCCTACCTTCTGGTGGAGAATCTTTGGATTCTGACATTTTCCTTGGCTTATATAGATACATCACTCTCATCTTAGCCTTCATGTCCACATGGCAGTCTCCCTTGTGTGCGTGTTTGTCTTTGTGTCCAAATTTCCTCTTTTTATAAAATACCCATTATATTGGATTAGGGTACTCACCCTGATGGTCTCATCTTAACTTGATCATTTACAAAGACCCTATTTCCAAATAAGATCACATTCACAGGTCTTCGGGTTTAAGACTTCAGCATCTTTTGCTGGGACACAATTTAAGCCATAACAGTTATTATAAAATTATACCCATTAAAGCCCTGGCTGAGAGGTTAGTATATTAGGTTTTCATTTCATCTTATTTCTTACTCAGTAGGAATCAATTAAAGGAGTGAATGTCATAGTTTAATTGTCTGAGACAGGGTTAATATATCCTCCTTTGAATCAATCTTTTAATTATTTCAAGTTATGACTGTGATTATCCGGCATGCACAGACTGCAATATGAAGTTTAAGCACATGTGGAAGTAATTTACTGTATGACTTCAGTGGGCTGGGGGTGTGTGGAGGGCACCTATGCTTGGGGTCCCAATTTTGTTTCTAGAAACATAGGTCTGTTACATAGGGCATATCCAGCAGGAGGATGGGGTAGGAAATAGTATCTATTGCCTACCTGACGTCTCCATCTGGATGACGAAATGGGATTTCAGACTTGATATGTTCAGAGCAGATCTGTTGATCGTCCTCCCCTTTACTCTGTTCCTGCCTCGGTAATCTTCATAGCAGTAACTGGTGCCACTGGAATAAATGGTATCAAAGTTGCTCAAAGCGAAAACCAGTAGTCATACCTGATTGCTATTTTACTTCCTTATCCCACGTCATTAAGTTCTGTCAGTTTCACCTCAAAATGTGCCCTAAATCTTGAACTTTCCCACTTTTCTCTATATTTACTACTGTTTATACTTTGGTCCAAGCCACCATCAAATTATTTCTCCTCAGACTAGTTCATAGCTGGTTCGCTTCCCCATTTTCTACGTTCTTGTGGGTGATCTCACAGGAGATCTTTTGAAAATGTAAATCACGTTTGTATCATTACGGCTCTTAAAGTCCTTCAGTGACTTCCTATTACAATTAGAATGAAATCCAGACTCTGCTCTGAGGCCCACGAGACCCTGTGCAGGGCCCAGTCCTTGCCTGCCTCTCGGACCGCACATCCCTCTGGCTTACACTGTTCAGCCACCTTCTCCTTTTAGTGTATTAAACACATCAGACTCACTCCTGCCCCAGGACTTTTGCACTTATTATTTCTTCCATCTAGAATGTACTTCTGCCAGATTTTTGTGAGGCTAGCTTTTCATCAGTTCCATTTCAGCTCAGATATTACCTCCTCCAAGAGGCCTCCCATTATTCCTGTATAAAATTTTGGCCGCTCCCTGTCTCCACTCTGAAGCAAGCAGATTTGTTTCAGGGGTTGTACTCACTGTATATAATAGATTAGTGACAAATCTGGAGCATAACAAACTTGAAATTGTATGTAAAGCTTGTGTATGTGTGTGTGTTCCATACATTTAATTGGATTCTAAAGGGGTCTGTGACTTCAAATGGCCAAAGAAAGATTAAGGGAGGCATGAGAACATCTTAAAAGAGAAAATGGTCATCTGTATGTGAACAGAGGAAAGAATTGATTCAGTGTAGTTTGGTTCATTTTTATTATATGATGCCAAGAATTAGGGTTTCCCATATAAAACTGAGACATTTAAAAAATACTAATTCATTTAAAAACAACAATAAAAAACCCATTACATAATAACATAAATAACACTTTTTAAGGAGAAATAACTATTTTGCAAACTAAAGAAAAAATAGAAGAGTGGCACTGCTTTTACATTTTTGCAGATTTCTTTATTTTGCTGAGTAGAAGACAGGTTACGTATTTTGAAGGGGGCTCCATTGTAAGAATCCTCTGGCCCTACAAACGAGAGGGTTACATGAAAAGGGATGTAGTGTTTGGAGGAGGTGTGGCTTTTACGACTATTATATTACCCAGTCCTGCTAGAGCCCATCTGGTGAAGCTAAGGGAGGTGTGGATTTAGAGCTTTCTTATTTCAGGATTCACAGATAGGCTTCAGGGGGGATTGTGAACAAACGCTCGTGCACATCTTTGTCAGAGTCACAAAGGGTTTGTAACCCCCAAAGTTAGGAAAAACCTTTCTAACTATGAGACTGTAACTCTTGGACATATAACCCGAGGTAATTTAATTGAGTTTACAGGTTATAAAAGTACCTGAAAGAACCAAACATCTTTTCTCAAAAACTAAAGCCTTTAGACACTTGTACAAAAATAAAAGAAAAAACACCTTTCCCCATTTCTTTGCAGTAATTTTAGGTATCTCCATGAAGCACAGTGTTAGCTTTAGAGTAGGAAAGGTTGAGATGCATGGCTTACATGCATTAGGTACTAAATATTTTTTTATATCTCCCTCTGTACTCTCACTCTTTAGAAACTATAGATTTATTTGCAGGGAAAAAGTATGCAGACTATTGTCTGGCCAAGTGTAGTGTCTACATAGCAAATTACATAAGCAACTTTAGATTTAGATGTGGTGTGTGTGTGTCAGTGTCATACCCTTTCAAAAACACTGTTTTACCTAATATTTTATAATTGACCATTGTTTATTAGAACAGCCTCTGCTTCATTTACTTCAGTTCAAACTTCATTTTTTTTAATTCAGATCCTGCTGAATGTATTGATATCTATATATTTTTTGATCCTTTTTAAGTAATTGTGTAAGTGACTGCATTGGAACCGCATGTCCAGTGTGTTACACCCCAGCCTGGATACAAGATGTGAAGATAAATAGACAATTGGACAGCATGATCCAGCTTTGTAGTAAGCTTCGAAATTTGCTACATGACACTGATTTTTCAGGTGAGAAATTTCACTGTCTCTCTTAGTTAAATAACTGATAAATTCATATTGATTTCATAGTATGTAAAATATGAATGACATATTTCAGATGTTAAGATTTATAGTGTTAGGAATCATTTTGAGAGGTGACAGATACCTTAGAGGTAATTAGGTCTGACTCCCTTATTTTATAGATGAGAAACCAGGGTCCAGAGAGGTTAAATGATCTTGCCTGAAGTCACACATGCAGTTAGTACCAGGAGCAGGAGAAATAGAGCCCGTTTCTTCTGATTGTCAGTCCAGAGACTTTTTCACCACCTATACTACCTGCTTTTTACAGTTATAATAATTTCTGTATAATATATATGGAGTAGTGATTTTGTCCTTAAACTCAGTTAACTATTATTTCACAAGATAGAACACAACCTTTTGGGTATCACTTTTCTACAAATTAGTTAGATTAATTTTGCACAGTTTTGAAAGAGCAAAACTCTAATATCCATTTTCTTTTCTATTTAAATGGAGGTTAATGTTTTTCAAATTGTTCTTACACTCTGTGTATTAACTATATATTTTCCCATTGTGCTTTCCGCTGAGAGCTAATTAGCTGTGGAAAGCAAGTAAAGTGTTTTTGAATCTTCATAATCAGATTGAAATTGTCTTTTTATTGGCCAGATACCATCATTTTAGCTTGTGTTTATGGGAGAACCTTTTCTTGACTGGCAGGATGCCATGAATGATTGATAAAGCTCATATAAAATGGTTGAATTTCTGTTTTGAAAACTTTTGATCTTAGTTTTCCAACATGATGTGTTATTGTCAGCTACTAAAGGTGAAGTTGATTGGGCAAAATAAAGAAATAAGGCAACTACTTTGAGTCGTATTGACCAGGTCCATATTTCTGAGAAGAATTTAAATCGCAGTTTACCTAAGAAAAGTTTTCTTCGTCTAGTTTTCTGATTTTTGTATTAGACTCCATCCTTTCATGACAAAATGTGCTATGGTGATAAAGTTTTACTGATTTTCAGATGTAATTATATATGCACATGTTTTAAAAAGTACTTTAAAAAATAATATGTAGTAAACCTCTTTAAGAGCACAGTGAAGAAAAGTTTTATTAGTTCATCTGTAATGTTTTCCTTCTTTATCAAAGCCAGTGCTGACAGTGTTTTATTTTCTGTTTAAAACAGATTAGTGTATGATCTGTTACCCCTCCCCCCAGCCCCTTACCATTGATTAAAACAGGAGTTGTTAATTAAGAGTCCATGCATTTTTAGGGCTTCCCTGTTGGCACAGTGGTTGAGAGTCCGCCTGCTGATGCAGGGGACACGGGTTCGTGCCCCGGTCTGGGAAGATCCCACATGCCGCGGAGCGGCTGGGCCCGTGAGCCATGGCCACTGAGCTTGCGCATCCGGAGCCTGTGCTCCGCAACAGGAGAGGCCACAACAGTGAGAGGCCCGCGTACCGCAAAAAAAAAAAAAAAGTCCGTGCATTTTTAGCAGTGTTGGGGCTTGGGGCCGGGGTGAATTAGCAAGTCTCTTGAATTAAGTGTACAATATGAAAAAGGTTCATGTCTATGTGAAAGTGGCTTTCCTCAGATTCTTTAAGATGTGTGGTCCGTTAGGAATGTTGGCCATGCATTGAAATTTGGGTGCTATCTATATTTTGTCTGTGGCTGTCATTGATGTTTCATTCTTCTTCAGTTGCTGTAGAGTAATATATTAGCTTGCTAGGGCTGCTGTAAGCAAGTACCACAGACTGGGTAGCTTATCAACAGACATTTATTGTCTCACAGTTCTGAAGGCGAAAGTTCTAAATGAAGGGCTAGGTGAGTTTGGTTACTTTGAGGTCTGTGAGGGAGGTGTGTGTTCCAGGCCTCTCCTTGGCTTGTAGAAGGTGGTCTTCATGTTCACATGGTATGCATGTATGCATGTTTGTGTCAAATTTCCCTTTTTTATAGGGACACCATTCATATTGCATAGAGCCCCACTTTCCTCATCTTTACCAATTATATCTGCAATGACCCTGTTTCCAGATAAGGTTATGTTCTGAGGTAATGGGATTAGGACTTCAATATATGAATTTTGGGAGGGACATAGTTTAACCCATAAACAAGTAATGTGACATTTTTAATGGTGATAATGGGGGAGCAGAATAACCTTCAGTGGGTTGATTGTAGTCAGTTATCGCATGCCGGGGTACTGCGTACCATGTGGTGCAAAGAATTAGATGACTCCTCAAGAAATTTTACTGTAGTTAGTGATGTTTGAATTATCAGTATGGTTTTCATATTTTGTGGACCATGGAATATGAAATGCCTTAAGATTTCATCATTAAAAAAGATATTTAGGAAAATTGCTGAGTTGAGAACAAGTTTTTGTGTGGGACCTGAGGCCTTTTGGAATGCTGTCTTTCTCATCTCAGAGGAGAGGTGGAGTTTGGGGAGAGAATTATGGTGATTCACTTTCCAAAGGCCATTTTGTGTTCATTTTCCTTATTATAATGAATAATAATTACATTTAGTCATTACTAGACTTTAGCTGTGCTGGCTTTAATAGTTTACTTATTTTAAGATGAATTGAAATTTCACTGATTGCCTAACCTATAATCAGAATTTTAGGATCTTTATTCTGTAGGTGAGGAAATTGAGGGCCTAGGTTAAGCAGGGTGGTCATGCTGTCAGTTTCTTGCTTATTGTTTTATCATTTAACACGGTGCTTTTGTTATACGTGTGGGCGTTTGTTTTACTTGTTGAATTGTGTTGGAGAAAAATTGGCAGCGTTAAGACTAATTCATATCCTAGAGACTAGACTTAATTAAAACAATTTTTAAAACAAACTCTTAGGTTTTGATTTCAATAATCCATTTTATAATGGTGACATCCTCCTTTGGTACATTTAGAGAAGATGAAATAAGTCTAGAGTATAAACATATACTTTTCTATCTGGATCTGTAATTTCCATGGTACAAAGTGTTTTCTACTTATTGTAAGTTGCATTGTTATCAACTTTTCCTCCTAAGGTCCCCCAAAACAAATTTAGCCTTGAAGGGCATTTGAGGTGTTTTCTTTTGGTATATTCCTTGGTTCCTTATAGTTTATCTGTTCAATATATTTCATGTATATATACCTTTATGTTAGTTTATTATCTAGCAAGTACTTCTAAAACTAAAGTATAAGGCAAACTAGGTGAATGCGTAGAGGGAGCTAATAGCTGGGGACGAATAATGGTTGATCCTCTTTATAATGAGGAAATTGGAAAATGATATCATTATAAAATAAAGGTATTAGATTAAGTGATTCCTGAGTTCTAGCTCCAAAATCATATGGTTCTGTTAAATAGTCAAGTGTTGAAGATGATGAATTAAGCGGAATGGTTGGACATCTCCCACATTTTCTGTATTTATTTTTTTAAACCTGTAGTTCACAATTCATCTTCCAAATGAACCTTGTTACTTTCATTTACTATAAAATATATAATTACTATAATTAAGATGGGTAATTAGGAAGAACTTGTTAAATGGTGGACATAGTATATAGTGTACTGGAGATAAAGAAGCTTGATTTACAGTAATACTTTCTCAAATGAACTTCTAAATACTTGAAGAAATTTTTCTTGGTTCAGTGTACTTTAAAGAGAAGAGGTTGTCTGTCATAAATTTTTCTGACAACCATTTATGGATAATTTTACCTTATTCTTTAAAATGTAGTCTGCTTTCTACCAGTGGCGTTAAATTTAAAAGTTTTTATTTTCTCTTGCCCCCTATCATATTAAATCAGACCTTGCAGGTGCTGGTTAGGTTTTGTGAAGCATATGTTGGTGTTGGTGACATTAAAAAAAATGCTTTGATTATGCTTTCATAGGATCCCAACTTTCCCTTCTGTTTTCTGGTTTGGGAGAGATCCTGGTCTTTCTGTAGCAAATTACATAGTGTTTCATATATGCTATGACTTTTTTATAATAGATGAAGATGAGCATTTGAATAGCTGTGTCGCTGTTGTTTTGTTTTAAATAGAACTGACTACTTCTTAACTTACAAAATAATCATTCTTTAGTGAAGGTGTTAATGTTGCACAGATGGTAGCAAAGTACTTTCCTTTGATTTTTAATAAGGGGCTAGTTTGTCAGAGTTTTCTCAACTTCTGCTGTGAAACCTATAATAGAGAATAATTTGAAAGGCACACAGTGTACATCATTATAATCCTTTGATGTAGATTAATGATAGCTAAATCACATTTTCTAATTGCCTCCCTTTTCTTTAGTTTATTACTAAATTTTAAGAAAAACACTTGGCTAAGCAGCTCCTTAGCAACATGTGTGTTGTCTGTTCCTCGATATTTTGTGGTGTACTCAGAAATATTTAAATTCAGAGAATAGAATTGTTTTAAAAATGTCATCATTAGGAAATTTACTATGTAGAGGAAGGACCAATATTTTTCTTCATGAAATGAGTATGATAATTTATCATGCTTAGAAGCATTCACCCGTAAAAACTGTTGTAGCTGTTAGTAGTATGATTTATGCCAGCAGTGGTGGTGATTTTGCTTTTTACAGTCTTAACTTAGTTATACTGTGTAAAATCCAGAACTTAAAATCATGCTTGCTGTACTGGTTCTTGCTTAGTTAGGACAAGATGCATAATCAAAATCTTCTTAAGTAAATTTATTACTGGATGACTAGTGAGATTATTGTGTACAATGTAAACTACATAAATATATGCTCTCTGCATTTACTCCTTTATAAGTTAGGAAGTATGTGCTCCTGAGTTTGAAGTTTTGTTGTCTTTTTAGATTTAGATGTTTTAGTTGATTGAGTGTGTTGTTACTACCTACAAGCCTCAATTTCCTTTAAAATGCCTAATTCTACATTTTGGAAGTTTTATAAGTGTTGAGGACTTCAGAATTTGACATTGTTTTTAATTGAAAATGTCATCAGCTATGTTTAATAATAAATTTTAAAAACTCAAGTACGAGTTTTTACAGGCTACCAGAGGATTAACCTTTAAGACTTTGTAATGCTGAGTCTTCCTTAAAAAGTAATCTTGATAACATTTCATTTTGACCTTTTCTCTAGTCTCAAGATTATGTCGGAAAGGACTTGGTTTTGAAATCTACTTGTCACTGCAGAGAAAAGACCTTGTTGAATTTAGACATAAAGTCTGTGTGAATGGATCCTCATTCTGTTTGTTTTTATTTCCAAGATCCTGTCCTAACAGCACTTTTCTGAGCAGGTGATGTTCAGTTCGGATGTAAAAGGGTGTCAGAGGGTCTGCTCTTATTCGGATACCCACTCCTCCTTCCAGCTGGGTTTATCATTTACTGACTTGTCAGTGCAGTGCTTTCCTTTTCCATTTCCAGAAGGAAGGGATAGCTTCTTTGGAGTGGAGTGGCGTTTGACTGAATTCTTTTGCTTGGCAGGGATCATATCTCTGAAATTTCTACAGAGATAAATGCTAATTGTTTTTCAAAATCCACTGTTTCATTTTTTCTTATCTGTTTAAAGTGCTGTCTTTTACTTGGTAGATGGTAGATCTATTTATAAGGATAGGACTTTTGTACTTAAGAAACATGAGGTGAAAGAATAGGCAAAAGAGATTTTGAACTTTAGAGAAGATCTGAGCTTTTAGTTTATTAATCCTCTTGTGTATTAATAATTTTAAACTGATAAAATAAAGTGTTCTGTGTGAATAAAGAATATCGAAAAGGAATTCAAAAAATGATATTTCATAACTTCCTTGTCTTTTGCTAATATTTTAAGACATGAGAAATGTTGAAATGTATTCCCAGAAACAATAAGAAAAATGAAATTAAAATTACGTTGTCTCTTTTAACTATGAAAGCTTTGTAGGAAGAGCACACTTGACAATGTTTTATAACACTGTAGTAATGTCAGACACGCTTATTCCCTACACAGTGGCTGTTACCAGTCCTTAGGCGAAAGATGTACCGGTGGCTGTTGGTTTTCTTCTTAAAGTAACTTAGTGTTAGAACTTGGTTCATTAAAATTTTTCTCTTGATTCCATAATGTAAGAAAACTGTTATACAGAGTTCTCTTCAGCTTGAATGAGGAGTGACCTCTCAGGAGAAAAACATGATTCAAATAATGTCCTTTTTCCTTCTTTTTAAAAAAATAAGACAGAACATATTTCAGTTGTCCTAGTTGGTTATAGGAGATTCAGTCTGTGTTAATTTGGAGAATGAGTATCAGGCAATATGAAATTATTTGTTAGTCACTGTCAATCCTGTCAGGTGGTGGCGGTCATGGTGATGGTGTTTTTTCTAGTTTCCCTGCCTTTCTGGTGTTCTTTTTTATACCTGAAATGTCCTCTTGATAATCCAGTTTGTGTGGAGAGAAGAGCACTGAATTGGGAGTTAGGAGACTCCCTTCTTCTCCTTTTTAACTTCAATGCCTCATATTTAAAATGAGAGAATTGGACAGGTGATCCTTCAGATTTCTTCTAGCCCTTAAATTGAATTCTAACCTCCCTTGTATCAATACCTGTCAAGATTTAAGAGAGGATATCAGATAATTTATTCATCAATTCATCAATGTTTTCTGAGCACGATTTATGTGCACACCTCTGTGCTGGGCTGACCTGGGTTTTACCTGCCTGTGTGGGGCGAGAGAAGAGAATTTCAAGGGAATATTTTTTAAAGAAAAGTGAATGGGCTTAAAGGCAAAAACAAAGCAAGAGAACCTGAAGAGGGATCACTGCCAGAATCAGAAAGGGAAAACTGTACAGTTCATCACTGACTCTTTCTGGAGCATCTGTTAACAGGCAAGATCAGTAGGTCTGAAAAAATACAATACGTACAAAGATTATACTATATGTGTGTAGAAAAAGGCTCACTTCTCCATTGTGTCTCCTCTACTCACACTACTGTGTTACATACAGTACTGTTTCACTTATGACACCAGATGTGTGGGTTTTCCACACATCATGCTATTCTGTGACATCAGCTGGGTGTCTACAGTTTACTCAGTTCTGACACTGTCCACTTGGGGATAGTGTCAGATCTTACAGGTTAAGAGTCCCACAAGACTGCCCCCCCGACCCAGCCTCCACTCCCCCCCCCCACACCAGGTGCCAGTCTCAAGTCCAGATTGTGCTTCTGACCAACTGGCTATAGATTGGAAGCTCCCGTCAACTCCTCAGGTTTGAATAATTTGCTAAGTGACTCACAGAATTCAGGAAAACATTTTACTTACCAGATTACTGGTTTATTATAAAAGGATATACCTCAGGAACAGCCAGACAGAAGAGATACATAGGGCTAGGTATGTTGAAGGGGTAAGGGGCTTCCATGCCCCCTCTGGGTGTGCCGCTCTCCCAGCAGCTTCACACGTTCATCAACCTGGAAGCTCTCTAACCCTGTTTTGGGGGTTTTTTAATGGAGACTTCTTTACATAGGTATGATTGATTAAATCATTGGCCATTGGTGATTGGCTCAACCTCAATCCCTCCTCTCTTCCTGGAGGTCAGGGGGTGGGACTAAAAGTTCTAGCCCTATAATCCAGGTTGGTTCCCTTGGCAACAAGCCCCCATCATTAGGGGCTTTCCAAAAGTCACCTCATTAACATAAACTCAGGTGTGGTTGAAATGGGGCTTGTTATGAATAATAAAAGACACCCATTTCACCTTTTTCATTTGGAGCTATTTTGGGAACTGGGAACACAACTAAATATAACAAAAGATGCCCCTGTGGTTCATACGGGAAATTACAAGGGTTTTAGGAACTATGTGCCTGGGACAGTGGACAAAGACCAAATACATATTTCTTGTAAATCACAATATCACATATAGTGTGTACTTAGTGAAACTTTTGAATGTTTACTTAGTGGCAACATGAATTCAAATGCCAGCTCTATCACCAATTAGGTATATAACTTCATGTATTTTATTTTCTATTTGTTTAATTTACCTAAGAAATATAAGAGAACATTCTCTAAGTAACTGATTAAGCAATATAAAAGTGTGTAAAGTGTGAAAGTCCCCCCTTCACCCTTTATCCCCAACCAAAAAACCCAACATCTTTTTCAGAGGTACTGTTTTCATTGTTTAACCTTCCTAGTCTTTCTTTTATGAATTTATGAAAATATTTGGACATAAACACAATAGAATTTTTAAAATGTAAATAGGGTTGTGCTACACTTAAAGTGTCTTGAGGATGTTTGCATGTTAATTGACATGTATCACGGCTACATAAGATTTTGTAATATAAATGCTGCATAGTTAACTGATTTCCAATTGATGAACAATAGTTAACTGATTTCCGGTGAATGAACACTGACTTTTTTCCTAATTTGGGCTATTACAAATATGGCTGCAATTAACACATCTATGTTTTCAGGCACATGTATGAATATTTTGTATATTTTGTAAGATAGGTTACTGGAGGTAAAGTTGCTTTGTGAAAGAGCATGTACGTGTAAAATTTGCAAATATTTTATCACATTGTCCCTGAAGTTCCTCAGTGCAGTGCTGCATCTTTGATGATACTTGGCAAAGGGCCTGTCATGGCTTCCTGCACGTACAGGGGGTTGCGGTATAGGAAAGGAGCTCTGAGCTTTGGGGAACTGACTGTTTTTATGATAAGCAGAAATAGGGGAGCTTTTTTTCCCCTGGGGAGACACTACTGCATCCCTCACAGTGGCTTGCTGCAAACACAGCCCTGAGCAATGGCCTGGGTACAAAGCAGCCAGGGCCTTGCCTTCTTGGTATATCCTGCAAGAGTGTGTAGGGATGTTCAGGAGCCCGGGCGGCCTGTCTCTTCCAGCATCAGTGTTTTTTCTCTAGGTGCCTTCAGTGGTGCAAGCCAGAAACATATGAATTGTTTTTGTCACCTTCTCCTTTATTCATTTCGTCACCAAATCCTGTAAATCTTATCTCCTAAATATTTTTCAAATAATTCTACTTCTTTCTTTTTCTACTATCACCTCCCCAGGCTGTCGTCTTCTACTTAGACTCCTCTTTCGGCCTCTTAATAATTATTCTTGCATCCACTCTTGCCTTCTTCTGACCTATTCTCCCACACTCAAGCCAAGAGGGATCTTTTAAAAACACAGGTGTAGTCATGCCACCTGATTCATATAAAGCAATTTATTGGTTTTGTATTGCTCTTAGCATAGGTATCGAAGTCTTTAACATTGCCAGCTAGAATCTGCACGGTCTGACTATCGCTTTATAGTCTTCATCTTTAAACCACTTTATTCCTTGCTCTCTCTGCAAGGCAAGTGTACTGGTTGTCTTTTAGTTACTGAAATGTATCATACGCCCTCTTGCTACTGGGCTTTAAGCATTTTATCATCTCTCCCCTGCCTATTTGTTTAATTAGTAGCCTTTTAGGTTTTGTATTTTACCATTTCTACTGCTACAGTGCTCGTCAGAGCCACTGTGATCTTTCTAGTGGATGATAGCTATGTAACTGGTCACTGTGTCCATTCTTTTCTTCTAAAGTTCCTTCTCAGTAGCAGCCAGAGTGATCATTCTAAAGCATAAAACATTCTTCTTCCTGAATTGAGTCTGAATGAGATCCAGCTTGCTTTAGCTGGGTTGTATGATCCCATTAAGTTCATTTATTTAGCAGGAGGCATTGGTTGAACATCTACTATGTGTTAGACATTGAGTAGACACTGGGGAATGGCAGGGTAGAGATACAAACTTCTGCCTTCCTAGAGCTTATATTCTGATGGGATGAGACAGACAAGACACAAAAAGAGGTGTAAAATAAGTAGGAGGTGAGAATTTGTAAATTTAAATAGAGTGTCAGGGATGATCTCACAAAAAATGTGACCTTTGAGCAATGACCTGTAGTTGGTGAGAGAGTGAGCCATGCAGATATTTGGGGAAGAGGTCTCTAAGCAAAGGGTCAGCAAATGTGAAGGCTTTGAGGCAGAAGCATACCTCTTGTGTTTGAGGAACAATAGGGAGGCCCAGTGGCTGGAATGGTGAGGACGGAAAGAACAGGAGGTGAGATCAGGAAGGAAATGGAGGGTCTGGTTATTTCTGGCCTTTTAGACTAAAATTGTGGCTTTTATTAAGAGTCAGATTGACAGCCTTGGTGGGTTTTAGTGACAGGATCTGACCAGTTATAAAAGGACCACTGACTGCTGTGTTGAGAATCGACTTAGAGCGGAGGAGGCAAAGACATCGTCAGGGAGAGGACAAAGGAGGGTGGGGCAGTAATCTAGTGAGACAGTATGGTACTGTGGTGGTAAGAGTGGAGGTGCAAAAAGTAGTCAGATTTTGGATGTATTTTTCAGGTAGAACTGGTAGAACTTGTAATTTACATATGGAATGTGAGAGAGAGAACAGAGACAGGTTTGACTCTTAAGGGTTTTGTCCTAAGGCAGCCGGACTGATGGATGTGCCATTTACTGAGATGGGAAAATTGTAGGAGGAGCAAGTTTTGGTCATGCTTGGTGTGAGATACTTACTAGGAGTAGACATGCAGGTAGAGTCGTTAAGTAGGCAGTTGAATAGTGGAGCCTGGAGTCCAGGGGAGAGGTCTGGGCTGCACTTACACATTTGGAGTTGCCAGCGTATACATAAATAACTGCGTGTATGTTATGTATATATATGATTATTAAGGGAGAGACTGCAGATAAAGTCCTGATCCCTCCCACCTCAGAAGTGAGTGGAATGAGGAGTAGCAGCAAAAAACCCCGAGACTGAGCTTTTTATAGAATGCTTCTGCTTACCTGCCTGACTTCATTTCCCTCCATTTTCTGCTCCTTCTCCAAGTTCCAGCCACAATGGCATGCTATCCATGGAATATGCTAAACTGGTTCCCATCTTAGGACCTTGGCACTTACTCTGCCTTCTGCCTGGGAAACACTTTCCTAGATCCGTAAGTGACTGCTTCCCTCTTGTCATTTAGGTCTCAACTTAAAAGTGAGCTCCTCAGAGAGGCCTTTCTTCATGACCTTAGCTGAAGCAGCAAGGTGTTTGTGTAAAGAGTGCTCACTCACAAAATGTCATTAGGGACAATGATTATTTTCTTTTTTAAAGTTCTAACGAATCTTTGTGTTTTATTTCCTGATTATAAATAGTATCTTTTTAGAAAAACTTTCTTATATAGTATATAATACATACATCGTAAATGTATAACTTGATGAATTTTCACAAACTGAACTTACCCAGAAGAATAAACAGTACTCTAGAAGCCCCTCTCATTGCCTGTTTCCAGTCACTGACTCCTTTCCCCATAGGGATGATCACTGTTCTGACTTAACACGTTAGATTAGTTGCAGCCGTTTCTAGGTACTCTTTTATATCTGGCTTCTTTTGCTCAAGAGCATGTTTGAGTATATAGTTATAGTTCATTCATTCTTGTTAGTTTTTTGTTTATATAGCTCGAGGTTACTTTAGATGGTACCTGAAGAGTTGTGACTATTATCTTTAATTCCCGAGATTCATTTTGTCTGAAGTAAGTTGAAATCAGGTAGCGTAGTCCTTTCAACTTTGTTCTTCTTCAGTGTTGTGTTGGCCATCCAGGTCTTTTGCTTTTCCACATTATAGTTACTTTGCTCTTCCATGTAAATTTTAGGATTAGCTTGTCTATTATTTTTTTTTAAAACATACTGGAATTTTCTTGGGATTATGTTACAGTCTATAAATCTGTCTGGGAGAATTGACATCTTAACAATAATGAGTATTCCAGTTCATGAACACGGTATGTCTTTCCAAATGTATAGGATTTCTTTCATAAATATTGTTAATTTTCAGCAATCAGAGCTTGTACATATTTTGTTAGACTTGTACTTAAGTATTTTTTTTGGTACTATTATAAACAGTACCAGATTTTTTAAAAATTTCAGTTTACATGTTCATTGTTAGTATACAGAAATACAGTTGCAGTTGAACTTGGTACACTGACCTTGTATTCTATGACCTTGTTACAGTCACCTGTTTTATTTTTTTAAAAAGATTCTCTGGGATATTCTATATAGCCAATCAAGTCAGCTGTGAATAGACACAGTTTTATATCTTCCTTTACAATCTGTGTGCCTTTTATTATCTTTTTCTTACCTTGGTGTGCTATCCAGGACTTTCAGTATGACGTTGAATAGGGATGGTGAGAGCAGACATCTTCACCTTGTTCTTGATGACAGGAACAAGATAATAGGAACAAAACAGTAGTTCCAGTTTTTCTTCATTAAGGATGGTACTAGCGGTGTGTAGTTTGTAGATGTCCTTTATCAGGTTGAAGAAGTTTCCTTTTATCCCTAATGCTGAACCTTTCTAAAAATAATGAATGGATGTTGGATTTTGCTTTTTTCTATATCTGTTGAGAAAAGTCACATGGTTTTCTTTTAGTTTGTTGATACAGTGAATTATATTGATTGATTTTCAAAAGTCTTTTTTTAAATTAAGCATCAGTTAATAAGTCTTAATTTTTTTTTGACTACTGCTTATTAAGTCTCATACCTGCCTATCAGTCTGTTTATTTATTTAGTATAGCTTTTCTCCATGGCTCTTATCACTACCATACAGCAGACTGTATGGTGTACTTATTTATTTGTATATTTTGTCTTTCCCGTGTTCTGTTCCCTGCTGTGTCTCCAGCCACTAGAACATTGTCTGAAATAAAGTAGGATTCTGTAAATATTTGTTGAACGAGGATATCTGCTTTCAGGGAGTTCAGAATCTAGGAGGGAAGGAAGAAGTACACAAATAAAAGGTGATACACCTTAGGAGAACTATCAACAAAATTCTTTGGGAGCTCAAGATGGGAGAGATTGTCGTGTAACAGATTTCTTTTCCTTTTTCCTATCAGATGTGAAAGAAGAAACATCTAGGAAAAGTTTATTTAGTGATGCAGAATATAAGAAGAATTCAATAAAAATGTGGTTTAGTCCTCGAAGTAAGAAGGTCAGGTATGTTGTGAGTAAAGTTTCAGTGCAAACTCATCCTCCTGTGATAAACGATGAAAATGCTCAGCAGGCCTCCATGTACGAATTTGTCTCTACAAGCCCTCCAGTGGATGCTTCTGAGAGAGCTAAGAAGGCTTACACAAAATCTGGAAAAAAAAAGAAAAAGAAAACTTTGGCTGAAATCAACCAAAAATGGAATTTACAGGCAGAAAAAGAAGACGGTAAACTTGACTCCGAAGAGGAATTTAAGGAAAAGCTAGTATCCTTCTGTAGCCAACCATCTGTTATTGCTAGTCCGCAGATAAATGCTAAAATAGACTTACCAGCGAGTGGCTCCATAACAAAATCTGAATGTTCTAGAAGCTTAACTGAAGTCTCTTTACCATTGGGTGAGCAAATGGAGTCTCCAGAAATTGAGAGCAGGAATGAAGTAGTGACTCCTGAGAAGACTCTCTGTGAAAACGATCTTACATCTAAGAAATCCTTGCCATCAGGTCATAATGGGAAACGTGGGCGTCGCAAGAGACTTTCCAGTTCTGTTTCTAAGAGACGTAGAAGCAGCAGTCCGAGCACCAGTGGAAATTCTATTAAGCAAACAGTGCTCTCAAAAAACATGCCATTGCCTGGATGTTCTTCACCACCTTCAAAGAAACTTAAAGTTGGTGACACAGTGAGGAGGAAAAGCAGTAATATATTAGATGAATCCATTAGCCCTTCACCAGGTACGCCCCCTTCTACACTGAATAGTCCAAGTTACAGACGAATGATGTGTAGTCCCTCAGCAATGAAGCTATCGCCCAGTAGTCTTATGGCTATGAAAAGAAATCATCGAGGAGAGACTTTGCTCCATATTGCTTCAATTAAGGTAGGATGCTTACTCGAAAATACAACTTCAGAATGAGACCCAGTATAAAACAGTTTCTTTGGAGTTTGTGGAAAATGATATAAGATTACTAGGCTAATTAACCTAACCAGATGTGATACTTCCTGTGAACCAGAGAAGCAGAAATTCATAGGGACTGTATCCCTACGTCAGAGCAGTGGCCCCTAGTCCTGAGGAGCTTGATCTTGCAGGACAAAACCAATATTTCCGTATTTCAGCTTCAGCTTTGCCAAGTGCTTTCATTTTTGTCTATTCCATAATGTTTTTTGTCAGTTTTCACCATTTTGTTTACCCATTCTTCTCATGCTTTATGGATATAGACAGACAATTGCCAAGTTACTGCTGGCAACACATCTTTATTACCTAACTTCAGAGCTCAGGGGCAGTGTGAGAGGGGATGAGCTTCTGTATTGTTGACACTCCTAGTGGGTACTGCCGGGATCTGGGAGGTTGCGAGACGTGGTCTGTACATTTCTCCAATGACCTGAAAATTTGATTGTCAGAAATGGCTCCTGTGGTTCACCACAAAGGGGCTTCTCTGGAGCCCACAGTCAGCCCATTCCTTTTCCTAGCCTATTCACTGAGTTACCTTTGTTGCCTCTACACCTGGGATGCGGCAGTGTTCGTTTTTTGGAACCTGGCTAGTTTGCTGAGCATGTGGTGTATGTACTTGTAGTGGTTAATCTTTGAAATTGATGCAAGTGCTGCACGTAGAGGGGAGCAGTTAGCATCGTAGCTTTATAGACTTTGGTCTGTGAATTCATGCAAGTGTTATGAAAATACAATATGGGAGAGATTAGTACTAAATTAGCGTAGCTTTTATGATCTTTCAGTAAATTTACTGGGAAACCCTTGGGTCCTTTGCATGGATGGGGAACTTTGGGAGGTCTGGAAAGAGCCCCTTGAGACCCTGAACATGAAGCTGGTGAGCAACATAAAATGTCTGGGAAGAACACGGAGTAGGCATTGAGTCCAGGGATTCCTGTATTTTTCTGTGGAGAAAGGGAAAAGCACAAAAGTGAGTTTCTTCCAACGCTTTTTTTTTCTTGCTTTATCTTCCAATAAATGATGAACGTAGGATCTCTATGCCTGATGCCAGTAAGGGGAGAATCTGCAACATGACTACTTTCTAGGCATTTCGTATCCTATGAACAACTTGAATTTTTGGAGTTGGCTCTGGTTACGTTTTAGTCTGATTTTTTTTCAAAGCATGATTTTAAAAAGCAGACTATATTTTTTGTCCTCTTTGTTTTACTTATATCTATGTGTTTGTATCGTATAATATATAAGGTATAATAATCCTAACAATGTTATTAATGCTTCATAGATATAAGTAGCTAGCATAATAATAAATATTTTTTGTTCATTTTTCTGGCTAATACATACATGTAGACTGCTTTAGTTTCTACATTTTGCTTACTGGGAATTATTTTCAGACCAGCAGTTAAGCATCTGCTTTCATTGGTAGAGAATTTTTCACTCAGTCGTAAGAATCATTTATCTTTATTAGTGAGGATCTCTAGGACCTAGAGTCTAGGCCATGGTTTGGCACATCTTTCTTAAAGGGGCAATTAGAGTAAATATTTTCGGCTTTGTAGGAATATAGTCTTAACTATTCAACTCTGTTTTAGTGCAAAAGTAGTCATAGATAATATGTAAACCATTAAAACTTTACACATGAAATTAGGTGTCGGGCCTACAGGCCGTAGTTTATCTGTGCTTGGCGTAGCCTGTGGAAAAAAGCCCAGTGGAATCTTAAGACAGGAAAGAATGGTGGCATGGTGCCATCTTGGTGAATTTTCTCTATTGATATGTTTAAGATTGCTTCAATACAAGTTTTGTCAGATTGTCATTTTACTTAGCAATTGTCTTGCCAGAATTAGAATTACTCATTTTGATTCTCTTGAACTTATCAAATACTATACTGTCATTCATTGGCAGATTCTGATATAGTACATTTAAGAAAAGTTAATTGATTTCTATTGTATTTTAAAATGCCTATTTAACAATAATGTCCTCTTTTACAAATTTATTATAAGTTGAATGCATGTCCCCATCTCAGCTAGATTTTAATAATCAAACAAATACTTGAAGGAAAATCAAAGGATTTATCAGTATATTTATCCTTTTATAAATAGTATTCATTTCATTTTCTATCCTAATTTTTTTGTTTACAACCGAGAATGAATAATCTGTGCATACTTGAAAACCAAATGCTGCAATCCTGCTGTCTTGTTTATGCTTTGTGTCCACCTCCTTCAGAAAAGGATTTGAGGTGGCTCTAAAGTTGAAGCTACAGTTGGCCTTTGAACAGGGCAGGGGTCAGGAGGGCTGACCTCCACATAGTCGAAATCTTCGTATAACTTTTGACTCTTAAAAGTTAACTACTAATAGCCTACTGTTGACTGGAAGCATTATTGATAAAACAAAGTCGATTAACACATATTTTGTATATTATATGTATTATATACTGTATGCTTACAGTAAAGGAAGCTAGAGAAAAATGTTGTCAAGAAAATCATAAGGAGGAGAAAATATATTTATGGTACTGTACTGCATTTAGATAGCATAAGTTTACGTCATCTGTTTATAAGATGAATCGTCTGTCAGTACATGCATCAGCGTTGTCTTATATGATACAAAACACTGTAGTTGGTATATGTATTACTAACACTAGACGTCAAAAATGAAAAGATATTGTGAAGAAGAAATTCGTATTTATTTACATGTATAATGATTCATGCATTGATAAGAAGCAGCAATATGATTGCTTTATGGTAGACTAGTGTAATTGATAGAGTTGCATCGCTGTAGCCTAGCTATATACTACAAATGAATCATAAAATTTTATGGCCTAAGTATTACAGTCATATTCATATTACAGTATTGGAAACATCATTACGTTTTTTTAAAAACCACTTACCTGTGATGATAGGCTAATGGGCAGTTTCTCCAATTACAAGAGAGAGGCATGCTGTACAGAGAGGCATCTTGTATGGTAATGTAATTCTTTGAGAGCAAAGTTATAAAACAGTAAGAAGACTAACACATTATTAATTTTATATTAAATATCACCTTATGTCTCTGTAAGGATAAACTATTATCTACATATATTTTATGCATTCATGACATACCTAACTTTTCTTAAGTTTTTTGATAGTTCTGTGCTACCTGGATTGTCTGCAAGGTTTTTCAAATTGTCACAAATATTCCAAAAACTTTCCAATATATTTATTGAAAAAAATGTGTGTATAAGCAGACCCGCACAGTTCAAATCTGTGTTGTTCAAGGGTCAGCTGTACTATAACATGGAACGAGGAGCAGGGAAAACGAAAGAGTTACTGCAGCTGTGTCATGAATACAGACCTGATGACTTTTCAGGTAGCCGGAACAAATGAGGTTTTTTGCTGTCAAAGATAGATTTTGTTGTTGTTATTGTAGTTGTTATTTTCCCCTGAAACATCTTATAGACATGCAGTGTCCACATTTTCCATGTTTCCCCCAGATCCTAAGTGTGCACTGTGCATGCCTGGTGGATACACTGAGGGCAGAGAACCCCACAGTAGTTTTACTCTTCTGTTGGGCTAGTTAGCTTCCCTTGCTAGTGATGGCTTTATAGAATGATCTTTGAACTTAGTCACATCATTAATAAAATTCTTTAATAGCTTGCCCCAGACCTACCTCTGGGCATCTTTGTTGGCCATAGCTATCACCCTAGTGGAAGCTACCTGTATTTTCTTGTCCTAACCACTTGAAATAGTTTCCTATTGCTGTCATAACAAATTTCCACAAATGTAGTGAGTTAAAACAAGGCAAATTTATTTTCTTACACTTTTGTAGGCCAGAAGCCTGGTATGAGTCTCACCATAGTAAAATCAGTTCGTTGGCTATGCTACTTTCTGGAGACACTAGGAGAGAACCCGTTTCCTTGCTTACTTGGGTTGTTGGCAGGAACTGTGTACTTCCTTCTGGTTGTAGGACTGAGATCCTGTTTTCTGGCTGGCTTATAGCTGAGGGCCCTTCTCAGGTTCTAGAGGCTGTCACATTCCTTGGTGTGTGGACCTCTTCCTCTGTATTCAGAGCTGACAGCAGCAGGTGGAGTCCTGGTATTCCATCCTTCTGCCCCAGCCGGGAAGAGTTCACTGCTTTTAAGGACTCATGTGATTAGATGGGAGCCACTCGGACAGTGCAGGATAAATCTTCCCCATCTCCAGGTCTGTACACTTAATCACATTGCAGAGTTCCTTTTGTTGTGTAAGGTAACATAGTCACACGTCCCTGGGGATTAGAATGTGGACATTGTTGGTGGCAGTGTGGGTGTTGTCAGTTTTCATCCACATCACTGAACTACCTTCTCTGCTTTTCCTCTGTACTTAGTGCACTCATTTCTTTGTATAACAGCCAAAGTCATCTGACCAAAGCCATAACTTGTCTTTTCTGTGCTGCCCTACCAATAACTTCCCGGCTCACTTAAAATAAAATCCACAGTCCTCCTTATGGCCTCTACAGACCTCTGCTCAGACGCCACCTCTTCAGAGAGACTTTTCTGAACGTACATAAAATAGCAGTCTCTGCCATATGCTTAGCTTGTTTTGTTTTTCTTCCTATTATTATTTCTTGACATCATTATTAGAGATCTTTTTGTTTCCTGTCTTTCTCTTCAGAATGAGAGCAAGAGTTGTTTGTTCAGTGTTCTGTCTTCAGTGTCTAGAACACTGCCTGGTATGTAATAGATAGATATTTGTTGAATAATTGAGCGATTTTCCCACTTAGCCATGATCTGAACCCTCTTCTTCTGACACTGAACTTTAATGCTACCAATACTTGGCACATGTTCTTTTTTCTGCCTCTTATATCCTTTCCTCTGAATCTTTCCCTTTTCCCTCATGATCCTTTGTATCTAACGTTCAAAATCTAGCTTATAGCCTGCCTTCTGAATCAGTCTTTTACAGAATTCCCAGAGTTGGTTTTTCCTCTATGGTGACATTGTTTTGTTTGCATTTATATGTTTTTAGCTTTCTGTTTATTATATGACTCCTCAATTTGACTTTGTGGTTATGTGGAGTTTATTGCCCATTTAAAATGTAATTTCAAAATGTGAGTAATAACTTCATGCTTCAAAAATAAGAATAAAAATATTTACAGTGGAAAGCCTCACTCCCATTTCTGTCCTCAGCCACCCTCTTGCTGACAAGCCCTTTCTTGTGAATTTCTTTATACAAATATAAGTAAATGCTTTCCATATTAGTACACACTTTTCTGTACATTCTATTGTAGCATAGCGTTCCATGAATTTTTATTATTTTACTGGTTCCGTACTGATGGATGCCTGTGTTTCCATTGTTCTGCTTCTATAAACTGTGCTGCAGTGAGCAATCTTTGTTTCATATGTGAGCAGGTATATCCTTAGGATAAGTTCCTAGAAGTGGGACTTTTGGGTTAATGTAAAGCATCTGTTAACCTTATTTATCTTGAAACGCTCCGTACTTGGCAGTAGAAGTCTCTTATTAAATATCCAGACTGCCTAAATATTCAGGCTGCCTGAATGTAGACAGTTACTATATCATCAGCAGATAATGTTTATGTTCTCAGTTCTCAGATCCTTTTCTCCTCAGGATCATGGGCTTATAGGCCAGCCAACTAGTTTTTGGACATTCAGTGCCATTTGCATGCATACCTTAGACAGGATTATTCTTGAATTCTTTCTTTATACATTTATTTTCTTACACTATGGAATTTCAAGCAGAATATTTATTAATACTGTGTCTGGGATGTTGTGAGTATCCTTATTCAACCAGAACAAAAGTTGAGATTCACTGTGCTCTCTTCATGCCCCCATGTTTGTACTTGAATATCTATGTCACCTATGGCTAAAGTGATTTTGAGAACATTATGTTATAAACAAGAGATTTTATGAGGAAGCATTATGCCTACTAGAAACTAAGATAAACACTCATTGTTTATTCTTCTGATTTAATAAGAAAAATCTTAGTATTTGACATTTCATTATACAGAGAGAAAAATTTGATTTGTTATTCTGCTTTTTCACCTTTGCTTTAGAATTTGTTGATGCTGGAATAAACTGCCCCAAAGTTCTCTAGCACAGATTCTTCAAATGGTAATGATTACTCATAATTCATGCCATGGCAGTGAATGTATTAGAAATAGAAGAATGGCTTGAAGTTGACATGCCATGATGTATTTAAGGTACAGACATAATAGATAATATGTTGAAGGCAACTTACAAGGGATGGTATGCCTAACATAACAAAGGTGATGAGGATTTCTTAGGTAGAGAGAAAATCCCTTGTGAGACATCTCCTTTAGGGTTTGACTTTGTAACCATTCATTATACCTTAACTTAAGGCAGTCATGTTATATTGTGTGTAAAATCATGTTATTACTTATCCTCCATACTGGCTTCCTCAGACAATAACAAAGGACTCAAAAGCAAACTGGCATCTGTGATATTTTCAAGATTTCAATTTCTAGAGCACCTCTTGGAGTCAGTCTCCATTTTTCCCTTTGTCACCCACCATCTTTGTAATACCAGTAATTTACTGTCACGATGGCTAGGTTGTCCGAGTCATCTGTGAAATTATTTTATTCAGTAAATAACTAAGATACCCAGAAAATGTTTAATAAACTTTAGAGCTCCATTCCAGATGACTAAACTTTTTTTTTTTTTTTAACAACACCTAGTTGCTAAAAGGAGAAATTTTAGGTACCTGGTTAGTTCATTTATGTGGAAAAGCTTAACCATTTGGCTAAGTCATCATTATTGTACTTAATTGTAATGTACTATTTTTATAAAAATATTTATTCTTAATAGTATTTTAGAAGAGCTAACCTTTATAAGGATAAATTTTTATTTGTGTGTGTGTGTATTTGTTTTTGGAAAGTTAACTTATACTACTGCCATATGCATGTATGAAGAATATTTCCTATGAACGAAAGGTTAGCAATAAGAAAATTCAATATGACACTCATGTTCCCTTGTTTTCAGCCTTTAAGGTTTTATTTGAAAACACCAAGTCTGTTTAAAATTTTTTATGAGCTTTGGTAAATACTTTTTTCTTAGATGGTTTCCCCCCCTGTGGTTTTAAGAGAATCTCAATTATTCTTTTAAGTTGTGAGAAGCCTAAAAGTGAGTGCTTATTACTCAGAAAATATTCTGTTTGAGAAGAAAGTAATTTAAAGAAATCAGAAGCGGAAGTTAATTTGTTTCCTGGAAACTTTATATTGGTTCAAGCTTACGCAGTTACTGTGGACCCTATCTAATTATCGTAATTTTATTTATGTGCATGACATTAAATTTACATAAAGTAGAAGGAGAAAATATGACGAGCTTTTAAGTACTAGGGAGGAAAAAGCAGATCGGGTATAAAAAGCAAGCAATTTGCAAATCAGCTATACATTTCAGGGAAGTATAGGGGTAAAATGTTAACAGAAGACACTTTTGATAATATGAAGAGGTAACATGAAAGAAAAATACCACTGGCTAGCAACCTGAAAAGAGATTCTGCTTTTAGCTTCTGAATTGTCACTAATTGTCTATGGGACTCTTCCATTCCACAGTTATGTTTATATTATTTTACAGGCTTCTTTAGGTTAATATGTTTTTGTGATTGCCATGTAGAATTAGACTGAGGACATTTTTGAGAAGGTTTACATATATTTTTTTGTGGATACTTTCATTTTGAAGGTCAGGAATGCGTGTGATTCTGGCAGTTCATCTGCCCCAATATTCATGGGTTCATTTAAAAAAAACCAAATTTGTATCTTGACAGATTTTCCTGAGCTCATTTGGAACTGACTTGAATATAGTGCAAAAGGTGCTAAGTGTATGTTAACTTGTGCTAGAGGTGTAGAATTTGTACCTCTAAGGAACTATGGGAAATATTTTTTTATTGGAAGTGGGGCAATTGATTTGAAACATACAGAATACTTGTTTTTTTAGGCCCATTTAATATTTAAGGTCATTTTGCTAATTTAGGATCTTAAAAATATATGTTGTATGCAGGTTTGTTTTTTTTAGAAAACTGAGTAAGCTACCATCTTAAGATTTGCTGTATTTGAGAGGTAGTCCGAAACAATCCAATAAAAGCAAATGTTACTGTATTTAGGGGACTTAGTGACTTCTACATTTTCAAACCAATAGAGAAAAACTCATTTCAGAAGAGTGCTGGGGCTGGGAGTGGTAGGAGAGAGGAGATGTCCTTCTCCCTAAAGAAGCTCTTCTCAACACACAACATTGGCATGTATAACTTTTGTCATATGTGACTTTTATTTATTCAGCCTTTTTCAGAGTAAGCTGTCAGTTATTTTGGAGAAAATAAGCTTTGCTTTTGCCTAAAAAATATCTTTGAGCAAATAAGGTAAATATAAACTAAATATTTCGAGGATAAGTGGATTAACTGCCAATAAGACAACAGTTTTTGGCTTTCTAAGATTGGTTTCACTGAGCAGCCCTCTTGGCTTTAATTTTGTTTTAAACAGAAATCAGAAACCATTTTCATGTGTGCTCAGAAAGGATGTTTTTCACAAACGAAATGGTGACTTTAAAAACTTCATTTTGATCAGGTGATCTTTGGCTAGTGTCCTTGGTATTTTGAAATGAATTTTGATACAGGTTGTTAATAGCAGAGATTTTGTACTCTGTATTCAGTGATGGACCACATGGCTTTGATGAGTTGGTACCTCGGAACAATCCATGCATACATAGCTTACCATTTATTGACTCACGAGCAATAGGCATAGAAAAGAAAAGATTTAAATTTTATCTTGAAGAAGGTAAAATCTTAAATCTTAATATTTTTTTTCTGTCCTTGATGATTTTTAATTTCTTTCTACCTTTTCATTTTTCTACTAGGGTGACATACCTTCTGTTGAATACCTCTTACAAAACGGAAGTGACCCGAATGTTAAAGACCATGCTGGATGGACACCATTGGTAGTTTCTAGTTGTTTGTTTTTTTATTATCATTCTGTTTATGTTTTATAGTTATTATAGTTTATAGTTATATAGTCACCTATATATCATCCTCTACCACATATACAATCTCTTTTTAATCTGAAGAACTTATATTTTCAACAAATAAGAGTAAATGATTATGTTTTATCTAGCTTTTCTGTTGTGACGGGCGAAAAATTGGCTACCTTTTGACTGACTACATTTAGATTTAAGAATCCAGTTACACCATATTGCTGAATTTAGCTCATTTATGGAGAGGTAACTGCTACAGCTGACATCTGGCTCCATTCTGCAGCATTGCATGTCATTGGAACCACATTTCTTGGAACAAAGAGAGGTCGGAGGAACTGGGTGTAGCAATGTATCACAAGGCAGTGATTCTTATCGAGGATCTGTCTTAGTCTCACTTATACCCTATCTAGGGTATGACACACAGAGGCAGTAGAAATCTTTGCTCATGTTAAACATTTTTTAAAGTCTTTGCTTATTATTACTAAAAAAAAAATGTGAAGGATAATCTGGGAAAAGAATGGTACAAATACATGGGAACAAGTGCTATATCGGCTAATTACATTAGGACAGTAACATGTGGCTTGAATGCAGCCATAGAAGTGTTAAGAGATGAGGTGGATGCCCTTATTCTGTGAACTGTAAATTCACAGAAATTGAGAGAGTCTCATTAGAATAGGTGCACATAGGGTTTTAAAGTTGTATATAATGACTTCTTGCCAATTTTTTAAGCTGGGAGTGTTTATTCTGGATCAGAGTCACTTTGTTGTTTGGACTCCACAGGCTGGCAAACCTTTTCAAAGAATGGTTAATTTTTCTTTTAAGCCACTCAGGCAAACTGTAGTAGAAGTTGGTGAGTGATTTAGAGGACCTAATGCCTTATTTGGATCCCTTTCTCCTAGAAATAGACCTACAGACATTTAATGTGGTGTATCGCCTATTAAGATTTCAAAGTATGTACTTAAAAAGTATGGCATGCCAGAGGTTTATTAGAATACTACAGCATAGTGGCATTTTTAGCAGATCGTTAAACATAAGGAAAGATGTGCATGTAAAGCATCTTTGAACATTCATTCAGTAAGCTCTTTTTGAGTGCCTACTCTGTGTTTTTTCTGTTATCATTGGCACCAGCCATACAGTATCTGTAGCTTCAGCAGTTGGAGAGGCTTTTCTTATAAATACTCATTCTAGGATATTCACTTTGTTGGGTGGTTATGTATACATGCAGGTGCACCGCTTAGCTTATGGCTAAGCCCCTGATTTGGTGAGTTCTCTTCAGCCTTGGAGGATTTCAGATTTTATGCATGATCTGGTTGTTAAATATTTTCTGTGTTTTTTTTTTTTCTTGTTTTAGATTTCTTACTGTAGAACAATTTAGGAGCCATAATTGGCCCAAAGCTATATTTTCTTCCAAATTAAGAGAGCTTGACCCAAGGCTCAAATGAAAAAAATCTTTTTCCATGAATTGCATAAATCTTGATCGCCATGCATCTTACCATAAAGACTATTAATAGTGGCTTTTACTCTGTCAACAACTTATGGTTTAGTACGAGTATTTAGGTAAGAACCAATTTACTGATTGAGGTTCACATTTTTCTGAAGTGTGGTTTTGTTATGATGCTGTTCATTGCTCTTCCTCATCACTCTTCTTTTTCTTTAATTAGCACGAAGCCTGCAATCACGGGCACCTGAAGGTGGTGGAATTGCTGCTCCAGCACAAGGCGTTGGTGAACACCACTGGGTATCAGAATGACTCACCTCTTCACGACGCAGCCAAGAATGGGCACGTGGATATAGTCAAGCTGTTACTCTCCTATGGAGCCTCCAGGAGCGCGGTGTAAGTAGTTCAACTTAAAAACTGTTTTTTTTGCTGACTTATTCTTGAATCAAGGTCTGTGATGAAACAGAGACTTTACTACCCAAGTTGATGGCTCTGTTTTCTTTCACAACTAAATTTAGATGTGGCCATTATATTCTGGATTTAAAATCAGCATTCATGCCCTTTTCCTTTATGATACTTACGTATTTGAGGGAGATTTGCTCTTTTAATTCAGAAAGAGTTGTCAAGTTAACTTTGGAAGCTTTGACTTTCTGGCAAAATTCACTTAGTTTCTATATTATATAAAGTGATTCATACTTATTAATAAGGCAAGAATTAGAAGCATATAACTACTTTGTATGCTTCCCAATACTTTAGAATTGTTTTAAATATTCTATTCCTTTTCTCCTTTTTTTTCCCGCATATTTAGTGTAACCACGGTTAAAATATGTAAGAATTCAGATGTTGGGCAAGTGCAGTCAAATTATTTCTTAGATTTTTTTACATCATTCAAATGAGCTCTGGGTAAATTGTTTTGCAGTGTTAGGGCAGAGAGACACATTAGTGAATGCTGGCGGCTGCATTTTAAAATTGCTGTTTTCAAGAGTGTCACAAGCAAATGCTGTGTGTGGATTTTATATCTTTAATCTCTAACTTGGTTCATGTCTCCCTATATATTATTTTACTCTTTTCAGTTAACGAGGTAGTTGAAATGAAAATGCAAGAATTGCCTCTCTGTGCCAGCATTACTTCTACAGGTTTGGAAGGAGCACACAAAAGTCAGGACTTAACGCTGGTTACAGAGGCAAATAAGGATCACAAAATGCAGAGCTTCTAGGTTGTAATTTTTTTTATAGGTAATCATATAATGTAATTGAAAAACAAGTTAATAACACAGGAATATACCATACCTTGGTGCTGTTAGTTTTGATAAGTGTTTTTTTTTGTTTTTTTTTGTTTTTTTTTTTGGTACATGGGCCTCTCACTGTGTGGCCTCTCCCGTTGCGGAGCACAGGCTCCGGACGCGCAGACCCAGCGGCCATGGCTCACGGGCCCAGTCGCTTCGCAGCATGTGGGATCTTCCCGGATCGGGGCACGAACCCATGTCTCCTGCATTGGCAGGCAGACTCTCAACCACTGCGCCACCAGGGAAGCCCTGTAGGTGTTTTTAATATCCTTTATTTCCCATCACATGTAATAAGATAGGGCAAGCTCAGGGAATACATATCTTATATTTTTCAATTTTTCTGTTTTTTTACATACACACACATACACAGTATGTATTCATGTATGTGGGTGTATATATACATATATATACATATCTAACAGATATGACCCTCCTGTGGGCATAGCAATCCATTTGATAGAGCAAGTGGTTGCTTGGGTCAGGTGAAACAGAATAGTTTCTATTCATGGGTTCTTAAATCAGCCATGACTACTCTAATGAATGGAGGACTAGTCAGGACATTAGGGATTCCAGCTTTTATTTGTGACTCCATTATTGACTTTATAGCCTTGGGCAGGTTAGTTTCTGTGCCTTGGTGTCCTTACCTATAAAACATGGGTGATGCCGGCTGCTTTTCTATTTCCTTAGAGCATAGTGAGGATTAATGAGCCAAAACACAGGGCCTGTCTTATGGTGTGTGCACCATGATTCTTCACTACATCGTGAAGCCCATTAATACACAAGGTGAGGGCCTGAGACAGTGAGCGGGTCTGCTTTCACAGGTGCCTTCTCAGATAGCTGTGTTGTTCTCAGTAGGCTTACGTAGTGAAGTGGCAGTTTTAGGTACATCGATAGCCCAGCACTGTCCAGTAGATCTTTCTGCACTCATGAAAATGCTCCGTTATCTGTGCTGGGCACTCAGTAGCTACTAGACATCTGTTACTATTCAACACGTGAAATGTGGCTATTGCTACTGAGGAAATAAATTTTAAAATGTATTTTAATTAATTTAAATAGTCACATATGCCAAGTGGCTACTGCATTCCAGAGAGCTGGTTGATATAATTAGGATAGTAGGGAAGGAAGGTTTATTTGGTGACAGAAGTTGGGAATGATGTTGGATAGAGGATAGTAAGGCAACTATAGGGCAAATGCAAGAGTCGATTTAATCTAGGGTATAACAGGTTGGGAGCTGTTTCTAAACATCCTTATTTTGTGGACTACTGGTCATTATACTTAAGTATTTTCTGTGTTTTCTGCTTTCTGTTTTATTTTGTGGTAGTTGTTGTTGACGCGATTGGCTTTGCCATTTACTAACTGGTTTCCTTTTCAGATTACTTTTCATAAAGCAGCCCAAGAACTTTAAAAATATGCAATTCTGGTCAAATGACTTACTTGCTTAAAACCCTTCACTGGCACCTCTTAATGTTTTTAAAATAAAAGTCAGACTTTAGAACATGGTTTGTAGGGCCCCAGATGGTCTGGCTCTCCTCATCCTTCCAGACCCGTCTCTCCACAGTTCCTCCTGTCCCCCTTCTCCTTCAGCCTTTTTTTTGCACTAGCATTTCTAAATTTTTATTTCCTTAAAATGTGCCAAGCTGTTTTGCTTCCTAACCTTTAAATATGCTTTCTCTTTGTCTGGAGTATTCGTTTTTGGTGGTCAGTTTCTCATTCTTTTGGTTTCATCTTAGGTATCATTTCTTTCTGGCTGGCTTTCCCGAATCCTTTGTCTGTATGTGACGCTTCCTCCCAGTCATAGACCAGAGGTGGTAGTGCACCTGCCTCTTACTATCTTCTCATTAGGTAGTATGCTCTAGGTACCAGGGATCGTGCCTGCTCTCCCAGGCCCTGCCGAGTGCCTAACGTAGTCTGTACCCACATTTATTTGTAGAGTGAATTAGTAAGTGTTCGAATGCATAAAAAGACGGTATATTTTTTCCTCTCTTGATAAAAGGGGCTGATGAGCTGAAAATAGGAATTGCTTCCTTCTGCTCCCAACTTGACTATAATTGTGAAGAGAATGTCTAAAACTAAGTTTCCGTAAGCTGCACCTTGTCTAGGCCGGTAGAATGGGTTCCTGGTAGATGCCAGAGTAAATGATATGTGCTCCCTGAGCAGAATTGTTAGTCTCTTGCCCATTAGGCACCCATGTTACCTTTTGTGGGATCACAAAATAATTTCCCAAAGTAATTCCTCCAGCCTTGGCATTTTAAGGTTTTAGGGTTCTTACTACTCTTTTTTTTTTTTGCCTGAAGTTCTTGTTCCTTTTAAGCCATTAATATCTCAGACTCCAGACTCTGAGTTGGCAAACACGCTTTTCTTTTTTTCTCTGTTACTCTTTTTTTTTTGCAGTATGCGGGCCTCTCCCGTCGCAGAGCACAGGCTCCGGACGCGCAGGCTCTGGACGCGCAGGCTCAGCGGCCATGGCCCACGGGCCTAGCCGGTCCGCGGCATGTGGGATCCTCCCGGACCGGGGCACGAACCTGTGTCCCCTGCATCGGCAGGTGGACTCTCAACCACTGCACCACCAGGGAAGCCCTTTCTGTTACTCTTAATGTATCTCTTTTCTCAATAACCAGGACTAGACTCTTTCCATCCCTGGGAGAAGAGTAGAGACCTTCTCCCTACTCTTAGAGTAGAAGAAAGTAGTAGAAGAAAGGGCAAAAACTATTCTTTTATCTTTCCTTCTTTAGGGCTTGGTACTTTGACTAATTGAAGTTGTAGATAAGTAGGGTTCTTTTGCTTATTCTAAATTTCTAAATGGCATTCTTTAGCTCTAGAACAGACATTTTGGCAATCTTTATTATCTCAAAGTTGAAGTCGTCTTTCTACTTAGATGCCTTCTTTTCCTGGGTTTCCAATGAAATGCTGTTAGGTTTTCTCATTCTCTTCTCCATCACTCCCTTTACTTCTTAAACCTCCCCAGTTGTTTTACCTGCTACTTGTATTCTAGTAGGAGGGAACAGACAGTTATATTAGTGGTTACAGAACAGTATGATACAGGCCTTCATAGCTCAATGCCCCAAGATTCTGTGAAAATCCAGGGTAGGGGCTAGAAATATGACTAGAGGATGTCATGAAAGGCTTTCTAGAGGAAGTAGCACTTCAGCTGAATTTGAAGAAAAAGAATAGGAGGATGGGCTTTTCAGAGAGAGGATGATGGGTGCTAAGGTACTACGGCCAGACTGCTTGTTGGTTCACTTCTAGGAGCTGATACAAGACTGGAATGAAGGGAGGGAGGAGGATGAGATGAGAGGCCAGAGAAGGTGGGCAGAAGCAGTGAAAGGCCTTGTGTGCTAAAGAGTTCAATTTTTTTTTTTTTTTTTTTGCGGTACGCGGGCCTCTCACTGCTGTGGCCTCTCCCGTTGCGGAGCACAGGCTCTGGACGCGCAGGCTCAGCGGCCATGGCTCACGGGCCCAGCCGCTCCGCGGCATGTGGGATCTTCCCGGACCGCGGCACGAACCCGCGTCCCCTGCATCGGCAGGCGGACTCCCAACCACTGTGCCACCAGGGAAGCCCTAGAGTTCAAATTTTAAGTTGAAAACTTTCACCTTCACACTGGGCAGGAAGTTCAGTGAAGAGGTGTGTCCAATAATCTAGGGTACAAGTGATGAGAGTCTGAATTAAAGTCGTGACAGTAGCAGTGGGGGGTGGAGGGGGAATTGGCTGTTTTTATCAATTTATTCCTTCACATGAAGTTTGGTTTACTATGTTAAGTTTCAAGAATATCCTATTATGATTTTGATTAAAATTGGGTAAGTGTATAGATAATAGAGGATTAATAAAGTTGATTTCTCACTCAGGACCATGGTATGTTTCTCTGTTTAAGTCTTCTGTTATACATCTTAGTCAAGTTTTTAATCTATTTTATATATGTGTGTTTGTATACACATGGAACTAACTATTTATTGAGATTTTCCTAGGTATTTGAGCCTTTTGTTGCCCTGGTGAAGTGGATATTCTGTTAATAAATAAAACTTGTTATTCCTGGTATAGAGGAAAGCTGTTGATTTTAGTGTGTTTCTCTTATACCTAGCCAACACCTAATTTGAAGGATTTAATAGTCATTTATTAACTTTTATTTCTTACTGCCTTTGTCACAGTTTCCAGAACAATATTATAAAATAATATTGATAGTTGGCATGCTTGTTTTATTCTCATTTTTAAAAAATAGTGATTGTAGGTTTATAAGTCACTATTAAAATCAATATTAAAAATAAAGATCTTCTCATACAGATGGGCAACAGGCACATGAAAAGGTACCCATATCACTAATTATTAGAGAAATGCAGATCAAAACCACAGTGAGGTACCTGCCACCTCACACTAGTCAGAATGGCCACCATCAAAAAGTCTACAAGTAATAAATGCTGGAGAGGGTGTAGAGAAAAGGGAACCCTCCTACACTGTTGATAGGAATGTAAATTGGTGCAGCTGCTATGGAAAACAGTATGGAGACTCCTTAAAAAACTAAAAATAGAGCTGCCATATAATCCAGGAATCCCACTCCTGGGCATACACCTGGAGAAAACCATAATTTGAAAGGCTGCATGCACCCTGATGTTCATTGCAGCACTGCTTACAATAGCCAAGACATGGAATCAACCTAAACGTCCATTGACAGGAATTGATAAAGAAGAGGTGGTATACGTATAAATACAATGGAATATTACTCAGCCATGAAAAAGAATGAAATAATGCCATTTGCAGCAACATGGATGGACCTAGAGATTATCATACTAAGTGAAATAAGTCAGAGAAAGACAAATACCATATAATATCACTTTTATATGGAAGCTAAAATATGATGCAAATGAACTTATTTACAAAACTGAAACAGACCCACAGACATAGAAAACAAACTTATAGTTACCAAAGGGGAAAGGGGATGGGGGAGGGATAAATTAGGAGTTTGGGATTAACAGATACAAACCACTATAAATAAAATAGATAAGCAACAAAGTCCTACTGTATAGCACAGGGAACTGTATTCAATATCCTATAATAAACCATGGTGGAAAAGAGTATGAAAAAATATATATATATGTGTATATATGTATGTATAACTGAATCACTTTGCTATATACCAGAAAACAGCACAACATTGTAAATCAACTATACTTCAATTAAAGAAAAAAATCTTCCTCCCAGTTATTTTACCATTTTTAAACAAGACTATTTTATTTTATTAAGTGATTTTGAGATGATCTTAGACTTTTTGCCTGTTGATGTCATTAACATATTTTAAAATATTATACCATGTTACATGCCTGGGATAAACTTGACTTAGTGTATTGTGTTATTCTTTAAACAAATACTTTATATTAGTTTGCTAGGGTTTTATTTAAGACTTTTGCATCTATAGGTGTAAGTTAGAATGGTTTGGTTTTTAGGTTTCATTTTTTGCCCTCAGATTTTGATATGAAAATCATACTTACAGCTTCTTAAAAATAATCAGGATGCTTTCCACCTTCTCTGGTCTGGGGGATGTGAATGGAGTATCTTACAGAAATAATTCCCACCCTGCCTCCTGTTTTCCATCCCCTGTCCCTTGTCTCCAACCTGATATAACATTATTTATTTTGATAACTTTCATACTGTATAATATTTGGAGATCTCTCTTAATTTGGTTACTAGTTGTTATCACTCTGAAATACTAATGTATTAATAATAGAGTGCAGGAACTAAAGAGAAACGGACTTTTTGTTATCCCATTAAATTTATTCTGAAATCGTCCCTGTGGACTATAATACAAAGTTTACCTATTTTATAGTTTTATCTGAGGCCATATGTGTACTTCTGACTTTATCTTTTATTTTGATTTAATTTTAATATTCTAATACTTTACTGTTTTCTTAAAGTCACATTTTGCTTGGAGTACTTTCTTATGTGCTTTGAGCTTTTGCTGTGCAAACTTTGGCGTTTTTTAAATGCCTCTTACATTTGAATACAGTGTTAATTCATTTAACTCTGAATTTACTTGTGTTTTGCATGAGAAATTTACTTCTTAAGGACTAAAATGAGAGTCCATTACCTAAGAAGGAAAATTTGTTCTATATTAACTTCAGATGTGAGAATAAGGTTCATATCTTCTATACTTCTTTGTTGCTCAAGAATATTTTTATTGATAACTGTTCAAAACCTCCTTGGCTATCCATCTGCACTGCCTTCTGTGCATCCCAGTGTGGACTTAAAACCAAAGCTATTCCAGTCACATCAGAACTATTTTGAGTGTTTGGAGAATATCATATGCTTTTTTTTTTTTTTTTTTTAACAGAAATACAGAGTTTAGGATTTGTTACTTGGTCTGCTATTAACAGAGTTTTCCTTGCAAGGAGGTAGAATTCTTAATTAGAAAATAGTATATAGACCATTGGACTTACTAATTATTCCACTGCCCTAGTTAATGTTTAAAAAATTAATATGTAACAGATAATTTATGTTTTATAGCTTTTAAAAAAACATGTTGCTCTTTTGAATTTCTCTGCTTTTTCTTGCTTCACCGCAATTCAAGTGACTTGAAAACTTAAAATCTATGTTTGCAATTTCATAGTTGTTCATAAAGGATTTCATCATGGACCATCTTGGTATTCTGTCATGCATGATAGGTTTAGCGTTAGTAAAAAAACCTTTTTGCGTGTGTGTTTGGGATTGAATGATCTATATGTGCAAGTGCAAGTTTAAATTTGCCCATCTGTCCTTCTCCCCTTCTACTGGTGGTAAAACTCATCTTGGGCACAGTTGTAGGTGGGTGTCTATTCTATCATTCTTGAGGGGAAGAGGACATTGAGGTGCTATACTATATTCTGAACTCTACCTTTGGGGTAAAGCCAAAATGTTAAACTCCTGAAAAAAAGCTGAAGTGTTAAACTTCCTTTTTATTAGCCTTAGTGATTAAAAAGAATCCTAGTGAGGAAAGGACTTTTCAGAGTCATCTAGTTTATACTTTTTATCTTTACATTGTACGTTCATACTTTTTATCTTTTATGTTGTACCATATAGGAAAACATAAATCTACTCCTATTTTAATGTTGCTAAGAAACCAGGTTTCTGTCCTTCCCTTTAGTGTATATCTAAATTGTCATTACAAAGCATACATGAAGTATGTCATAAAATTGGAGAAAATAAAGAGAAGAGGTCAACACTGGAGATGTAACTTATGTTCCTATATCTTCATTTTGTATCTGTCTCCCCCAAAATGCCAGTCTGTTAATATTAATAGCAAGCAATTATTGAGCACTTACTATCTGCCAGGCACTGTTTTAAGTGCTTTTGATACATTAATTCATTTGGTCCTTACATATACATTAATTCATATATTAATCTGATGAAGTAGGTTGTATTCTCATTTTACGGATGAGGAAACAGAGACATAGGAGATTAAATACCTCTAAAGTCATACAACTATTGAGTGGCAGAGCTGGAATCTAAATTCAGGCCGTCTGATTGTGTAACTCTAGCTCTTAGCTACCCTGCTCTATTGATGATATCCCTTCTGCTTACAACCGTCTAGGGAGCTGTTCAGGGTTTCTTGTGCCCTAAGGAGACAGTCTACCTCTTCAGTACCATCCTTTTTGTTTCTGGTCACAGCTTACATTTCCAGAACACCCCATTCTTCTGTGCATTCTCTCTCTTCTCTCTCTGTCTTTCTCCTCCTTCTTCTCTTCTGTCTTTCTTGCTCTTCTCTTTGTTTTTAAATTTTTTGGTGTTTCTCGTTTGCCACACTAGCTCACTTCAACGCCTTCGCACAAGGCCTTCGCTACTCTCTGCTGGGAGACTCATTCTACTTCTGTACCTCCTTTTATTCTTTCTCCTTTCACATATAAGCAGCTTCACCAGGCTTTTAAGTTCTTCCTATTTTCTTTCCTCTGCTTTTGCCCCACTGAGCTCTGTGCAGACCTTATATCTCATTGGTTCTTACGGGAGCACAGGCTCCGGACGCGCAGGCTCAGCGGCCATGGCTTACGGGCCCAGCCGCTCTGCGGCATGTGGGATCTTCCCGGACCGGGGCACGAACCCGTGTCCCCTGCATCGGCAGGCGGACTCTCAACCACTGCGCCACCAGGGAAGCCCCCACACTGCATTTTTTTACATGAACATTAATGACCATTATATAGATACCATGTAATATTAAAAAAACAGAAAATTTTAAAAGAAATGTTCATTTTAGAAAATTTTTCTTCCATGGTATAATAAATTAAAATCATTTTGAAACCATATGTAAAGAAGTGGAATAATAGACATGGTGCTATAGTTTTAACAATTTATGATTGGAAGACTAGTCATGGGCAATATGGAATATTGTTGGAATGAATGGAAGGAAAATGTGACCTTGTCAAGTCATTGGAACCTTTCTCTCTGTTTTCTAATCTATGAAATAACCATTGTACCATGTTTCTGAGGTCTCTTCCAGTATAATATTCTGTGACTCGTGAATTAGCGCATGCTGGGAATTCTGCGTCAGCATGTTCTCTGCAGCACGTCAGTTTGCTCTGTGATGGCTGTGATTATTGTAGATTATAGTGTACATACATAGTAAAATTAATTTAAAAAGTGCCCTGTTTACTACTTTATTAAATTGTTTGTCATGTGGCATAGTTTTCCTTCTAGTGGATCTAAATTCCTATCTTGTGAATTTGTCTAATTTCTGTATTTGTTTATATAGACTATGGAGCCTATAATAGCTACAGTAAATGACTTTTACTTGCATTTGAAAGCATCTCACCCCATAGTGATTAATGATTATGAAGCTATATTTTAAAATATGAATATGAATACACAAGAATACAGAGTTGTGAAAAACTTCATGTGTAAGTAACAATAAATTCAGTTAGAAATACTCCCTATAAAGGTCTGGTGTCAAATTGAAGTTTTATATCTTTTTTCTATTCAGCAGCTTGTGGTACTTGATCCTTATGCCTTATGTGAATTCTTGAGTCATTTATTTTAGTAAAAATTGTATATTATTAAGGAAGTTGAAAAAGTTGTTCCACTAGTGTATTCATTTAGTTAAGAATCAAATCACACATTTTATTTACTTAAACCCATCTGCACTTATTTTACCAGTAACATATTTGGTCTGCGGCCTGTGGATTATACAGACAGTGAAAATATGAAATCGCTGTTGCTGCTACCAGAGAAGAATGAATCATCATCAACTAGCCATTGTTCAGTAGTGAGTATGGTTTTAGCTTTGGGAAATTTATGTATTTTATTGAAATCAGTTATAAAACAAACATAATGACAAAATTTCCAGTTAGCAAACTGCTTTTATTCACCAATTATTGAGCACTTTCTGTGTAGTAGCTATTGTGAATTCAAGTTCAAAGACATAATCAGAATAAATCAACAAATATTTATTAACCTGCCCCCTCTATATTTTAGGCAGCACTCGTACAGCAATAAATATGACTGATAGAACTCTTATTCTCAAGAAGCTTACATTCTAGTGAGATCTAGGAAAGAAAAAGACTGTAAATATGTAAACTAATAAAATAATTTCGGAAACTTATAAATGAGTGCTTTGAAGCAGATCTTATAGAGTGTAACAGAGTGGAGAATGGGGGCTCCAAAAAAGGCACTGTTTTAGCTGGGTCATCGAGGAGGGCCTTTAAAGAACCGATACTTGGTCTGAAACCTGAATGACGATGAGCGGGCATCCAGGTGAATGTCTGGAGGACAAGTGTCCAAACAGAGGGGACAGCAAGTATGTAGGCCCTTCAGTGGATGACCCTGGTGTATTTGAAGATTAGAGAGAGGGTCATTATTGCTAGTGAATAGGGCATGTCTAAGAGTAATGGGAAACCATTGATAGGATTTAAAGCAAGGAATGGTATGATTTGATTTATGCTTTAGAAAGTTCACTCTAGCTGCTTTCTAATCAAGAAACATGGTGTGGCAGCAAGAGTGGAAGCAGGGAGATTACTTAGGACTGTTTCTTTGTGACAGGAGAAAGATACCGTCCTGGATTAAGGTAACAGCAGTGGAGATTATGAGAAGTAATGAGATTAGTATGTATTTTTGAGTTAATGCCACCAGAACTTTTGGATGGATTACATACAAAGTGTGGAGAAGGAGTAGAATTAATAGTGGAGAAGATGGTGGTGCTATTTACTGCCTTGTGGAAAGAATGCCTGTTCCTTAGGAACCTCTAGTTTAGTGGGGAATATGGATGTAAAAAAAATTATTACACACTGCAGTGAATTTGTAATACATGCCATAGAAAATGTACAGTAGAATCATGAAGGAAGAAGCTGACTTTAGGAGGGATCAGAAGAGAAGGTGACAAGGTGTTTAAGTAAGACTTTAAAGGTACAACTTTTAACAGGGTATCTAATAGAGTGCTAGTGGCTGCACATAACGAAAACGTTCACGCAAATGCTTAAAGACAGCGTATTATCTTATGTAACGATAATCCCAATATAGGATAGCTCTTAATTTGGTTAGTTTAGCAATTACGTGGCTGCACCAAAGACCCAAATTATTTCTGTTGTTCTACTTCGCCATCCTCCGCTTGGTGGCTTTGTCCTCACTAATCTCCCTCCTAGTGGCTGCAGGATAATTGCCACAATTCCAGATGTGACAGTGTCCAGCGTTAGGACCAAAACCTTTCCCAGAAGCCTTCCAGTGGACTTGCCCTTTATGTCTTACTGGTCAGGACTGGTCACACAATTGTTTTTGGCATACATCACGGTTGAAGATAGGGTCAGTCCTTGAAGAGTGGGTGTCTGAACAAAATTAGGATTCTCTTAGTGTGGAGGGAGTGAGGAATGGCTTTTGACTGCTTGCTGCAATCAGGTGTACGAAGCAGGGATGGCAGGACAAATCTAAGGGACAGCTGGTCAGAGAAACAGAGACACGAAGGAACTTAGAAATTTGAGAAACTAGAGTTCAGTGTTAGAGGAGCATGAGGTGTGTTAAAGAGCAGTTGGAGGTAAAGAGGTTGTGAAAGACCTTGAGTTCCCTGTGGAGGAGTTTAGACTTTATTCCTCAGTTAGTGGGGCGCCTTCAGCGTGTCTCTAAGTGGAATGGGACTCTGCAGGGGGTAGTTGGGGGCAGGCCGGGACTGAAGACTGGTTAGGAGGCTATTGAAGTGGGAGTGAAATGGTGAGGACTGGAACTACAAGTGGTGGGGGAAGGAGGAGGTGTGTGGAGAGGAGATGAGGGCTTTTAGAGAGACAGGGATGGTGGACGCACTGTATCTTAGCAACTGCTCAGATGGGGGAAAATGAGAGAAAAGGATGAGCTGAGATCTAGAACTGTTCAGAGAAGACTTCTTGTCTAGTGAGGGCAGTGGAATAGTGATTGACCCCATTGTTTAAGATAAGGAGGTCACCGAAAGTGTTTATAATTTGAGGTGGTCATAGGTGCTGTCACAGGCTGGTTACCCTTATACTTTGAAAACTCTTAATGTCCTGCTCTAGACTTAAGCCTTTTAAGTGTGCCCCATCTATAGAATTGGAAGACCTAGAAATTAGCAGTTTAATTTCCTCATTTTATAAATGAGAAAACTGAGATGTAGTGTGATTTGCCCAGGGTTAACCAGCCATAGGGAAAAAAAACTTTTTTAATGGATCAATTAGAACTTAAATTTCTTAAATCTTAGGTCAGTATTCATTCAGTCCCATCATACTTAACTATAAATTGGCACTTTATTCATTTGGACTTGAACTCTGCTGGCAGAACATAAATAAGTTGTCATTTGCCAATGTTTCTTTTATGTAAAATCTGGGAAAGGATTATTTTAGATATGTCAAAAATAAAGATATCTTTATGGTATTATCGGAATCTGAGAGTGGCAATCTTCCTTTTAATTCAGCTATCCAATTACGATCCTGTTTTTATTAAATGTAAGAAACCTATACTTTCTTCATGTCACATGGACATAGCCTGTGAATATCGTTATTTGCTATCTTAATGGTAGATCGTTGGCTAAGGAAATGACAATGAATGGTAAAATGTCCTTAAGTTGAAAGGGTTGTTTCTTTTTTTTTTTTTTTTTTCCCCGCGGTACGCGGGCCTCTCACTGCTGTGGCCTGTCCCGTTGCGGAGCACAGGCTCCGAACGCACAGGCTCAGCGGCCATGGCTCACGGGCCCAGCCACTCCGCAGCATGTGGGATCCTCCCGGACCAGGGCACGAACCCGTGTCCCCTGTATCAGCAGGCAGACTCTCAACCACTGCGCCACCTGGGAAGCCCCTGAAAGGGTTGTCTCTTCACGCGTACTCATTAAAATCAAGCTCTGGGATCTGCTTCCCAGCCACTATCAGACTCCCTTTCACTCATCTTTTTCAGCCACACAGGCTACCTTGCTGTTTCTTGAATACCCCCAAACACGGTCCCATTTCAGGTCCTTAGCATGAGCTGTTTTCTCCACCAGGAACAAATGTAGGGAACCAGATGTACACATGGCATATGCTTCCTCACTCCCTTAGACTCCTTGTATAGTTTTTCAGGTCCTGTTACTGATAAACTCATTAATTTGGATAAATTCAGAATAACTAATTTTTCTAAGAAAAAGTTTCATATCTAATTATTCCTTAAATAAAAGTGTATTTAATGCCAGTGTACATAATATCTAATCTCTCTAAAAGCAGAGTATTGAAACTTTTGGATGTTTTCTGAACATCTTTTGAACCTCCTGGTTCTGAGACATCTGCTTACTCTCAAATCAGATGCCTTCCCCACTCCCACCTCCCATCCCATATCAGACATGTGGCTTTGATAGCTGTTTGCTTTATTTTATTCTTTTTTTTTTTAATATGCGGTACATGGGCCTCTCACTGTTGTGGCCTCTCCTGCTGCGGAGCACAGGCTCTGGACGCACAGGCTCAGCGGCCATGGCTCACGGGGCCAGCCACTCCGCGGCATGTGGGATCTTCCCGGACCGGGGCACGAACCCGTGTCCCCTGTATCGGCAGGCGGACTCTCAACCACTGCGCCACCAGGGAAGCCCAATTTTATTCATTTTTTAAAGAGTTTTCCTTAACTATGAAAAATTAGTGCCAGTTTCTATTTTTTATTCTAATTTAGAAACTGGATAGGAAAATGCTTGACCCACTTTGGTGCTTTCCTGAGGTTGGTGGAAATAGTATCATATGCTATATTTAGAATTGATATCCTTTCATTTGTTATTTCGTGCAGAGAACTACTTTAGCTGAAGTGGAGTTATATAAATTGAAAAGTAATGTGTTCCGTTCAGAGCTATTTTATGGCACTTATTTGTATAACTGACAAGAATATTTGAAATGCTGTCTTTTAATATTATCATTGTATAGCAATTGCATGATTGATAAAGTAGACAACTATTTTCATCTTACGGAGTGTTTACAGTGTTTAGGTTAGGCATGGTTACCTCATCTTATAATTTAGTGAATAGGAAAGATAAGTGGACAGAAATGTGATGTCAGTATGTGTGTGGTGTGTGCACAGCATATCCAGGAAAACCTTTGCAACTTGAACCTTAGAGAAAGAAGTAATTCAGTAAGCCAAACTTTTAAGTGTTGAATATTGCCATTAAAAAAACTTTTTATAGAAATCTTTTTAAAAATGTCTACAATACACACTTAAATACATAGTAGAATCTTACTTAATGTATTTTGAGTGAATAAATTATTGAGATCAGTCTGTTTACAGTTGTAGCCAACAATTTATGTGTAATATTGTACAGCATCAGACTGGATAAATTGGTATCACTACTCAGATATGTGAAATGAATATTTAAATATCAGTTTTCTCCAATCTACTTGCTGAACTATACTGGTAATTATACCTGCAGTGTTTCACTTATGTTCTGTGGAACTTTTGAGAGCCCAGATGTCCAGAATACATATACACTCATACATTTAGGAGGACCCTTTGTATGGTGTTTGAAAATTAAAATATTATGTTTGGCTTTTTATCTTGTAACACAGTAGTCCTGATTTACGTTTTCTTTCTTATCTGCTGGGTCATTGCTTTTCTATCAGGTAGCTTTTGGCTAACTCTCACTCCAATTTCATTTATTAAATTTCTGTTGGCTGCTATTGAAAACACTGTCCCGTTGCTTCTTTGAATCTTTCATGTCTAATCTTTAACGGTATCCATTGGTGCCTCCTTTTTATTCTTGTCTTTTTTGTCTTCTGTAAGTTCTAAGTCTTTCTATTAAAATGAAAATATTAGTCTTTGTTAGATCACTTCCCTTTTCATAAGCTGCATTGACTTACTACTGTTGGTGGGTCTGATGTAACTTTGGTATTCCTTTGTCTGTTTTCACTTTCTTGGTTTCGAGAGGTAACTGTTATAGTGTTAAAATTTTGTTTTCTGTCTTTGAGATCAGTGCTGTTCTAGAAGTCTTAGTTTTCTTTAATTTTTTATGTAATCTCAGTTTAAATTAAAAAGACCAAGTTGAGTTTAACTCTATTGGAATAAGTTAGTGGGGGGGGAGATAGAGAATTGATCATTTTAAGTGGGTATTTTGGGTTACTTTAAAAAAGGGGGGAGTGCTTACTGGTGACAGAATGAAGTTGTAAAACCCTAGAGAGACCCAGTTTAGCATCAAGGAGGGACTTCCTAGTGGCACAGTGGTTAAGAATCCGCCTGCCAGTGCAGAGGACACAGGTTCGATCCCTGGTCCGGGAAGATCCCACATGCCGTGCAGAGCAACTGAGCTTGTGTGCCACAGCTACTGAGCCTGCATTCTAGAGCCCATGAGCCGCAACTACTGAGCCCGCGCACCACAACTACTGAAACCCACGCGCCTAGAGCCCGTGTTCCGCAACAAGAGAAGCCACCGCAATGAGAAGCATGCGTACTGCAGTAAAGAGTAGCCCCCCGCTCGCTGCAACTAGAGGAAGCCCCCGCGCATCAACGAAGACCCAATGCAGCCAAAAACAAATAAATAAAATAAATTTATTAAAAAAAAGTAGAACCAAGGAAACAAGACATTCTGGGTATAGACAGCTAGCCCAAGTAGTGTTTTATTGGGAGAAGGGGGTAAAGAAATAGGAAAACAGTTATTCAAATGCATTGAGCATTAAGGTTCAATGGAAATTTTGGGAAATTACTAGATAAACTAAGGAATGAAATCCAAGCTTGTATCAATTGAAAGTCAGTTTAATTTTTCTCTAATCTTTAAATGTTTTTAACACTGGCATCTCCTCTTCCATTGACAGGTAAACACTGGTCAGCGCAGGGATGGGCCTCTTGTACTTATAGGCAGTGGACTTTCTTCAGAACAACAGCAAATGCTCAGTGAGCTTGCAGCAATTCTTAAGGCTAAAAAATGTGCTGAGTTTGACAGTACAGGTGAGGATTATTTATTTATTTATTTTTGGTTGAAGAAATTTTTAAATGGGTAATTCCATTGTAGAGCTCCCTGCTCCCTTTGATAATTTATATGTTTTAACCATTGGGATCTGACTATATACTTTGAATCTGGTAATAATTCTAAAATGGTTTTACAGTTATAAACTACTTACTTACAAGTCTTAATTTAGTTAGGAAATATAAAGTTTAAAGCTTTGCACCTATTTTAAGACAGAACAATACATCAGAGCAACTTTATGAGTTTGCTAATGACAAATAAATTGTAATGCAGCGTAATGCTTTACTTCCTTAGTTATAATTTGAAATAGAAAAGAAAAATTTGTGTTGGCTACTGTGGCTTTAAGATACATGGTTTATGATCTGGTTTTTCATGTTGGTAGCCAGAATAGAGAATGAAACTAAATAAAAGAAGTCTTATACCTAAGTATAAAAATTGTTGCCTTTCAAGAAAATTCAGGTATAAGTTTATAAAATGTAGACTAACTGGTTATAAAAAGCAGACTGGTTAAAAAACTATTTCGGTTTATATTTCTGTTTCTCTTATTGCTTTTTTTGTTTTCCAGTAACTCATGTCATTGTTCCTGGTGAAACAGTTCAAAGCACCCTGAAATGTATGCTTGGGATTCTCAGTGGTTGCTGGATCCTAAAATTTGAATGTAAGTATTGGATTTGGGAGAATTACAAAAGGAATTAAGTAATGAAATAAAATGAAATTGACTAATTTCATTTTTATAATACACTACTGCCAATGATTATTTAAGGACCTTATGCTAATTTTTTTTTTACCTCTGGTTAGTCACTGCATTTTGAAAAAGCATCTCATATTAATGGTATCATTTAGATGTTCTTAGTAAATATCCACAAGTATGTTTCAAAATCTTTTATTCTACAGTACCAGCTATTTTAATTAAGAGTAAATGGATTATGTAATAGACCTGTAAGCTTAAACAATCTGTATTACTGTTACGTGATATATTTAACTTAATAAATGCATGTTTTAAATATACAACTATGAAATGAAAGTAGTTTGTTGCTTTCCCTTTTTGATTCCTAAAAACTTAACTGTATAACTCTCCTTTGCTCTCTTAGCTAATATGGTATATTTTAGGAAGCTGTTTGGCAATTTAGACGGCGCTGTACTACCTCGTTTGGGGCGAATACACTAGGTAGTCTCTAAACCTCTGATGAAAATGTGTCCCCATTACCCCTTTCTAGTTACGTAGTCAAACACCACTACCTTTAGAGCTGCCTCTCACCTTCCCAGCTCTCACTTGTTTGTTCTTCTTAACCTTGGATTCACCTAGGACTTAACAAAATAAAAAGAAAGCTCATGCAAGGTTATTTTCTACTCCTCAGTCACTAAAGTATCTACTTGTGATATGACGGCTAATATAGGACAGTGAAATGATCTTTTTTGCTAACTAATTGTTTATAAAAGAATAGTGGCTATAAAGGGGGTACACAGGGAATCTTGTTATGATGCAGTTGAGTATCTTGATCCTAGTGGTAGTTATGTTACACAGTCTACACATGTGATTAAATGTCAGGTGTACGTGCGCATGTGTGCACACATACACACAAAAGAGAGCATGTATAATTGATGAAATCTGAATAAGTTCTTTGGATTGTACTGGTGTCAAATTCTTGCTTTTGATAATTGTGCTATTGTTGTGTAAGATGTTAACATTGGAGACAGGGTGCATGGAACCTCCCTGTATGTTTCTTTGCAACCACCTGTGAATCTATAATTATTTCAAATTAAAAATTTAAAAAAGAATAGTGAGTATTTTTAATGAACCTTTCCTTTTAAAAAGCAAATAATGGATTAGTTTTGAAAAATCTTTTGTTTTATAGCTTTGTGTTTTGAAGGTTTTATGGCAGAGATGCTTGATTTAATCAAAATCTTTATATTATTAATTTAATCTGTTGTTTGAAATTAACTTGGTTTGTAAAAAAGTTTCCTTTTAGCAACTGATATTCACGTCTTTATAAAATACAGCTACCACTTTTCTTGTGATGGTAGTCTCCACTGATTTGGTCCCAGTTGGCTGTGACTAGTAATGCTACTCTATCTGTTCTCGACAATATCTGTTACTAGACTCTGCCAGTCAACCAGTTAAACAAGTATGATAAACAATTGGACTGATTGGCCATTTACATAGAAAAAAAAGTTTCTCTTTATGTCTCTTATTTTTGAACTTTCATTTCCCTTTCTAATCAAGGGGCAAGTCTTATTGGGCCTCAGTATTTTAAAAAATGACTTAAAATGGATCCATGATTATAGATGTTTTTGTACTGAACTTGTGCCAGAAACCTTGCCTGTGGTTATAGGAAGGAATGGATTTTCATAATAATAAGGTCTCAGTAATAAAGAAGCCATGTGAAATTTTGAATATTAAGACATTTACCACTTACCCAGTAAGTCTAGTTCTTGTGAATTTGCCAGACTTGCATCTATGTATACAGACTACATGATTCATTTCCAAATATCTGCCTTCTTTAAGAAAGGGAAGTTTTGTCACTTTAGTGGCTTGGTCATGTCATTTTTATAGAATCACTGATGGATTCAAGCTGACCTAATAGCGTGCTGCTTGGTGATTTTCACAGTAGTGAATAATATACTCTAATGTCAATCGTTCTTTTAGGATAAAAGATGGATGGAATCTCTTACTGAAGTTCATATCCCCATATTGTCTAATACAAAGTTCAAATAGGTTTGAGAAATAGGTTTAGAGTTTGAGACAATTACTTTAAATAGCCGCTGGGTTTATAAAAAGAAAGCAAGAACCCTCAAATACTTTCTATCCTAATACATTTTTCTATGGTTTCTGTGTTATTCTTTCTTTCTTTCTTTCTTTTTTAAACATCTTTATTGGAGTATAATTGCTTTACAATGGTGTGTTAGTTTCTGCTTTACAACAAAATGAATCAGTTATATATATATACATATGTTCCCATATCTCTTCCCTCTTGCGTCTCCCTCCCTCCCACCCTCCTTATCCCACCCCTCCAGGCGGTCACAAAGCACCAATCTGATCTCCCTGTGCTATGCGGCTGCTTCCCACTAGCTATCTACCTTACCTTTGGTAGTGTATATATATCCATGCCTCTCTCTCGCTTTGTCACAGCTTACCCTTCCCCCTCCCCATATCCTCAAGTCCATTCTCTAGTAGGTCTGTGTCTTTATTCCTGTTTTACCCCTAGGTTTTTCTTGACATTTTTTTCCCTTAAATTCCATATATATGTGTTAGCATACGGTATTAGTCTCTCTCTTTCTGACTTACTTCACTCGGTATGACAGACTCTAGGTCTATCCACCTCATTACAAATAGCTCAATTTCGTTTCTTTTTATGGCTGAGTAATATTCCATTGTATATATGTGCCACATCTTCTTTATCCATTCATCCGATGATGGACACTTGTTTCCATCTCCGGGCTACTGTAAATAGAGCTGCAGTGAACATTTTGGTACATGACTCTTTTTGAATTATGGTTTTCTCAGGGTATATGCCCAGTAGTGGGATTGCTGGGTGATATGGTAGCTCTATTTGTAGTTTTTTAAGGAACCTCCATACTGTTCTCCACAGTGGCTGTATCAATTTACATTCCCACCAACAGTGCAAGAGGGTTCCCTTTTCTCCACACCCTCTCCAGCATTTATTGTTTCTAGATTTTTTGTTGATGGCCATTCTGACTGGTGTGAGATGATATCTCATTGTAGTTTTGATTTGCATTTCTCTAATGATTACTGATGTTTAGCATTCTTTCATGTGTTTGTTGGCAGTCTGTATATCTTCTTTGGAGAAATGTCTATTTAGGTCTTCTGCCCATTTTTGGATTGGGTTGTTTGTTATTTTGTTATTAAGCTGCATGAGCTGCTTATAAATTTTGGAGATTGATCCATTGTCAGTTGCTTCATTTGCAAATATTTTCTTCCATTCTGAGGGTTGTCTTTTGGTCTTATGGTTTCCTTTGCTGTGAAAAAGCTTTGAAGTTTCATTAGGTCCCATTTGTTTATTTTTGTTTTTATTTCCGTTTCTCTAGGAGGTGGGTCAAAAAGGATCTTGCTGTGATTTATGTCATAGAGTGTCCTGCCTATATATTCCTCTAAGAGTTTTATAGTGTCCGGTCTTACATTTAGGTCTTTAATCCATTTTGAGCTTTTTTTTGTGTATGGTGTTATGATCTAATCTCATACTTTTACATGTGCCTGTCCAGTTTTCCCAGCACCACTTGTTGAAGAGGCTGTCCTTTCTCCACTGTATATTCCTGCCTCCTTTATCAAAGATAAGGTGACCATATGTGCGTGCGTTTATCTCTGGGCTTTCTATCCGTTTCCATTGATCTATCTTTCTGTTTTTGTGCCAGTACCATACTGCCTTGATTACTGTAGCTTTGTGGTATAGTCTGAAGTCAGGGAGCCTGATTCCTCCAGCTCCATTTTTCATTCTCAAGATTGCTTTGGCTATTCAGGGTCTTTTGTGTTTCCATACAAATTGTGAAATTTTTTGTTCTACTTCTGTGAAAAATGCCAGTGGTAGTTTGATAGGGATTGCATTGAATCTGTAGATTGCTTTGGGTAGTAGAGTCATTTTCACAATGTTGATTCTTCCAATCCAAGAACATGGTATATCTCTCCATCTATTTGTATCATCTTTAATTTCTTTCATCAGTGTCTTATAATTTTCTGCATACAGGTCTTTTGTCTCCTTAGGTAGGTTTATTCCTAGATATTTTATTCTTTTTGTTGCAGTGGTTAATGGGAGTGTTTTCTTGATTTCACTTTCAGATTTTTCATCCTTAGTGTATAGGAATGCCAGAGATTTCTGTGCATTAATTTTGTATCCTGCTACTTTACCAAATTCATTGATTAGCTCTAGTATTTTTCTCGTAGCATCTTTAGAATTGTCTATGTATAGTATCATGTTATCTGCAAATAGTGACAGCTTTACTTCTTTTCTGATTTGGATTCCTTTTATTTCCTTTTCTTCTCTGATTGCTGTGTCTAAAACTTCCAAAACTATGTTGAATAAGAGTGGTGAGAGTGGGCAACCTTGTTTTGTTCCTGATCTTAGTGGAAATGCTTTCAGTTTTTCACCATTGAGGACAATGTTGGCTGTGGGTTTGTCATATATGGCCTTTATTATGTTGAGGAAAGTTTCCTCTATGCCTACTTTCTGCAGGATTTTTATCATAAATGGGTGTGGAATTTTGTCGAAAGTTTTCTCTGCATCTATTGAGATGATCATATGGTTTTTCTCCTTCACTTTGTTAATATGGTGTATCACGTTGATTGATTTGCATATATTGAAGAATCCTTGCATTCCTGGAATAAACCCCACTTGATCATGGTGTATGATCCTTTTAATGTGCTGTTGGATTCTGTTTGCTAGTATTTTGTTGAGGATTTTTGCATCTATGTTCATCAGTGATATTGGCCTGTAGTTTTCTTTCTTTGTGACATCCTTGTCTGGTTTTGGTATCAGGGTGATGGTGGCCTCGTAGAATGACTTTGGGAGTGTTCCTCCCTCTGCTATACTTTAGAAGAGTTTGAGAAGGATAGGTGTTAGCTCTTCTCTAAATGTTTGATAGAATTCGCCTGTGAAGCCATCTGGTCCTGGGCTTTTGTCTGTTGGAAGATTTTTAATCACAGTTTCAATATCAGTGCTTGTGATTGGTCTGTTCATATTTTCTATTTCTTCCTGATTCAGTCTTGGCGGCTTGTGCATTTCTAAGAATTTGTCCGTTTCTTCCAGGTTGTCCATTTTATTGGCATAGAGTTGCTTGTAGTAATCTCTCATGATCTTTTGTATTTCTGCAGTGTCAGTTGTTACTTCTCCTTTTTCATTTCTAATTCTATTGATTTGAGTCTTCTCCCTTTTTTTCTTGATGAGTCTGGCTAATGGTTTATCAATTTTGTTTATCCTTTCAAAGAACCAGCTTTTAGTTTTATTGATCTTTGCTGTAATTTCCTTCATTTCTTTTTCATTTATTTCTGATCTGATTTTTATTATTTCTTTCCTTCTGCTAACCTTGGGGCTTTTTTGTTCTTCTTTCTCTAATTGCTTTAGTTGCAGGGTTAGGTTGTTTATTCGAGATGTTTTCTGTTTCTTAAGATAGGATGGTATTGCTATAACCTTCCCTCTTAGTACTATTATTGCTGCATCCCATAGATTTTGGGTCTTCGTGTCTCCATTGTCATTTGCTTCTAGGTATTTTTTTATTTCCTCTTTGATTTCTTCAGTGATCACTTCGTTATTAAGTAGTGTATTGTTTAGCCTCCATGTGTTTGTATTTTTTACATATCTTTTCCTGTAATTGATATCTAGTCTCATAGCGTTGTGGTTGGAAAAGATACGTGATACAATTTCAATTTTCTGAAAGTTACCAAGGCTTGATTTGTGACCCAATATATGATCTATCCTGGAGAATGTTCCATGAGCAGTAGAGAAAAATATGTATTCTGTTGTTTTTGGATGGAATGTCCTATAAATATCAATTAAGTCCATCTTGTTTAACGTATCATTTAAAGCTTGTGCTTCCTTATTTTCATTTTGGATGATCTGTCCATTGGTGAAAGTGGGGTGTTAAAGTCCCCTACTATGAATGTGTTACTGTCGATTTCCCCTTTTATGGCTGTTAGTATTTGTCTTATGTATTGAGGTGCTCCTATGTTGGGTGCATAAATATTTACAATTGTTATATCTTCTTCTTTGATCAATCCCTTGATCATTATGTAGTGTCCTTCTTTGTCTCTTCTAATAGTCTTTATTTTAAAGTCTATTTTGTCTGATATGAGAATTGCTACTCCAGCTTTCTTTTGGTTTCCATTTGCATGATATATCTTTTTCCATCCCCTTTCTTTCAGTCTGTATGTGTCTCTAGGTCTGAAGTGGGTCTCTTGGAGACAGGAAATATATGGGTCTTGTTTTTGTATCCATTCAGCAAATCTGTGTCTTTTGGTGGGAGCATTTAGTCCATTTACATTTAAGGTAATTATAGATATGTATGTTCCTATTCCCATTTTCTTATTTGTTTTGGGTTCGTTATTATAGGTCTTTTCCTTCTTTTGTGTTTCTTGCCTAGAGAAGTTCCTTTATCAGTTGTTGTAGAGCTGGTTTGGTGGTGCTGAACTCTCTCAGCTTTTGCTTGTCTGTAAAGGTTTTAATTTCTCCATCAAATCTGAATGAGATCCTTGCTGGGTGGAGTAATCTTGGATGCAGGTTTTTCTCCTTCATCACTTTAAATATGTCCTGCCAGTCCCTTCTGGCTTGCAGAGTTTCTGCTGAAAGATCAGCTGTTAACCTTACGGGGAATCCACTGTGTGTTATTTGTTGTTTTTCCCTTGCTGCTTTTAATATGTTTTCTTTGTATTTAATTTTTGACAGTTTGATTAATATGTGTCTTGGCGTATTTCTCCTTGGATTTATCCTGTATGGGACTCTCTGTGCTTCCTGGACTTGTTTAACTATTTCCTTTCCCATATTAGGGAAGTTTTCAACTATAATCTCTTCAAATATTTTCTCAGTCCCTTTCTTTTTCTCTTCTTCTTCTGGAACCCCTATAATTCGAATGTTGGTGCATTTAATGTTGTCCCAGAGGTCTCTGAGACTGTCCTCAGTTCTTTTCATTCTTTTTTCTTTGTTCTGCCCTGCAGTAGTTATTTCCACTATTTTATCTTCCAGGTCACTTATCCGTTCTTCTGCCTCAGTTATTCTGCTAGAGTATTTTTAATTTCTTTTATTGTGTTGTTCATCGTTGTTTATCTTTAGTTCTTCTAGGTCCTTGTTAAATGTTTCTTGCATTTTGTCTATTCTATTTCCAAGATTTTGGATCACGTTTACTATCATTATTCTGAATTATTTTTCAGGTAGACTGCCTGTTTCTTCTTCATTTGTTAGGTCTGGTGGGTTTTTATCTTGCTCCTTCATCTGCTGTGTGTTTTTCTGTCTTCTCATTTTGCTTATCTTACTGTGTTTGGGGTCTCCGTTTTTCAGGCTGCAGGTTCGTAGTTCCCGTTGTTTTTGGTGTCTGTCCCCAGTGGGTAAGGTTGGTTCAGTGGGTTGTGTAGGTTTCCTGGTGGAGGGGACTAGTGCCTGTGTTCTGGTGGATGAGGCTGGATCTTGTCTTTCTGGTGGGCAGGTCCACGTCCTGTGGTGTGTTTTGGGGTGTCTATGGACTTATTATGATTTTGGGCAGCCTCTCTGCTAATGGGTGGGGTTGTGTTCGTGTCTTGCTAGTTGTTTGGCATAGGATGTCCAGCACTGTAGCTTGCTGGTCGTTGAGTGAAGCTGGGTGCTGGTGTTGAGATGGAGATCTCTGGGAGATTTTCGCCGTTTGATATTATGTGGAGCTGGGAGGTCTCTTGTGGACCAGTGTCCTGAAGTTGGCTCTCCCACCTCAGAGGCAAAGCACTGACTCCTGGCTGCAGCACCAAGAGCCTTTCATCCACATGTCTGAGAATTAAAATTAGAAAGAAAGTATTAGTAGAAGTAGAAAGGAAGGAAGCAAGGAAGCAAGGAAGGAAGAAAGAAAGAAAGAAAGAAGGGAGGGAGGGAGGGAAGGAAGGAGGGAAAGAAGCAGGGAAGGAAGGAAAAAAAGAAAGATAAGATAAAGTAAAATAAAATAAGATAAAATATAATAAAGTTATTTAAATAAAAAAATAATTATTAAGAGAAAAAAACAAACAAACAAAAACGGACGGATAGAATCCTGGGACAAATGGTGGAAGCAAAGCTATACAGACAAAATCTCACAGAGAAGCGTACACTTACACCCTCACAAAAAGAGGAAAATGGAAAAAAATCATAAATCTTGCTCTCAAAGTCCACCTCCTTAATTTGGGATGACTCGTTGTCTATTCATGTATTCCAGAGATGCAGGGTACATCAAGTTGATTGTGGAGGTTTAATCCGCTGTTTCTGAGGCTGCTGGGAGAGATTTCCCTTTCTCTTCTTTGTTCTCACAGCTCCCAGGGGCTCAGCTTTGGATTTGGCCCCGCCTCTGCGTGTAGGTCGCTGGAGGGCGTTTGTTCTTTGCTCAGACAGGACGGGGTTAAAGGAGCCGCTGATTCGGGGACTCTGGCTCACTCAGGCGGGGGATAGGGGGCACGGAGTGCAGGGCGGGCCTGCGGCGGCAGAGGCCAGCATGACGTTGCAGTAGCCTGAGGCGCGCCGTGCGTTCTCTCGGGGAAGTTGTCCCTGGATCATGGGACCCTGGCAGTGGCGGGCTGCACAGGCTCCCCGGAAGGGGCGTGTGGATAGTAACCTGTGGTCGCACACAGGCTTCTTGGTGGCGGCAGCAGCAGCCTTACCGTCTCATGCCTGTCTCTGGGGTCCGCACTTTTAGCCGCGGCTTGCGCCCGTCTCTGGAGCTCCTTTAAGCAATGCTCTGAATCTCCTCTCCTCGCGCACCAGGAAACAAGGAGGGAAGAAAAAGTCTCTTGCCTATTCGGCAGGTCCAGACTTTTCCCCGGACTCCCTCCCGGCCATCCATGGCACAGTCACCTCCTGCAGGCTGTGTTCACGCCGCCAACCCCAGTCCTCTCCCTGTGCTCCAACCAAAGCCCGAGCCTCAGCTCCCAGGCCTGCCCGGCCCGGCGAGTGAGCAGACAAGCCTCTCGGGCTGGTGAGTGCCAGTTGGCACCGATCCTCTGTGCGGGAATCTCTCCGCTTTGCCCCCTGCACCCGTTGCTGTGCTCTCCCCCGTGGCTCCGAAGCTTCCCCCTCCGCCACCCGCAGTCTCCGCCCGCGAAGGGGCTTCCTAGTGTGTGGAAACCTTTCCTCCTTCACAGCTCCCTCCCACTGGTGCAGGTCCCATCCCTATTCTTTTGTCTCTGTTTTTTCTTTTTTCTTTTGCCCTACCCAGGTACGTGGGGGAGTTTCTTGCCTTTTGGGAGGCCTGAGGTCTTCTGCCAACATTCAGTAGGTGTTCTGTAGGAGTTGTTCCACATGTAGATGTATTTCTGGTGTATCTGTGGGGAGGAAGGTGATCTCCGTGTCTTACTTTTCCGCCATCTTCCCAGAAGTCTCTGTGTTGTTCTTAATGTCAGGCAACTTAGTGTGATTTTTAAAAAAATGTTCACAGCTATTCAAAACTAGTTGAAAACCATCTATATTAAGGAAAGATGTGGTGGACCAAAGCTTTCAAAATTAATCATAAAGATTTATGACTTATTAAAACTAGATCTTGTGTTTGAGGTTATCCACCAGCTTGCCTGGTAGACAGAAGCTTTACTGGCTGAACTATATAGAAAGTTTAGTATCAACGTTTTATGGCATTTTCCACAAACCAGGTAGATTAAAGAGGAAATTTCATCTAAACTTTCTCTGCAGAGAACTGTCTTATTTAAAAACTTAAGCAAATTTAAACAAATTAACAAAAAGAATTATACAAAACAGTCTGGATCTATTGGATCCAAATTTAACTATTGGAAGGCTTCTGTTGAAACTTATTTTGTCTTAATTGGTCCATATCTTTTATTTCTTTATATTATATATATAGAGAGAGCATCTTACAGTGTCATAGTTAATGAACTTTGAATGAACATTCTAAGAATAGGGCATAATTATACTATTGTACTAGCCATTCTGTCTCATCATATTTATTTTACAGATATTTTATCAAATGGTATTTATCTTTATTTTACAGAAACGGGAGATACAGCTAGGAAAGTTCCTTCTTCAAGGTTAAATTTGTGCCTGAGATTCTGCTTTAGTCCTAGTTTTGGTGCTAATTCCTCACAGGCAACTAATAACCATCCCCGTACAGGTCGAATTTTGGTAATGAAAGAGGTGACTAGAATGAAGATTAGAAGATATATAAATATGCCATTTTATTCATCTCTTAGAGAATGAAAAAAGTGGAATTGCATCCTAAGGATGTAAACTAGCCTTCAGAAAGTGAAAATGTATTTTACTGACGTGTTCTTTCAGTACACTGCTTTCAAAATCTCATCTAGCCTAACCTTTTTAAAAAAAAAATTTAATTCTGCCTCTTCATTTCTCATCTCATTGTGATGGGGAGAGCAAATGGTTGTCCTCTTTTCTTTCATAATCTCTTCCTCTTCCCCACTCTCATCTAAGTTTAAATAAAATTGCTGCTATAGAAGTTCTGAAAGGCCTTAGCACCTAAGGGAATTGCTGTGGGAATGTGCCAGACATTTTGCACTGGACTTGTGTCTGTGAAGAGAGAAAGGGCCAGATACGGTGTTTCTTTGTTTTTGTTTTAAATGAGGAAGATTGATCCTAAGAGGCAATCATTATATCATCATTTTATAAATAGCTTCATAATCAGATTAATAAATTTATACTTTTCTATTAAAATTTATTTCTTCAAATTGATGTTGAGTGAGCTGTGGAATTTTAAAAATACAGGTAGTTTTTACTAGTCATATTTTGCTAATTATCAAAAAATAAATATACCAAAGCATTTCTGTCAGCTAAGATTGATTAGGCAACTTCATGCTTAGAGAAATATTTTACAAAGATTGTCTAAGAATAAAAAAAAATTAACATCTGTTGATATAATAGTCCTACTTCTGAGAATATACTCCAAGCAAGTAATACAAAAGAAAGAAAGAAAACTATTTGCATTGTTATTTCTTATAACAAGAAGTAGGGGGGAATAACCGGAATATGAGAAAATTGAGAACATTCTGGAATGCTTAAAGGTGTTTTCTGAAAAAAATTTTATTTTTATATGATAATTAGTAGGACTGAATATGAAAAAACAAGTTTGTTTAAATTTTTTAAAGAACATAAAACAATTATATCTTCACTGTCAATATATAAATGTGTGAATATGTACAGGGAAAGAAACAATCAAAACAGTTGTAGATTGGTAGGTAGAGGTCTGTTAGTTTATAACAGTTTCAAAATCAATGTATGTCTCTTAAATTCAAGTTTTTTATGAAGAAGTTCAAATTCTCAAGTTCTAATAACAATTAGATCTTCTTTTTGATCTTTTCTAAAAATTAATTGAGTAGGTGAGGGTTTCATTGTTTTTTTTTTGTGGTACGCGGGCCTCTCACTGTTGTGGCCTCTCCTGTTGTGGAGCACAGGTTCCAGACGCGCAAGCTCAGCGGCCATGGCTCACGGGCCTAGCCGCTCCGCGGCATGTGGGATCTTCCCGGACCGGGGCACGAACCCGTGTCCCCTGCATGGGCAGGCGGACTCTCAACCACCGCGCCACCAGAGGGTTTCATTCTTAGTCAGGGAAATTAGAACCTGTGTATGTGTATTGCTCCAATCTGGTACACCAGATTGTTGATACCTGTTGTGCAGACCTAGCAGATAAATTTTAATATGGTTATTGTCCAATAAAAATGGAAGTCTTACATAAATATTTCAGTTTTAAATATATGACTAACAAAGGACACCAAGTATGAGTTTTTAAATTATTGAGGATTGTTTTGATATTATTATTCATAATACAAGGTTTTAGAATTGATACCCAGATTTTGCCCAAGCAAATTTTATGATACAGTAATATATTTTTGTGATAGAATTTGACCTGCTTCTCAATATGCATTAAGTAAAATAAATAAATTTAGCAAACTATCCTATGAGGAAATGTATTTTTATGTATAAATATGCTTATAATTAGAATATTGGCTTAAAAAGTAGCCAAAAATAAAGTTGTTCAATGGTATTTATATGAAAACACAAAATCTAATGATCTGTGGCAGTTGATTTCCTAAATCTAAATGTTTATGATGGCACGAGAGGAACATTTACCTTTTATTTTACATTTTCAGCCTTCATTTTATTGTCCTTCCACTCTTCACTGTGGAATTTCATAGTATTGGGCTTAGCTCTTCTTTTACTTGCCATCCTATTTTTTAAAAATTTCAGTGAGAGTTTTTCCATTTTTGTCATTGTTGTAAAAAGTTTCCTCTTAAAAACCATTTCCTTTTGTCTGAAATTTAGTGACATCATAGCCTATTTGACTAAAAAGCCTACTAGAAAAGCATCTAAAAATAATTTTTTGTTGTTTTTACAACTTGGGTGTTCATTTTCAATACAATCAGAAAGGAAATTCTTCAGTGTTTATTTTACTAATAATGCAGTTTTCTTGAGTTACGTAAGTGCCCAGTTTGGATCTAATGACATATTTATTAGGATTTTTGATTTTGACATAAAATATTTGATTCTATATTCTCTTGTTTTTTAGGATAACATTTAGTGTTGGCTAAGAGTAATATTTAATTCTGATTTTCAGTGCTATTTCAGTTACAAATAGCCAGTGGCTTCAGAAGAATAACAGTTCTTTAAATTAGGAATTTATTTATTGCTCTAGCTTTTGAAGAGAGTAAGCACATTCTGTGGTCTTCGTGGAGGGATACTTTCCTCTTTGGACATTTAACAGATCTCCATTTGAACGCTTTATTCTGTCTTCATTGTATTCTATAATCATTTGTATGTAGCTGTAGATTCAGAAACCCTTTTTTCTACTCCCTCCCACTTGTGCAATCCTTTTTTTCTTTCTAAAACTAGGAAAAGTGACTAAACTTAATATAGATTAATGAACATCATCAGTGGTTCATGCAGCTGAAATGAAAATATACATCCATGGATATATGTGCTTTTATGAGGTAGGAGGCAAGAGTGGCTCCTCGAGATTCAGAATAAAGGAATACATTTCTGGATGGTACAAGCTTCCTTTAAAAAAAAATCATATCCCGGAATTCATAAGCTGCATTAGTATACAGATTCTAGACTTTGCTTAGGTAGCCAGAGCTACTTTAATGACTTCGAGTTAATGACTTTGAGTTAAGCAGTACTTTGGGAATTGGGCTGCTTACCTCTATATAAAAAAGTAATAAAATCAGGGCAAAAGGAAAGCTTACCTGAAATGGTATACACATGATCTGGAATACATCTGTGCTGAAAAGAATCTTAGTTTTAATAAGATAGGTAGTTGATTCCTGTACTTCTGAAAAATGATAGCTTTGGTCAAAATCTTAAAATATAATAGAACGTGTGAAAAGTAAGAAAGACGATATAAAGCATACATTTTACAAGGATAGTGGCTTGACACATTTTAAAGTATATATCATTCTGGCATATTCAGAAATCTGTGTTTACATAAACAATATAAATTATTCATGTATAGTCATTTCAGTTTGGATTCAGATCCTCCTATTTAGCTGAGAAGGTTAACTAGTGATGTTGCATATGCGTATTTCTTCACAAGAATCAATTTCTGCTGAACTGTTTTATTGGCAGGTAATGGAATAATATGGACTTCATTAAGTACAAATACAAAATATAATTTGGTTGAGTTTTAGGATGTATTTTTTATTGAAGTATAGTTGATTTACAATGTATTAATTAGTGCTGTACAGCGAAGCGATTCAGTTATACATATATATATACATTCTTTTTTATATTTTCCATTATAGTTTATCATAGGATATTGGATATAGTTCTGTGTGCTATACAGTAAGGAAGTATCTTTAAATTGCTGGAAAAAGACCTGTTTTAAAATCTTTATAGAGATTAAGGATTACAGTATATATTATACTTTAGATGAGTTTATGACTAGGAATGTTGTGAAAGTTCTGATAGTTTTTTTAACATGGAAAATAGATATAACACTTCTTGCTGCAGTTTGCTTAACTAACTTACGCTGAGTAATTAAAACCTTAAAATATTATCTATTATTTAGGTTTGTTAATTAGGTAGTATTATGGCTTGTAGATTCTTCCATTTCATTGATGATGTTAATATATCAGCATTTAGGTTGCTGAAAGTTTAAAGCATTTCATTCTTGTTTTGGTAAATCAGTTCAATTGGTTTATCTCAAAAGAAATCTACTAGGAAGTTGATATTAAATGTAATTATCGTAAATGTCTACTGAGAAGTATGAACATTCTGAAACTCATAGGGTACAAATGAGAGAGTGACAGCTTTGGCATCAGTCAGATTAAACAAACTCATTGATTCACTGAAGACAAAGCCAAATGCACTGTTCTCCCCCCTCCAACCCCCCACTCCCAGGTAGTCAGCAGTTTTTGACACTTTGGTATACCTTTTGGCTAATCTCTTAAAAATAAGGATCCTCCTGTTTAGTCATCTGTTAAGTGGTTGTGTCATTTATTTTGAGATACAGTATATTAAATCTGAGTAGAGAGTACCTGGCATTTCCTAAGATGCTTTATTTTTTTAATAAAATAAAGATAAAGAAACACTGATCTAGAAGTTGGAGGATATCTGAGTTCTTATCTCACATGTATCACTGGGAAAGCTGCTTAAATCTCTTAGGATTTAAGTTTCCTTATCTATGAAATGAAGAGGTTGATTAGGCAAGCATCAAGTCAAATTGGCAATCTAAGTCGAAAACAGATAAAATTTATGTGGTTTAGTTCAGCATAATCATTTAATTTTTGTGTCTTTAGGTATGATGTACATTTTCCTATTTGTTACAGTCTCCATAACTCCCTACCACTTAACACAAGGTTCCCCACATGATTATATAATTTGAGTGGCCCTTGTAGGTGTTCGAGTTACAGTACACCCGAATTTCAAAAAATTCTCCATGTTTTCTGTTCTACAACGGCAATCCTAACAGATTGTTACAGACCTAGAAACTGTTCCTTAGTTTTCACGGGGAAGCTATATTTTCCTTCTTTAGCTGATATTAAGTGGTAGAGAGAGTTGGCAAATTGTTACTTGGAATAAAAGGATATCAGAGGAACACATTCTTCATTTAGCTCAGTAATTGTAATTAGAGCATTGGATTTTTCTGCCTGCCTTTACAGAAATTTACTGAACAATTGCTATAAGGCTGAAAGTTTTGTGACTTGAGGCATATTTACACTGAAAGAATACTGGCATCTTCCTCTGGTAGTGCCATGCTGCCCTCTTGGTGTCTGCCATCTCATTTCTCTTGATGCCATACTTATCTCATTCTAGTATCTGTTAAGACTACATTCTGTTGATTGACTAACGCTGGCATATTGCCTGGATCAATTGAAACCATTTTAGTATGCTTTTTTGATAGTTTAAATAACCAGTCAAATAAACCCATAAAATGCATAAGCAGCCAGCATAGGCACAGCCCATTTATTTATTTCTGTAGTTACACATTAGCTCTTTACTTGTTACAGTTACTTGATATTATAGGAATTATTCAGTGTTCAGTCCTTGGCTTTATATGCTGACATATACAGTTCATCTAAAGATACTGGTATAAATGCTCTTCAAATATCATCAGGAAAGGAGGTTTAGGAAGGGGGTAACATGCTTAAGTGATAAAAAGTAAAAGTAATAATTTATATGTGAAATAATGAGTTTGAGGTAAGTCAGTGATTTGGCTAGATTGGTAATTTTTTTTGCATTGGTGTTTAATGTAGAACCAATATATGATGTCATGTAAGCACACTGTCAGTGTTGCTCCTATGATTTTGACCTAGTCAAAAATTTTATTTTGAGACTCATTTTTAGTATAGAGTAATGTTAATATTTTAGTATTAGCTTCATTGGAAAGATAGTTTTTTATACCCTGTGGGTAGTTATTAAAAATTCTATTTTTAAAATATGATTTTTACTACATGCAAAAAAACAATTTTTAATAAAAAACATCATATTTATGATAAGTTAGTGAGAAGAGTAGAATTCAGCATAGCAAACTTAGCTAAATATGATCCTTGGACTTCCCTGGTGGCGCAGTGGTTGAGAGTCCGCCTGCTGATGCAGGGGACACGGGTTCGTGCCCCGGTCCGGGAAGATCCCACGTGCCGCGGAGCGGCTGGGCCCCTGAGCCATGGCCGCTGAGCCTGCGCATCCGGAGCCTGTGCTCCGCAACGGGAAAGGCCATAACAGTGAGAGGCCCTCGTACCGGAAAAAAAAAAAAAAAAAAATCCTTGTATTGAAAACACTGGGGATGTTTTAGTCCCCAGGCAAAACTAGCAAAAAATTAAGAATCACATGATAGGGAATTATAGATATGTCAGGGTTGAGTGTTCAACTGGAATATGCATTCATAGTCCCAAGTTAAGAAAAAATTCAGTCCCTTGACAAAGCTCTGCTTTTGGTGAGATAGATGTATTCAGTCATTAAAATATTCTAACTTTTATATATTATGCAATGTCTTGGAATATCTCAGTTGAAGCAGCTCTAAAACATTTGAAATATTCACCAAGTCATCTCTAGACTGGTGACTTCATTGACTACCTGTCAATTCCAAACACGTCCCAGACTCTGCTTTACTGTTTATTTTAACAAGAGCTGTAGAGCCCCTGTTATTTGACCAGCTTAATAAGCGAGGTGTTCTGGACTCAAGTACTTTCCTTAATGTCAGATCACTTATAGTCTAACAGGAGGTTAGGCATAGGACCACCAGAATGAGTGGGGCAGATGATAAGACCTCAGGGTCAGATCATTGTGGGCTGAACTAAATGAGGGACTTTTTATTACTTTAATTTTGATAATGGTTATAAATTAAAATTTAGATTTTTATTCTTGTACATGAAATAATGTACTGACTTAGGTTTTTCAGAAAGAAAACTAAAATTTGTATTCAGTACTACTTCATTGCTCAGTCCTCTGAAGAAAAGATTTCTTACATTTTCTTTATATGGAAAACCAGTTTTGTTTTGTTTTTTTTTGCGGTACGCGGTCCTCTCACTGCTGTGGCCTCTCCCGTTGTGGAGCACAGGCTCTGGACGCGCAGGCTCAGCGGCCATGGCTCACGGGCCCAGCCGCTCCGCGGCATGTGGCATCTTCCCGGACCGGGGCACGAACCCGTGTCCCCTGCATCGGCAGGCGGACTCTCAACCACTGTGCCACTGTGGAAGCCCTGGAAAACCAGTTTTATTACATTTTGTTTTGGCATAAGTAAAGTTTCTTTTTCTGTTTCAGAACAATATTTAACCATGAAGAAGAAAAATCAGGTAAATGGCATAATTTCAATGTGAAAGAAATAATGCTCACTTGATATTTATTTGGCTTTTATCCTCGTTCTTTTTCCCAGGGGTGAAAGCATGTCTACAAAGAAAAGAATATGAACAGGAAGAAAAGTATGAAATTCCTGAAGGACCACATAGAAGCAGGCTCAACAGAGAACAGCTGGTATTTTCCTTTTGATACTACTTTTATTGTTCTTATTATAACTTAATACTATTATTACCATCAAGAAAAACTTCTCCTGCCCTTTCAACAAGTCCAGGTGACTGATTAAAATTTTAATTGTACTTATTTCAAGCACTTGATTCTGAGAGATGATTACAATGAGCAGTAAAAACCAGAATGTAATAATTTCATACTGTTACTAGATTTTGGGCATCTTGAACATTCCCATAAACCTTTCAGAATCTGAGGTGAGTCTCAGATATAGGAAGTAGCTTGAGAGAAGACTTAGAGCTACTGCTCGAATTTAGTTAACCATGTCTTTATTACCATATATTGTAGTTTTAATGGATAAAATTCCATTACCCTATTGACATATAGGTATATTAAAAATGCCAAAGAAAAGTTTTTGTAGAAGGGACTTGTGAAACTTTTTCTGTAAAGCTCACAGAAGTGTGTTTCATATCTAATTGGATCCCTAGCCATGGCCATATAATGTATTGTGTTCTAAGGAAAACATCTCTAGAATCCTGGAGGCCACACTCCCACGTCACTGCCCTGGGGACCTTAGATTGGTAGTATATAGGAACCTAAATATGGATGGGCAGAATTGGAAAACTCCATAGAAAAGCTGTTACTCTTACAATTAAGTTTAGCTTGGTATCCATGAAGCATGTTTCAGTTACCCTAGGAAGGAATTCTTGGGGCTTTAAGTCCCACGAAATAAATGAATAAATATTCTGATGTAAGACGCTTGATGAACAGGTTTTATGTGGATGTATACCATACACACACACAGAGACACACGCACAGAGCACACCTAAAATGTGAGAAGAGTGAAAAGCACCAGAGTCTTAAGGAAAAAATTGTATAGGAAACCTTTATTTGCATGAGTATTTTTTTTTTTTTTTTACCTAAGTGGTTTATTTGAAATACAGCTTGTCCTAGCACCTCATTAAGTAGCTTCTTAACTGCTTGTGACTTTTCTTTTTATTTCCCTATTCATATGCAGTGTTTTTAAATATTTTGGTCTGCTTTTAATGAGCTTTTTTTTTTGTTTTTTCAGTTGCCAAAGCTGTTTGATGGATGCTATTTCTATTTTGGGGGAACCTTCAAACACCATCCAAAGGACAGCCTTATTAAGCTTGTCACTGCATCTGGGGGACAGATCCTCAGTAGAAAGCCCAAGCCAGACAGTGACGTGACTCAAACCATCAATACAGTCGCGTACCATGCCAAACCTGACTCTGATCAGCACTTCTGCACACAGTATATCATCTATGAGGATTTGTCTAATCATCGCCCAGAGAGAGTTAGGCAGGGCAAAGTCTGGATGGCTTCTTCCAGCTGGTTTATAGATTGTGTGATGTCCTTTGAGTTGATCCCTCTTGACAACTGAATCCTATACCAGATGTACATTTCAAATTGAACTTACACAGTGTGAGAGCCCAGTGACTGCACTGTTTTGATCATTCACATTTTTACAAATAGGTAGACTCATTCATACATTTTTTTGCCTTGAATTAAAAAAAAACAAATTGCCAGATTATGAATTCATTCTATGTTTACCATTTAGATGCGGAGATTGCTTTAAGGGATTTTTCTTTTTAAAACTGGCATATGTGTTGATTCATCATGTCTTTCTATTCACATTATCAGCTGTCAAAGATTAATGAGAGGGGATCAGAACTGTTGGTTAAACATACAAGTGGTGTCATTATGTCTCACCCTTTTAATGTTCTTTGATGAAAAAAATCCACACCTGCCACCAGCAAAAATACTTGCCTTCGTTTAGTAAGCAAATAATATTGTCAAATAATTTATTCTGGCTTTGTTATAATGAAAATAGATTACCTGGTCTAAATTTGCCACCATAGGTGTTGAATTCTTCTCCTGTCTACAGTTGTATTTATTTTGCTACTTATAATTTACCTGTTCCTACATTTTTGTTCCCTTTTTAAAAAAATCTTGTCTCTTAATCAGGAAATCATGATTTGAATCTCAACATTACTGTTCTCTGGTGGTGAAAGTTGACATTGGGCTCATGATATATATTTTTATTGTATATATTTGCTTATTGTTAATCAACTTATAACTGTGTTAATATATATATAAATGTGTAGGACATTTTCTCTAACACATTTTAGAGACATTGTTAGTCAAATGTAAATAAATTAGGGAGCAGTCTTTCTGGTAGACCTTATGTATTGCTAAAATAATTTTTCTGTAGGTCTTAATTTCTTTCTTCATAAATTGTTTTTCACTTTTGGATTGCTGGGGAGGCAGAAGTTGGTGATTACTTGATTTAGAACAGATTTTTGTGCAGGTGATACAAAAGGCTATGACAGTAAGTTTAATGGTAGTAGTGAAAAGGACTTATTCGTAATACCAGGACCAGGACCATCAAGGCTGCAGAATAGTAGACAGGATGTCACCTGAGAATGGGGAGACCTGGGAAGGTTACTCTGGTCTGAGTATTTCTTATTTGTGAATCAATAAGGTAGATTAGATCATTTTAAAATATTTTCTAGAAGTAGATTCTTTAATAAGTCTTTCTGAAATTTAATGTACTTATAATATTAAAGATTTGGAAAGGGTGTTACTGTTGAGACTTGCCAGTTTGGTCCCTTTTGGGCCAAAGGGAATACTTTGGTAACCATTAGATTAGAATACTGAGATTCTGAAGTTCATGAACATTTTAAGATCCATTTATTTGAAGTTTGAGATTCAACTGATTATTTCAAAATAAAATTTACTTTAATCCCTTCTTTGACATGTTATTTTTCTATATGAAGAAATAAATTATGTGAACACAATAATACAGCTGACCCTGACCTTCAAGGGTGAATTAGCTCTGAAACACTCTCTCCAACCAGTATTGTGTTTGTTCCACATTTCATTCAAATGGAGAATGATAAACAACATAGCACCAAGCAAATCTGAGGGGTTAGATAATGTCTGGATTAAATAATTTAAGACTCTGGGATTTTGGTTGTCATTTTTGATTTATAACTGACTTATAGTCACTTTCTATTGCCTCATTGGTCATATTCCTAGACAGGTTTGTGTTTGTTCCTCTGATCTGAATCCCCGTTTGTAAAAACACTTTGGGGAGTTGCTACTCGCTTTCCTTCATTCACTTTCTTGGTTTGTCCTCCTCCCTCTTTGTTGTATTTTGTGTCCCACTATTAAGCAGTTTTGTTTTTGGTTTCGTTAAATATTTATTTTGGCAGCAGTTAGTTGATGTTAAGCTCTTGAAACTTGTATTTTCTGTATAGATATACTTGTAATTATTTTCATTTTTCAGTCATAGATGCAAGCTTCCTTTTTTTTTCTTAAATTTATTTATTTATTTTTGGCTGTGTTGGGTCTTCGTTTCTGTGCGAGGGCTTTCTCCAGTTGCGGAGAGTGGGGGCCGGTCTTCATCGCAGTGCGCGGGCCTCTCACTGTCATGGCCTCTCCCATTGCGGAGCACAGGCTCCAGACGCGCAGGCTCAGTAGTTGTGGCTCACGGGCTTAGTTGCTCCGTGGCATGTGGGATCCTCCCAGACCAGGGCTCGAACCCCTGTCCCCTGCATTGGCAGGCGGATTCTCAGCCACTGCGCCACCAGGGAAGCCCCTCAAGCTTCCTTTTTATTTGCCATAAATCACTAAAGTTCTTTGTGCTTCCACATCTCTGTTTCTTCTATAGAGGTGACTTACTCTGCACTGTTGAAGAACGATCCTCTGCAAGACTTGTGAGGAAATCTTTAAGCTGACAAAAGCTTGTCTTTTTGAGCACTGCATTTCTAAAGTATATTAGGTACTTTATTACTTAAATAAACTTTTTTGAATACAGTGTAACCTTGGTAGTTTGGAATCATCATTAAGACTGTCATTTATTACACAGTGATTCCCTTGTGGTTCATTTTTTTTTAAACTGAAGTGTAATAGATGTAGTACTGTATCAGTCTCATATGTGTGTCATAGTGATTCAATATTTTATATACATTTCAAAATGGTCACCTTGTTAACTAGTTACCATTTCTCACCACACAAAGTTATTACAATATTATTGACTATATTTCCTATGCTTCGCATTACATCCCCATGACTTTATTTTATAACTGGAAGTCTGTACCTCTTAATCCCCTTCACTGATTCTGCCTGAACCCAACCCGCCAACCCCCTTCCCCTCTGGCAACCACCAGTTTGTTTTCTGTATCTGTGAGACTGCTTCTGTTTTGTTTTTTAGATTCCACATATAAGTGAAATCATAGAGAAATTGTATTTCTCTGTCTGATTTCACTTAGCATAATATCCTTTATGTCCCTCCATGTTGTCGCAAATGGCAAGATTTCATTATTTTTTTATGGCTGAATTTGTTGATATTGTATATAAACATTGTACACATAAGTCACATCTTTTTCCACTTTCTCTTGATGGGCTCTTAGGTTGTTTCTGTATCTTGGCTATTGTAAATAATGCTGCAGTGAACATCGGGGTGCATATATCTTTTCAAGTTAGAGTTTTTGTTTTCTTCAGGTAAATACCCAGAAGTAGAATTGCTGGATCATATGGTAGTTCTATTTTTAACTTTTTGAGGAAACTCCATATTGTTTTCCATAGTGGCTGCATGAATTATGTTCCCATCAACAGTGTACAAGGGTTTCTTTTTCTTCACATTCCCTCCAACACTTGTTATTTCTTGTCTTTTTGATCATTGCCATTCTGACAGGTGTAAGGTGATAAACACTTTTGATTTGCATTTCCCTGATGATTAGTGATGTCGAGCATCTTTTCATGTGCTTGTCGGCCATCTGTATGTCTTTGGAAAAATGTCTCTTCAGGTCCTCTGTCCATTTTTAAATAGGGTTGTTCTGGGTTTTTTTTTGTTTTTTGGTGTTTTTTTTTGTTTTATTTTTGGATATTAAGTTATAAAAGTTCTTTATATAGTTTTGATATTAGCTCCTTATGGAATATATGATTTATGAATTCAGTAGGTTACCTTTTTATTTTGTTGATGGTTTCTTTTGCTATGCAAAAGCATTTTAGTTTGATGTAGTCCCATTTGTTTAGTTTTGCTTTTGTGTCCCTTCCTTGCCTGAAGAGACAGGTTCATCAAACTAAAATGCTTTTGACCAATGTCAAAGAGCTTACTGCCTATGTTTTCTTCTAGGAGTTTTATGGTTTGCCTCCAGCTTTGTTCTTTCTCAAGATTGTTTTGGCTATTTGTGATTCCATACAAAGTTTAGGATTCTTTGCTCTAGACCAGTGAAAAATGCCATTGGTATTTTGATAGAGATTGCATAGTATCTGTAGATTGCCTGGGGTAGTATAGACATTTTAACAGTGGTAATTCTTCCAATCTATGAGTAAGGTGTATTTTTCCATTTATTTGTGTTGTCTTCAAATTCTTTCAGAGTACAGGTCTTCCACCTCATTGGTTAAATTTATTCCTAGGTGTTTTATTCTCTTTTTATGCAATTGTAAATGAGACTGTTTTCTTAACTTTCTGATAGCTTGTTTTTGGTATATAGAAATGCAACTGATTTCTATAAAGTTTGTATCCTGCAATTTTACTAAATTTATGTATTCCAGTAGTTTTTTCATGGCGTGTTGGATTTTCTGTATATAGTATCATGTCATCTGCAAGCAGGGACATTTTTACTTCTTTTCCAGTTTGGATTCCTTTTATTTCTTTTTTTGTCAGATTGCTGTGGCTATGGCTTTCAATACTACATTGAATGAAAGTAGTGAGAGTGGGCATCTTTGTCTTGTTCCTGATCTTAGAGGAAAAGCTTTTAACTTTTCCCCAGTGAGTATGATGTTAGCTGTGTATTTGTCATATATAGTTTTTATTATGTTGAGGTACATTTCCTACACGCACATTATTGAGTTTTTATCAAGAATGGATGTTGAATGTTGTCAGATGTTTTTTTCTGCATCTGTTGAATTGATCATATGATTTTTATCCTTTGTTTTTGTTAATGTTAATGTGGTATATCACACTGATGGATTTGCAGGTATTGAACCCTCCTTGCATTCCTGGAGTAAATCCTATTTCATTATGCTTCATCATGATGTATGATCCTTCAGTGTATTGTTGATGACTTTGGTTTGCCATTTTTTGTTTTGTTTTGGTGTCTTGTTTTGGTGTCAGGGTAATGCTGGCTTCGTAAAATGAGTTTGGAAGTGTTCCTTCCTTTTCAACTTTTGGGAACAGTTTGATAAGTATTAACTTTAAAAAATTTTGGTAGAATTCCCCTGGGAGTTTTTAAATTCCTGTTTCAATTTCACTACTAGTAATTAATCTATTCAGATTTTATCTTTCTTCATGATTCAGTTTTGGAAGATTGTGTGTTTCTAGGAATTTAGCCATTTGTTCTAGGTTGTCTGATTTTTCGGCATATGATTGTTCATAGTAATTTCTTATCCTTGGCATTTCTATGGTATCAGTTGTAACTTCTCTTTCATTTCTGACTTTATTTGGCTTCTCTTTCTCTCTCCACTCCACCCTCCCCCCCGCCACACACACCCTTATGAGTCTGGTTAATGATTTATCAATTTTGTTTATCTTTTCAAAGAACCAGCTCTTACTTTCATTGTTCTTTTCTATTGTGTTTTATTTTTCTAGTCTCTGTTTCAGTTATTTTTGTTCTGATCTTTATTGGTTCCTTCCTTCTACTAACTTTAAGCTTTGTTTGTTCTTCTTTTTCTAGTTTCTTTAGGTGTAAAGTTAGATTATTTATTTGTAAATTTTCTTATTTCTTTTTAAAAATTTTTTAAAATTTATTAAGGTATTGTTGATGTATAATATTGTGTTAGTTTCAGGTGTAAATTTTCTTATTCACATAGTCTTGTCTCTCTGAACTTCCCTCTTAGAGCTACTTTTGCTACATTCCACGGATTTGGGAAAGTTGTGTTTCCATTTTTATTTGTTCAAGATATATTTTGATTTCCTCTTTGATTTCTTCATTGGCTGATTGTTTAGTAGCATGTTGTTTAGTCTCCACGTGTTTGTGTTTTTTCCAGTTTTCTTTTTGTAATTGATTTCTAGTTTCATACTGTTGTAGTTGGAGAAGATGTTTGATGATGATTTCAGTCTTATTAAATTTATTGAGACTTGCTTTGTGGCGTAACATGTGATCTGTCCTGGAGAATGTTTCATATGCACTTGAAAAGAATGTGTGTTCTGCAGTTTTTAGATGGGATGTTTTGTCTATATCTCTTAAGTTCATCTGGTCTAATGTGTCATTTAAGGTCAACATTTCCTTATTAACTTTCTGTCTGGGTGATCTAGTCATTGATGTAAGTGTGGTATTAAAGTCCCCTACTATTATTGTATTACTGTCAATTCCTCCCTTTATGTTTGCTAATTTTTGCTTTATGTATCTAGGTGCTCCTCTGTTGAATGCATAAATATTTTCAAATGTCATATCCTCTTGTTGGGTTGACCCCTTTATCATAATGTATTGTCCTTCTTTGTCTTTTGTTACAGTTTTGGTTAAAGTCTGTTTCATCTGATACAAGTATTGCTACCCAAGCTTTCTTTTTGTTTTCATCTGCATGGAATACCTTTTTCCATCCCTTCATTCTCATCCTGTTTGTGTCCTTAGATCTGAAGTATCTTGTAGGCAGCATATAGATAGGTCTTTTTTTTTTTTAAATCCATTCACTCACCCTATGTCTTTTGATTGGAGCATTTAGTTAATTTACATTTAAAGTAATTGTTAATAATTAGGAACTTACTGCCATTTGGTCAATTGTTTTCTGGGTTTTTTGTAATTCTCTGTTCCTATTTTCTTTTCCTATTCTTTTTCCTTGCGGTTTAATGATTTTCTTTAATGTTATGTTTGGATTCCTTTCTCTTTATTTTTTGATATATCTATTAGAAATTTTGGTTTATAGTTACCATGAGGTTCATATATAACAGTCTATATATAAAGCAATCTATTTTAAGTGGATAGTTGCTTAAGTTTGAGCACAGTTTAAAACACTAGGGACTTCCCTGGTGGCATAGTGGTTAAGAATCCACCTGCCACTGCAGGGGACATGGGTTCAATCCCTGGTCCAGGAAGATCCCACATGCTGCGGGACAGCTAAGCCCGTGTGCCACAATTACTGAGCATGTGCTCTAGAGCCCGCGAGACGCAACTACTGAGCCTGTGTGCCTAGAGCCCATGCTCCACAACAAGAGAAGCCACTGCGATGAGAAGCCTGCGCACCTCAACGAAGAGTAGCCCCCCACTCACCGCAAGTAGAGAAAGCCCGTGCGCACCAACGAAGACCCAATGCAGCCAAAAATAAATAAATTTATAAAAATAAAAACACCACATCCCCCCCAAGGTTTATGTTTTTTACATCATATTTTACATCTTTTTGGTGCTTATTCATTTATTACTTATTGTAGTTATAGTTGATTTACTACTTTTGTCTTTTTATCTTCATACTAGCTTTGTAAGTGGTTAATTCACTACCTTTACTATATATTTGCCTTTACCAGTGATATTTATGTTTTTCATATATTAATATTTTCTTATTTCTATTTATGGTCTTTTCTCCTTAAAGAATTCCCTTTAACATTTCTTATAAGGCCAGTTTAGTAGTGATGACTTCCTTTAATTTTTGCTTATCTGCAAAACTCTTTATCTCTCTTTATATTCGGAATGACACCCTTGTCAGAGTGTTCTTGGTTGTAAGTTTTTTCCTTTCAGTGTTTTGAATATTGCATGCCACTCCTTTCTGGCCTGCAAAATTTCTGCTGAAAAGTCTGATGATAGTCTTGTGGGGGTTCTCTTATATGTAATTAGATTTTTTTTTTCTTCCTGCTTTTAAAATTCTCTCTTTAATTTTTGACATTTTAATTATAATGTGTTTTGGTGTGGACCTCTTTGGGTTCATGCTCTTTGGGACTCTGTCCTTCCTGGACCTGGATGTCTCTTTTCTTCCCCATGCTAGGGAAGTTTTCAGCCATCATTTCTTCAAATAAATTTTCTGTCCCATTCTCTTTTCTCCTTCTGGAACCCCTATAATGTGAACGTTAGCACACTCGATGTTGTTCTAGAGCCCCTTAAGCTATTCTCATTTTTTTTTTAATTCGTTTTTTCTTTTTGCTGTTCTTTTTCTTTTGCTGATCTGTGTAGTTTTAATTTCAGTTATGGTATTCTTCAAGTCTGAGTGGTTCCCTCATATTTTCTAACTCTGTTGAAGTTCTCACTGTGTTCATTCTCTTGAATTCACTGAGCATATTTCTGACCATTACTTTTAATTTTTTATCAGGTAGATTACTTATTTCTGTATCATTAAGGTCTTTTTCTGAGGTCTTGTCTTGTTCTTCCAGTTGGAACATATTTCTCTGTTTCCTCACTCTTCTTGGCTCTCCGTATTTTTTCTATGTATTAGGCAAAACTATTCTCTCATTCTTGAAGGAGTGGCCTCGTATAGGTGCTGATTCTTCTTATTCAACCCTGCACTAGCTCTTGGTTGTCTCTTGGGTCTTTGTGGTTATCTATACTGCCTAATTTATTTATTTATTTATTATTTATTTATTTTTGCCGTACACGGGCCTCTCACTGTTGTGGCGTCTCCTGTTGCGGAGCACAGGCTCTGGACGTGCAGGCTCAGCGGCCATGGCTCACGGGCCAGCCGCTCTGTGGCACGTGGGATCTTCCCGGACCGGGGCACGAACGTATGTCCCCTGCATCGGCAGGCGGACTCTCAGCCACTGCACCACCAGGGAAGCCCTAAGCCAGACATTTTTGAGGCTGGTCTCTTTGGTATAGATCCTAGGGGTTGGGGTGCCTGATGTGGGGCACCAACCCCACACTCCTCCAGGAGAGGCACCTGCCTGGTGAAATCCCTCCTTATTGTGTGCCACCAGGTGTGGGTGGGATTTTTGGCAAGAGTGTTTCTCTGCCACTCCTACCCATCTTGATCTCCTTTTATCTTTTCTTGTAGAACAAGTATTCAGTTAGTTCTCAGGTTCTATTCAGACGGAATTGATCCAAATGTAGTTTTGTATTTGTCATGTTTGTGGGAGGAGGTGAGTTCAGCCTCTTCCTATGCAGCCATCTTGAATCACCTCTGTCAGAGCCTTAGGGTTCTACTGAAGTCAGAGGGTTGGGAGGTTTTCTACAGTGTTACACATGGCTGTTTTCTAGTTCTAGTTCTACCTGTATTTTGCAGTTTTCCCCTTGACAGCTGCTACTTTATAGCTACTTACCTATTTCCATAAATACATTACCCTATCTAATTTGTTAATTTTGTTTTTCTTTTGACTTTCTGGGAAATGGAAACCAGATAGGAAGCATATTAGAATTATGGATGAAATGAGGATAAATAAACAATGTGTGAGAGTTTTAATGATTCACCTGAGTTAGATACTTACATTTTCATAGGTAAGACTTATCATTTATTTCATCTTTCTTGTTTTCTTTTGAGCCTTCTTTGTGAATTCAGCAATTAAGTGACCTCTGCATAGATGAAGATTGTGTTTCGGAAGGTTTGATGTTTCCTGTGGAAATAAGATGCAGAGAGGGGGACCACATTACACGTCAGCTCTTACTGCCTCCATGAGTTGGGGTAGAAAAAAGAGTCAATGATGTTCTAAAGGTTTGTGGACCTCATCATGGTCACAAATGTCTATTCTCTGAATGTGGCAGGAAATAATGTTTTTATTTGATAACGATGAGCCACTATTTTATTTGAAGACGGAGTGAACTACAAATTGTGAACTTAATGTATATCTTTATAAGTCAGCCCTTTTCAAGAATATGCACATCAAAGCAACCAATAAATGAAAACTAAGCAGCTCTACTTTTTTTCCCAGTCAGCTGATTTGTATTATGTTTGGCTGCTTAGCTGCATACTCTCTTATGAATTAGGGATTGTTGGTTATTGGTGTAGCTTTCTAAGTCTCTGAGTGCACCTGTCTATACCTGGAAGTGTCTATTAGAATGGTGATATGGGAGAAGTGAGGAAAACACTAAACTGTTCTGACTCTGACCTGGCTTAAAGGGTTTGTGATTAACACCCCAGCACTTACAAGGATTCCTTTGGTCCCAGTGCTCCAGTTTGCCTGCGCGAGCCACTCTGAGAAGGTCAGTGAGCCTAACGTCAGGCTTGAAGATTGGATTGAAGACCCAGGAAGGGCATGCCTCCTGCACAAGCTTTGAAGTCGATTGGACTTGGGTTTGTTTACCATCTTTTTACTAGTTTAGTTAACCTGTGCGTACAATTATAAAGTTGGGATAATACTGTCTGTCTCAGTTGGATGTCAAGGTGGATGAAAGCACTGAGCACCTTGTAGGCACTCACAGGATCACCTTTCATTCCTGTGTGAGCAAGATGGATCAGAGACATCTCTAAAAGCAGCTCTTGAAAAGTGGCTTTGGGTAGCACAGCTCATCTTGGCCCTGAATCATCCTGGCTATTGTCCCCATCCCCAGCTCAACTGCTGGCTGTCCTATCTTCACTTTACTGACATTAGCCTTAACAACATCCAGGACCTGGCTTGTCTGGCTAATTTCTCATGTCTGACTTCTCTCCCCAGCTATGAGTGAAGTTTCCCCAGCTATGTAGCCTCTCCTACCCATTCAGGTAAGATTTTGTTTGGCTTTCATCCCCTGAATGCATGTACTTTGGGTACCAAGACTACTTGCCTTCCATACTTAACATATGCCCCTTAGAAAGCACTGGCCAAACTTCTGTCAGCATTGTGTCACAATCCCTTTTGGGCACCTCAACCCTTCTGCTGTATGACTTTGGGATAAACTTACTTTACACATCTCTTAAAAAAAAAAAAAAGAGGTTGATTTTTGGCTGCCTTTGGTTTATAACTTGTGAGACTCATATTTTCATTATTAATACTACAAAATTTTCAAAACCACTCCCCATTGCCTGCTGGCTAAAATAATATTGCCAAAATATTCTTCCATCAGTGAAGTATAGAGGTCTTTTTCTAAATTTTACCAGTGTGGCTACACTGTTTTTTAATAACTCTTCTTACATAAGTATTACATAGTTACTGTAGAAAATTTGCAACATACAAAAACACAAGGAAGAAAATAATAGCCAAATTCAGGGACCATAAACTGACAAATTGGTTTTTGGCTTTCGTGATGTAAAAAAATAGATTGAATGCTAATTGAAAGGTCATGTATGCTTCAGTTTTCCACAGTCCCCATCACTCCTTACTGTCTTACCCTGCTTCCACTTTATTCACTTACTTGGGCCTTGGAAATATTGAGTTAATCCACAACTCAGAATAACAACTATTAACATTCTTATCTTTTCTTCTTTGCAAGCACACACACATATAGCTTTTATAACTAACGATTTAAACCCTGAAAATACTTCCCATATTTTTCCATGTAATTAAATATTCCTAAATGTAATTTCCTGTAGTTGTATAGTAGCCTATCAACAACATGTAGTATAATTTATCAAATCTGTGCTGTTGAATATTTGGGTTATTTCCATTACAAATAAAGCTGTATAAACATCTTTATAATATATTTTGGTCCTGGGGGAAGGGAGAGATTTTCTTTAAAATGTCAAGCCAAGTCAGTATCTACCATTACCATCTCTATAAAATGCAGTGCACACCCTACATATTTAAATTAAGACCTATAGTTATGCTTAAAATATAAAAATTAGAAAATGAGCCTTCGTTGATTGCTATGATTTTCGTGAGTTGATGAGGCTTTACATGTAAGGTTCAGAACACTCCAACTCTTATGGGTTAGAAGCTAATTAGAAAAAGAAGCGGAAAAGGAATTTTAGGCTGTTTGGTAGAGATCTTACGGGTCATCTTGCCAGTGAGGAGCTCTTGTGTTAAGATGAGGAAACGGGCCTGGAGACCTTTAGATCACATACCTCGTTATTGGCTGGGCCCAGATTAAAAGCATGCATTTTTCTATTTCTGCCATGTCACCTTCCAGGGTACATTGCTTCTTTAAGAAATCCAAAGCACTCGCTGATATAGAGCCTATAATCTGACTTCTACTTAAAAGAACTTATTAAGCTGATGTAGAGCATCTAGAAGAGTAGATGGCATCCATCCCCTGCATGCTGTAACCCCCACCAGCCTCTACCTCAGCAGAGGTTACTAATCATTACTTCTGTTTTTGAGACCAAAAAGGGTCTTAAAATCTTTCTCAACTCTTACTTCAGGCAGCCACAACCAACTGGTCAAGTTGGTTTATCAGTTTGGATGTATTTACCATCACTAAACTGAGCCATGCTTGAAAAACTTAAGGAATCCTTATATGTGCATTGCTTTCCCCACAGCATACGGGAAGTATAGGACCTATTCCAGTCACTAATTGTGGCTCAGTATAGAAGTGATTCTCAACTGGGAGGCCATGCCCTCCTAGTTGAGGGTTGAAGGGGGATAAAAGCTCAAAGACAGGGAGAAATTGGGAAGGAGGAATATGGTTTGAAAAAGCTCTCTAGGTGATTTTAATGCCTGCACTTCCCACAGTGCAAGTTACATCTTTGGTACTATTTATTGTTGGAAATTTATTTGTGATATGGTCACACCATTTAGAGATTGTATTCTGATTCATGCACCTATTGCAATGCAAAATGTGCCTGTATTTGACTAGATGTAACTCTATATTGTGTATGTAATATATCTGATTCCTCAAGACATGCATTTCTAAAGCTAAGGTATGCGGTTTTTGCTATAGAATGTGGTTGATGCATGTGCCTTAAAATCATCATTCTCACTATAATAATCATTTCTTTTTTCTGTGAGTTCTGGAGTTCTGATACCTCGTGGTAAATTCATATTATTTTTCTGGGCTGTGGAAGTAATGATTCATAAATATCATGTTTATTTTAAAAAGGAATACATTGTGAAAAGCAAATGAAGTGTGAAGCTATTTTTCATTGACCTTTTTTTTTTTTTTGCAGATATGACAGAAGCACAAAGGGCAGGCAATTGACTTTTTCAGTAAGTATCCTCTTCAAGTGCTATGCAAAGATTCACTAGTAATTACACATAGCATTTTATCCTTTTCCATTTGAAAAATATAGATCTCCTTTTCAAAGGAGGTTGAACAAGAGTCTGATACTGATTCCCTCACTACTTTGTACATTGATTCTGGAATATTTATCTGGAAACTGTTGGATATCAGGCTTTGTTGCTCACTTGGAACAACGAAGGTGAATAAGACATGGCCGTAGCCCTCAAGGGGCTTACACTCCAGCAGGAGAGCCAGCAAGTAGAGAGATGACTGCACAGGTGGTATTGTTTCTGGCAAGGCTGGCACCTGTCACCTGTGTAGGAAGAACGCCTTGGTGGAGACCTGTACTCTAGTGGGCATTTCTGTGTCGGGGCATCAAGAAGACTTCCTCACACACAGCCATACGTGACTGACTTGGCAGAAGGACCAACCAGCATTTGCTCTGGATAGACAGGTATGTTTTGAAAAGGTTTCTAGGACTCATTCTTAGGACCAGATGAATTAATATTCACCATAAAACATTTTTTGATTTCCCTTGAGTGATGTTTCTAAGAATGACATTTTGTCAATATGTTATTAGGTTTTTTTTTTAATTAGAAAGTCAAGTCAGAAATAGGAAATATATCTTGCTGAAGCCATGAATAGGAAATGAGGTGGGTTTTTTTGGCTATCAGTGTTTAATTTGCTAAGTTATCACATTTAATCTCAAGATAATTTAAACAGTAGTTAAAGCTATACAGATTATGTCATCTACTTTTTTTCCAAAAAAATGCATGTTTTAATATTCATGCTGGTTTTCTATGAATTCAGATGTAGTCATTAAGAAGGGATTTTTTTTAATGTGAGAAAGGCTTTTTATATGGATTGTTGGCATTTAAAATAATTTCCATTTTGTAGCAAAGTAATTTGTGTACATAGTCTAAAAAGTCAAATAATGCTAAAAGATTTAGATGAAAAAGCATCAGTCTCCTGAATCTCTCTCTGAATTTCTCCCCAGAAACAATCATTTTGCACCCTTTCAGCAGTTTACTTTGGTATTTGCCTTCTCCGTTAGTATGTATGTGTGCCCTGCATTCTCTTGATTCATCCATTCTAGACACCTACTGATTTCCTCTTACGGTACATGGTCATCTTGGCAGTCTGAGATTCTGTCTCCTTTCCTCTCCAAATCTTCCTAATAAGTGACTTAAATCTCTCTTCAGGGTTTTCACCGTGATGACTGTGGAAATATTCCCTGCTCTTTCAAGTTATTTGCAGTGATTGCATTTCCTTTCTGCAAACCTTTTTGTTTTTCTTGAATTTTTGTTAGTTTTTAAAATTTACGTTCAAATGTTTGAACGTATGTCTACATCTTCCACTACTTCCTGACTTTTTTTTTTTAATTAATTTAATTTTGGCTGTGTTGGGTCTTAGTTTCTGTGCGAGGGCTTCCTCTAATTGTGGCAAGCGGGGGCCACTCTTCATCGTGGTGTGCGGGCCTCTCACTATCGCGGCCTCTCTTGTTGCAGAGCACAGGTTCCAGACACGCAGGCTCAGTAGTTGTGGCTCACAGGCGTAGTTGCTCCGCGGCATGTGGGATCTTCCCAGACCAGGGCTCGAACCCGTGTCCCCTGCATCAGCAGGCAGATTCTCAACAACTGCGCCACCAGGGAAGCCCCTTCCTGACATCTTTGAGAAAGGTCTCACAATATAATTTTTCTCCAAGATGAACCTGTTCGGGTAATAGACTGGTTTCAGTGTTTTTCTGGACACTTCCCTCCTAAGCCCTCTGGTTTCCCCTCTCCAGTGTGGACTGCTCACTGGTAATATCTGCTGCATAGCTTTCATCCTGCGACTTCTCTTCTCTCCCAGGTCCTGGAAACCCCTCTGCTTCTCTTCTCTATTGGAATCCCTGTTTTCTGCTTTACACCGATATTTTGATGGAGATATCCTCCAGTAGCTTCATGAGAAGCAATACAGTCTCTAAGTATTTTGTCTGAAAAATGTTTTTATTCTCCCATCACCACTGACATTTGGCTTGGTAAATAATTCTTAGGTGGTAATGGTTTTCCCTCAGAGTGGGATTTTAAGGGGTGAGTCAACTTCTTTCTCCTCGTCTGTGTTCCCTCTGCAGGCACTGGGGTCTGACCTTCCTCCCATCTACGAAGTCATTTTCATCTACTGTATACTGTTTTCATCCACCGTATATTGGGTTTTGCAGTGTGGTTTCCAGGCCAAGAAAGGGGCAAGCAATGGAACAATGCCTTTAACATCTGTACTCATTCTTCTGAAAACCAGAAATTTTTACCTTTTATATATAGTTAATAAAACGGTGCTTTGGACTACTTTGTCATTTGGAAATAACTGGGCATAGTTTGTTTAAAATGGTGTTCTCTGGCCCTCTTAGAGTAATGTTTGACAAAATAAGACAGGCTAGTCATGTGGGGCTTGGAGCAACTTGCTAACTGAACTTAGTTAAACAGTTCCAAATGAGATTTGGGCCCTTGAATGGTGATTTTAAATGGCTGAATCATTCTTTGCCCAGAAAAGCCCACTGATTCCATCTGTAGTATTCTGTATACAAACTATCATGATATTCATGGTTAATCTTTTTAGCAGCAAGCCTTCCCACCTAATGTTTTCTGACCAGGCATGTTTTTCTTTAGGTAGTACTATTGAGATTTATAAATCTTAGAGCCTAAAAGTAAAGGGAGTATTCACAGGAGATCTGCTGAGATGAAATGAAAGTCATCTAGATGTAGGGGAGGTGATGGGGATTTTAAAAGGGCATAAGAAGAGAAAGCTATCAGGTAATGATGACACAAAAAGATAAGGCCAGTTGATGATGACCGATTGGACATTTTGGAGGGTGGAATACCAAGTAGAAAGTCTATCAATCTCCTAGAACTATGATTGAGGAAAGAGGAAGAAAGAATAAACAAAATGAAGCATACATAATAATTGCTTTAATAAATACACAAATTACACTATAATTTCTTAAGAATTGGCAGGTAAGCTACACCTCTTCATTCGAAGGTAAGCTTGTGGTTTTGTGGCTTTTCATCTGTAAGAAAATATAGTCATTCAATTCTCAATATATCTGTACATTGTGGGAGTTTAGGGCAATAAACCTCTTACCCTGCTATGAGTGGTAAATAATCCATAGAAATATCATATTCAGGTGGTTATCTCTGGAGAATATCTTAATATTATATAATAATTTTTGAAGGAAAGGAATCCATAGAACAACCAAAAAAAAATTCAGAGTTCAACATGTCCTTGATGGGATCATCCCTAGTAATACTGTCAACTTGTGCTGGGTTTCAGGAAATTGTGAATTAGAATCTGAGCCATTTTCTTCTCTTGTTTTGAACCTTTTCCAAAATTTTGTTCCATTATAAATCATTTCCATTTGTAGGTGATCTAAGGATCACTAAATATAGCATGTTGCTTCAGTTGTCTTGTTTGAAATGTTACATCACATATAAACTAAAAGGCTACAGAATTGGACCTAAGGGGTTTTTTTTTCCCCCATTTTTCTCCACTTTATATTTGAGTGTTTTCTTATTGCCAGTTCTACCACCAGATATTTTTAATACATTCTCTGCCTCTACCTCTGCCCTACATCTACATCTTGAACAGAAGACTGATTGCATTGTCTTTGGTTTACTTTTTTTTTTTTTGGCTTCAGCTAGACTTCCATTCCCCCCATATCACCATTCTCCTGCCTTCTCTGTATTTTTACCTCTCATTGACTGTTCAGTGGCATTCAGTCTCAAAAAGTCTGTTTCCATGCTCCCCAGTGATTTTCTAGCTTTGTCATCCAAGAGGAAACAAGGTTCCACAGGATTCTTGGAATTGCCTACTTTTATAAAGCCATCAGAGGTTCACCCACTTCAGTAAATAAAACACTACTTTTGGGGGTTTTTTGCCTTATGAATTATTAGCTTTTTTTCTTTCTCTCTTTTTTTCTCTCCAGAATTTGGGTTTTACTTCAACATTGACTCAGTGTAGCTATCAGAAAATTACCAAAACTTTTATTTCCAGTTACTGGTGAAAGTCAATGGTCTTTTGGCTCTTACTAAAGAAACCATGACCTAATTTGTATAAGCTCCTTAAAAGTCAGGACTATATAGTAATTAAAGCAGGGAATGCTTTCTTGTTGCATGCCTACCGTGATTAGACATCATTTTCATTGGTTTACAAGTGTTAAATAATTCTTAATGGCTTTCATTTCCTTGGTACAATTTTTGTCCCATTTTAAAGATAAGAAAACAGGATTTGAAAGTTTAAGTACTTTGGCCAAAGCCTTACAGATAGCTTTAGTCCTGCTGAGACGTGAATCCAGATAATCTCACTCAAGGGCGTGAACTATTTACTACCTCAGCCCTCCACAACATCTTGGAAGCCACATGTAGCTCCAGAAGAGTTTTTAGTGCAAAGAATCAGTCCCTAAGCTCACTGAAGCAACAGCTCTAAAGAGGATGAACTCAGAAAAGCAGTGTGAAAGAGGACGTAGTGTTGTGGTTAATAATGGACTAACTTTAAACTATAAAGTTAACTTAAATGATTCGTGTCTGACACTCAGTTTCATCATCTGTAAAATGGGGACAAAAATGTCTTGAAGGGTCATGAAGATTAAATTAATACATATAAAGTGCTTGGCATGAATAGAGTAATAATTATACATGGAATCTGTCTTAGGAATACATCAGTCACATGGATCTGAAAGGCAGCGGTCTAAATGAGGTAGGGATTTATTTTTATCTTATGTAACAAAAAAATCTAGAGGCAAGTGGTCCAAGGCTGGTACAGTGGGTCCCATTCTCCACCTTACAACATTGTTAAAGGTGTTCACTATAGCTTTGGCCATCTCATCTGCATTTTAGACTGGAAGGAGAGAGCCGGAGAGCTACCAGCTCTGTCAACCACACCTAAAATCTGCTTCTTCTGTCTCATTGATCAGAAAGTCACACGATCACCCCATCTGCAAAGTGTTGACCCTTAACAACAACAAAAGAAAATGGAACTGTTAGCAATGAAGCAGGAGCTAGCCAACATAGGTATGTGAGTGTGCATGTGTATTTATACATGACGACTACATATGTGTGTTATGTACCAGAAGCCATAGCAGAAAGAACAAACTACCACAAAACTAGGGAAGAATTGGAGCATTAGAAGCTATAGCCAGCAGCAAACGTAAGAAGCAGCAACAGCTCGTAGAAGCCGGGGGAAATAAGTTAGAGAGGGAATGAAAGGATGTTCCTGCTACAAACATTAAAATATTAAGACAGAAAAAAATGAGCTTGACCCTTGCAAAAGAATGGTGTGCAGATGCCATTTTATATATGTATAAAGGTCACATTCACGTCTTAAGAAGTTACCTTAATTGGTTAGGCAGAGTTATCACAAAGCCTCTGTATTGGGCTTGAACTCCACAGAGATTAATTACCTGTCCCCTTATCGTCTGTCCTTGGCCAACCTTCTCATAAATGAGTATAGTCCAGACAGTAATGAATGTAGATTTTTTTCAACCTATCTTCTCTCCCATGGGGAAAGCAAACCCAAACCACAAAACATCCACTCAGTAGATAATGAACTGATAGCATCATCTTTGCTCTAAAGGACAAGAGGTGGTCTGTGGTGATTGAAGCCACATGGTTGGCTTGGGGCTTTGCAAGCCATCAGAAGGGGCCCATTTGTCATCAGCCCACTGCACACTGTATTCTTTTCTAGAGTGACATTTTCACATTGGAGATCTCCTTACCAACATGGTCCAGTGGATTGACATTTGCCCTGCAAATGGTTGATTTCATTAGCCTTATTGATCTGTAATGAAAAATAAAGACTTTCAATGCTGAGGCTCCATTGCTCAAACAATTATATAATCAAAGGTTAATTTAACCGTGGATACATGATCAGATTACATTTAGATGACATTTTGGTGTCTTTTCATTTGACGAGGCTTAAGTTCATCTGAGGGTAAATGCAGATACAGTTATGCCAAGCACATTTCTGAGGTTGATTTAAAACAAGGGAATTGTAACTATAAAACGGTAATAATTTTAGTGATACTGAGTTTCACTCAAATAATTCAGTTGGCAATATTTAATAGCTAAGATGATAAACAACAGGTGTATACATTTCTTTAGCCATATATGTAATGGGTTAAATAAAGGAATCTTCAAGAGTGCCAATGCAAGATGGATGGAACAGATAGAAATATAACCCATGAAGAATAATGCCCAGGTTCACTGTTAATGGTGAATTTCTTATGTAGTAAAGCTGGGAAACAGCCTGGCTGAAAAAGATAACTATGATTTTTTTCCCCTATGTGCTTTAAAATATGAAGGTAATGTGATTTTAATATGCCTGCATTTGAGAGAGGACAGTGACCCGTATACATTTCTGTCGCCTCTGGTCCGATAAAAAAAGGGTCCATTTTTACCCTTTCATAAGATAGGCTATTTCAGAGAAGATTCTTGCTTATTAGGCAAAATGTACTAGTAACAAAAGAATGCAGAAAAGAGGCAAAATTTGTCCGATCTAGTGAAAAAGAAACATTTAAAAAATTGGAGAAATAATTAAGTGCTGGGCTGTCTTGGGATCTTACCAGAAAATCCAGAACTGAGCCTTTAGTGTTTAAGAGTCGTCATCGCCCTTGGAGGAGGATAGGCATATTTGTGTCCTGCAGTTATGAGTGAAGCCCATTTCATTGTGGCATTGATGGAGTTTGCTGGCTTCAGCTGCTCTGTGTTTGCCATTGTAAAGATAAGAGCTGATGCAATCACACAGAATCTCCTGTTATTTATGTCGATATACTCTCTCTGGCTTGAAGGATTCTGCTTTACCTAATTTCACATCACTGCTAGGCATGATTGGGCCAGTACAGTGTTTCTCAATTTCTTGGAGCTTTGCTCCATATTTCTGCCACACAAAAGTCAAGGATTTATGAAATTAAATCACCATCTCCTGATAATAAGATCTGCAACTGCCACTCTTACATCAGAGCGCACTCTCACATCCAGAAATTAAGATGTCAAGAATTTCTGCCTCTATCAGGACAAATTCAAGTATTTCTGAAACAGGGTTCAACTATAACATTTTGCCAAATATTTGTATTTATTTTATATATTAAGAACATAGCACTGAAACCATTTTTTTTTATAAAGAAAGTTTCTTTTGGCTTATATATCATTGCCAACAATGGTGACTCTGAAATCAGAATTTAGCCAGCTATATTTTTGATTCATGAGTACAGAATAACATGCATTTTGCTCTTCTGTAGCAAGATTGCTTCCTCAGAAGGGGTGGTAGTAAAAAATTTATTTTTTCTGAGTAAGCTAAGCAGACGTGAATCAGAAGACACATGCGGAGGAAATACATGTTCTGCTGAGGCGCTGTTTTTGCAAGGGCTCTTCTTGACAATAACCACACGTTATGTCCCTGTCCTTTACAATATTCTGTAATTTCTAATACAACATAAAATAAATGTACACTTTCCTTTTTAAGTCAACAGTTGTAGGTTCTGCTATCAGTCCCTCAAGTTAAAGTATATTGTGTGGTTGGAAACAGCATGATACAGTAGCAAGTGCATTAAACCAGGCATGTCCTGGATTGAGTCCCCACTGCGCCATTTACTAACTGTCAACTCGGACAAGGCTTTTCACAGTCTCCTTTTTTTTGACCTGTACCACAAGAATAATCATCTTTGGCTATCCCATGGGGTTGCTTTGCACATCAAGTAATAATGTGCGTGTAAATTGTTAGGTCCTTTATAGATACAAGAAATCATAATTTAAGAGCCTTTTAACACCATACTAGCCTTTCTAAATTCAGGGTTTATTCTATCAAGGGAAGAAATTTGCTGATAGATGTACTTGATCCAGGCAGGCAAAGTTATTGGCTGTCAGGAGAAATCGGAAGTTTTTGACATCAAACAGGTATGATATTTTAGAGATGGATAACACCTCCAGATCCTCTCTAGTTTCAAGATACAGGATTGCAATAATTATATTATTATTGTCAGAATATTAGCCACCTATCTAAATTTGAAATATTTTATAGATGTTATGTAATTAAGGTAAATAAAATCAATGGTATTTTCAAATAAATGGTTTACACTCTATCAAAATCACAGATACATTAGTTGTTACCCAGATACAATTGTCATGCAGTTCTGATAATAATTCAGTTCAGATTATTTATTATCCTTCCTTCATATTTAAGGTAGTAAGTTATTTCTTGGAAAAGGTTAATTACATTCTTAAGTGAGGAGATATTCTCAAATAAAAATGTTTTATTCCTAATTCTCATTTTTTTTTTTTTTTTTAACGGTACGTGGGCCTCTCACTGTTGAGGCCTCTCCCGTTGTGGAGCACAGGCTCCGGACGCGCAGGCTCAGCGGCCATGGCTCACGGGCCTAGACGCTCCGCGACATGTGGGATCCTCCCGGACTGGGGCACGAACCCGTGTCCCCTGCATTGGCAGGCGGACCCTCAACCACTGCGCCACCGGGGAAGCCCATCTCATTTTTTTTTTAACCTTACAGAATAGAAAGTATATCTTCTTGAGCTATTCTTCATAATTACATACACTCACTAGGATCAAATAATCAAATTGCAACCAAGATTAATGTTTACATTGGATTCTCAGTCACGCACATATTCAATATCACCTTCAAGAATTAAAAAGGGGAACTTTAGTGGCATAGACTATTGAAATTGCAAAGTAATCACATGAGAGGTATCTAAAAAAATGCATGTATTTTTGTTCTTTATGGTGTAGTAAAAATATGTGAATTTGAAATTTGGCTTTGAACTTAAAAACTTGCAAAACTCTACGTGACAGTACAGGAAATATGTTCTCAAAAGTAATCAAAAATCAAAGGTCAATTCAATATGACCAACAGAGGGATTACTAAACGTTATTTTTTTTTCCTTCCTATTTTTTTTTTGGTTATTTTTTTGAAGGAAAGCATTCCATCTGTTAATGGCATTCTCCCTTAAATGCTCAAAATAATTTCCAAAAGAATGTCTTTTATTGAGACTTTTATGCTGCTTATCAAAAACTTTTCATTCTTTACACCCTATTTAGTCTTTTTTTTTTAACATCTTTATTGGAGTATAACTGCTTTACAATGGTGTGTTAGTTTCTGCTTTATAACAAAGTGAATCAGTTATACATATACATATATCCCCATAACTCGTCCCTCTTGCATCTCCCTCCCTCCCACCCTCCCTATCCCACCCCTCCCATTTAGTTTTGACATTATAAATGTATATCTCTTGAAAAGCATCATATCTTAAATAAATATTTACAAAATGACCAGGTGTACTACTGGTCAAGACAGTACGGACTTAAAGATAAGACATAGTTTTTGATTCATGAGGAGAAATTGTCCTTTCCTGATGATTTAACAAGTTTAAGAATCATTATTTTAAAAAGACAACAAATATTTTAAGTCTAAGTCAGATGAAAACAAATTGTATATTTTATCATCAATCTAACATGGGAGGGTGTGTGTGTCAGTTATATATTACTGTATAACAAGACTTAGTGGCTTAAAAGTTATATTTCATGAGCCTCTGGCTTGATTGGATTCACCTGGATGGTTCTGTTCTAGCTGGTATCAGCTGGGACTGCAGACATCTGTAGCTTTGACTGGGTTGGACCATTCAGTATGGGTCACTCACATGATAGGCAGTCGTTATTGGTTGCACAACCTCCTTGTGTCTTAGTTCTCCTCCACATGGAGAAGAACTAAGAGAAGAAGAACTTCCCTTTTTTGTCTTCAAAGGGAGTGCTGGGCTTCCCTGGTGGCGCAGTGGTTGAGGGTCCGTCTGCCGATGCAGGGGACGCGGGTTTGTGCCCCGGTCCGGGAGGGTCCTGCGTGCCGCGGGGCGGCTGGGCCCGTGAGCCATGGCCGCTGAGCCTGCGTGTCTGGAGCCTGTGCTCCACGACGGGAGAGGCCACAACAGTGAGAGGCCCAAGTACCGCAAAAAAAAAAAAGGAGTGCTGAGGGAGCACTCTCTTATTGCCAAGTGTCAGAATCAGGAGGGCACACACACATTCACTAGCTACCTTAGTTATCCCCCATCTCAAAAAAAATTGTCTAGGAATTTAATCAGCTTTTACTTCTTTCCCTTGGAGGTAAATACCAGTTACCTATACTCTACCTGCAAGTGTGGGATGGGGGGGTAGAGTGGGCAGTGAATCAACTTCTCTGTGGTGCGCACAGACAGGCAATCAACTACCCTATTGTCTGCTCCCTCTCCCCTCCTGTCCTTTGTCTTACCTGTTCTTGGTCTTAAGTTGGAGACTTGATTATCTCTCTACTGCCCTGAATCCTACTTTGTTTGAACTCTAGACTACAGCTTCCACAATTTTATCTCATTTGTCAGCACTCTTCCGTCTGCTTTTTCTCTCCTAGAAATATGTTGAAACAGCCCATCTGCTGAAGGCCTCCATCTAGTCTTAGAGGACTTTTATCCTTTACTATCTTTTGAATGGGGTTCAATAAAGAGAGGAGACAAAGTCAAACCACCGTCTAGAACAGTGATCAGCTGATGCTCTGCAGTGTCAAAGTGATTCAAAGGGATGTTTTTCATCTCTCCCCCGGCTCAGCCATGAATTGATTTCTGACGCCTCTAAATTATATTGATAATCAGGTTGGTAACGTGATGCTCCAAGGTCCTTTCTACTCTTTAGATGCTCTCTCACTGGTAAGAGTTGCAGATAGCATCTTGGTGTCTGCTTTTCGTCTGACCTATGTGCACTATATCTGCCCCACATCTCCTCGTTTCTCACATAGCTACACAATTTTTTCCTCTTTTGATTATTTGAGTAGAAATCGGTGTGGTGTGGAGTTAAATGCCCACCTCAGTTGCCATTTGACTTGGAAGTTCTTTCCAAGACCTTAATTTACAGATAAGGACATTAAGGTACATTAAAGTATGTTAAGATAGTAACAGGTATTTAGTAACAAAGGTGGATTACATACACATTGTTCTTATGTATGTTGAGCTAAAATTTGTAGCCCAGTAGCTAGTACCAGTTGGTGCTGGCTTTTTCTTAAGGTCACAAGAATAAGTTGTGTTTTATGGGGTTTTTTTCCCATGTACTGACTCTTCATTAATAGATTTGACCTCTTCTATCTTTTGACCCGGAGTCTTTCTCTTTTCCTGATTAAACAATCTTTGTTCTTTCAGCAGATTTCCTTTTAAGCTTTTAATTGTGGTAAAATGCACATAACATAAAATTTACCATCTTAACTATTTTTAAGTCAACTGTTCCATAGTATTAAGTACACTCACACTGTTGTGCAACCAATCTCCAGAGCTCTTTTTCATCATACAAAACTGAAACTCTATACCCATTGAAAATGACAGCTCCAGAGTTCCCTGTGGCCTAGTGGTTAGGATTCCGGGCTTTCACTGCGTGGCGCGGGTTCAATCCTTGGTCGGGGAGCTCAGATCCCACAAGCCGTGCAGTGTGGACAAAAAATAAAATCAAATAAAATGGCAACTCCACATGCCACCTTCCCCTGAGTCCCTGTCGCAATGAATTTGACTCCTCTAAGACCCTCACAGAAGTGGAATCATAACATTTTTGTGACTGGCTTATCTTACCTAGCATGTCCTCAAAGCAGTTCTTTTTGTTGTTGTTGTTGTTGTTGTTTTGTGGTATGCGGACCTCTCACTGCTGTGGCCTCTCCCGTTGCAGAGCACAGGCTCTGGACGCACAGGCTCAGCGGCCATGGCTCACGGGCTCAGCAGCTCCGCGGCATGTGGGATCTTCCCAGACCAGGGCACGAACCCGTGTCCCCTGCATCGGCAGGCAGACTCTCAACCACTGCGCCACCAGGGAAGCCCAAGGCAGTTCTTTTATACAGGATTTCAAACCCATCCCAGTCACTCTTCTTTTAATTTTCTCTTCTTTTTCCACATCCCATTCAAGAAGGTGAGGTCCAAATAGCACATATTAATCTAGGCATAGTCTGTGAGGCAGGGAACTCATTCTGAATACTATGTTTCTAATAAAGAATGTGTGAGAGTTTTGATTGCCTCCTGCCACTGTTGACTCATACTGAGCTTTACTATCAACTCAGACTCCTAAATACTTTAAGCCACTTCTTCCCTGCTGCTCCCCCCTCACCATCATGTCACACCAGGCACAAGGAACATTAGAAATTGCATATTAAGGTCATAATGAGATTTTGAAAATATGCATAGGATCTGCATGATGATGAATTTTCTTATGCTGTTTCTTTTATAATAACATTTCATATTTTCATTAAACTCTGGTCCATAGGCAGAATGAAGGCTGTGACCTTGGGAGACAGAAAATAATAAAAATTATTAATATACACTGACCCTGTTCTCCAAATTCATGTTCTATAATGATCCAGAGTTACTATGTCTTTTTTTTCCCTCTGCAGACACAACATATGAAATTGAATTTTTTCTTTACAAACACTTTAGTTTGCATTTAACAGGCTAACAGTTCCCCAAAATGATGTCAAGCCACACTTACGCACCTGTGATAAAAATGGGTTGTGAACCCAGGTATAGGTCGTTTGTTACTAACAAGAGTACCAAAGTTTATAAATGAGTTAGTTACCTTTTGTTAAAAATTAAGATATACCCAAGACTCTCTCTCACATGCTTTCTGATATGGGAGGAAAGGGGTTGAGTTGTAATTCATTAGCTAAGTGGTAAATGTTCATATTTCACAGCCTTGTCCTTGTAATGCAACTGCTACTTATGTACTGATAATATGTGAGAGATTATGAATCATTTAAATCCTAATAAATTGCAATTATTATTATTTAGTTTTACCAGTAAGGAAGACCGTAAGGATAAAGAAAGTATGAATAAAAATGTGAATTATAACTCTGCATTACATCCAGAGGTCCCAGCTATTTCTTTCTTTGTTTCAGCAAAATCTGTGTAACCAAGGGAATGGAATTTGTGAACATTGTCCATTACATATGTTAAAGCTGAAAAAAAAAGTGTTGAGAACCACTAATGTAGGCAATTAGGATAAAACACATACATGTATATCCTATATTTATATATAGGTTATACATATATAGGTATAACTGAATCACTTTGCTGTATACTCGAAACTAACACAACATTGTAAATTAACTATACTTTAAAAAACATATCTGGGGACATGAATATAACTTTTACATTAGAAAAAAACTTATACATGTATAAGTCTATATTTTATGAGACACTTGAAGCATTGGTATTTAGGAGCTCAATATCGAAAAAACAAACAACCCAATCCAAAAATGGGCAAAAGACCTAAACAGACATTTCTCCAAAGAAGACATACAGATGGCCAAGAAGCACATGAAAGAATGCTCAACATCACTAATCATTAGAGAAATGCAAATCAAAACTGCAGTGAGGTATCACTTCACACTGGCCAGAATGGCCATCATCAAAAAACCTACAAACAACAAATGCTGAGAGGGTGTGGAGAAAAGGGAACCCTCTTGCACTGTTGGTGGGAATGTAAATTGATACAGCCACTATGGAGAACAGTATGGAGGTTCCTCAAAAAACTACAAATAGAACTACCATATGACCCAGCAATCCCACTACTGGGCATATACCCTGAGAAAACCGTAATTCAAAGAGAGTTATGTACCACAATGTTCATTGCAGCTCTATTTACAATAGCCAGGACATGGAAGCAACTTAAGTGTCCATCAACAGATGAATGGATAAAGAAGGTGTGGCATGGGCTTCCCTGGTGGCGCAGTGGTTGAGAGTCTGCCTGCCAATGCAGGGGACATGGGTTCGTGCCCTGGCCCAGGAAGATCCAACATGCCGCGGAGCGGCTGGGCCCGTGAGCTGTGGCCACTGAGCCTGCGCGTCCAGAGCCTGTGCTCCGCAACGGGAGAGGCTACAAGAGTGAGAGGCCTGTGTACCGCAAAAAAAAAAAAAAAAAAAAAAAAAAAAAGAAGGTGTGGCATATATATACAATGGAATATTACTCAGCCATAAAAAGAAATGAAACTGAGTTATTTGTAGTGAGGTGGATGGACCTAGAGACTGTCATACAGAATGAAGTAAGTCAGAAAGAGAAAAACAAATACCATATGCTAACACATATATATGGAATCTTAAAAAAAAGAAAATGGTCCTGAACAACCTAGGGACAGGACAGGAATAAAGACACAGACGTACAGAGTGGATTGAGGACACCAGGAGGAGGAAGGGTAAGCTGGGATGAAGAGAGTGGCATGGACATATATACACTACCAAATGTAAAATAGATAGTTAGTGGGAAGCAGCTGTATGGCACAGGGAGATCAGCTCCGTGCTTTGTGACCACCTAGAGGGGTGGGATAGGGAGGGTGGGAGGGAGGGAGACACAAGAGGGAAGAGATAGGAGATATATGTATATGTGTAGCTGATTCACTTTGTTATAAAGCAGAAAGTAACACACCATTGTAAAGGAATTATAATCCAATAAAGATGTAAAAAAGAAATGGATTGCATTCCAACCTGTGAAATAGTATTAAATATTAATAATGTTTATAAATATTAATAAATATCTTTGAATTTGGAAAATTGTTTAACAGGTATAGTTTGCTGACTCTCCCTCTTAAAATACATGTAGCTTCTTAAAGCTATATTGGGTTTTCCAACAATATCAGCACCTTCAGGAAATACATATGACTCAGAAATAATACATTTATTACTAAAAATTAATTTGTGTATTTATCAAAAATCAGCGATAGAGAATTACTCTCTACTTTTTTACTGAGATTCATTCAAAAAATGTCAAGATGCTCAAATTGTTTCTAACAGCTAAATTATTAGCTTTACTTGACCATAATTGCCTTAATTTTCATAGTTTTCATAATTTTCATAAGTTTAGCTTTTGTTTTCTGATCTTTAGGTCATACTTCCATAGAGTTATATTTTATTGATAATTCTTTTCTAATTACATTATTTAAATTGCATAACAATCTCATGTTTCCTCTTTTAGGATGACTATAGCTTTTTCTGCTTCTGTCTTCATTCTTCTGCTTCTTTTGCTTTGTGCATTTACTTATACACCCAATTGTTTTCCTCTTACTTCCTTATCATTTAACTTATCATATTGCACATATTAGCCCCTATAATCTCAGTTATTTCAGTTTGAGTTGATAAAATTGAGTTTGCTACTAAATGAGTAGAAATTAAACTGCCCATTCACTGCCCCCAAGTTTTGTTGCTGTGTAGTAGGGTTTCAGAGTGGTACCATTTAAGATTCTTTATGCAGTTATTGAAATTTTTCTTTAAAAATTATTTCTTTTTTACTAAACACTCTCTAGATTGCTGGGCTGGCTGGACACCCATGCTCTTAGTGAAGGCCACAGGGTCCGAAGTGGGTGTAGCTTGTCCCTTTCCCCTGCTGCCCTCCTTGGTATCTTCCTGCTGTCACTGTATTATTATACCTGGAATCTCTACAGTCAGCTCTGCTCTTAATTGCTCCCTTGACCCTTTACTGTGTTCATCTGTTTTCTTCTTTCTTACTTTTCATGTTGTTCTTCCCACCCATCTGGCTTTGGTGTTGAAAAGGCCTGATTTTAACCATTGCTATAAGTGTTTGTGGATTTCCTTCCTTATGGTTCTTGAACCAGCCAGCCACATGTCATCTTTTGTGGTGTTCCCATGTTTAACTTTAGCAGCAAATATCACGAATGATACTGGTTCATCTTTTGGCCATACCACTTTCAACATGATGGATCTTGCTTCATGCTTGCCCCAGCATGGACACAAGATGGCTGCAGCAGCTCCAGACATCACACAGCAATCTTCTATGTCTGGAAGAGTGTCTGTGCCTTTATAAGAGCAAAGAAGACTCGCCTACAAGTTACATCAACAGAATTGCTTTCTCATCTCAGTGGTCAGAACTGAATTGTTGGACCAATTCTGAAACCGGTCACTTGGGAGAGGAATGGAATTGCCATGATAGACTTATACTAAACAAGATTTTCCCACAGATCTGGGGAGGGGCCCAGCTTCCACTAAAGATGAGGATACAGATTCTTGCACAGAATCAAGACTTCGTTAGCAAGAAGTCAGAGATGGGATTGGCTGTTGATTAGGCCACAAGTTCAACTGCTATAGGAATGAAGATATTTGATTGAACATGTAATGACTGGAACCAAATAACTGAGATCAGACTTGAGGAAATATTCTATCCAAGAGGCTTTCTGTCAGGCCAAACCACCAGTGTCCTTTTGATCTCTGAAGCAACAGTTGATATCATAATCACTGACACTTAGCATATCTGAACTTTTGGAGTTAATTATCCTCTCATGTCTACGTTCTGTTTCCCCAACTAGATAATGGTGGTGGATAATATTTTGACATGTGGAAATCAGCAAAAGGACAATTTAGGGTTTAAGGTTATAACCTTGTTCCTAATACTAGTCACACTTCCATGTATAGACCAGAGATTGGCCCTGAGCACTGAATGACTCCTTTTGCCTTCTCATTCAGGGGCTGCAGACTGCCAGCTGTGGGTGTGTCAAGTTCACAGACATGCTTTGTTTCAATATTACAATGTTTTTGAAAAAAATTTTCTGAATAGTTATTAATATTTACAAATTGAGAGATGTTATATAAAATCCTGATTTCTCACTTCTTTTGAAAGATCTGATGCTATGACACCACTGGGTCTGCATTCGTCAGGGCCGCAACTGGCTCGGGCTGCCCAGTGCTGGCCTTTTTAGAAGGGATCCTGTGGGCTCCTTTCCTCCCACAGCTGGGTTCTCTTTACACTCTGAGCATTTCATTCACTTAAGGTAACTGGCCCCTAGACCATTTATATTTGAGACTCCTACTCCAAATCATTCTGTACAACACTGTCATATTGATTTTTAAAAATACTCTTCTGTTCTACACGTTTGATTTCTTCTAGTTGTCTTTAAATAGTTTTCAGCCTCCTTAGTAGCATTTTGTCCTACCACTTAAATGGAGATTTCCTACCTCCATTGCATAAACCCTTACCTCACCATTCCTCCGGTGGTGGTATCCCCACCTGCTTCCATGCCTTTCGTCGGGAAAACGTCTGTGGCCTGGAACACTTCCGTGGTAGGCTGAATAATGTCTCCCCTGCCCCGAAAGATATCCACATCCTGATCTCTGAAACCTGTGAATATGTTACCTCATATGGAAAAGGGAACTTTGCAGATGTGGTTTAGTTAAGAATTTGGGGATGGGAAGATTATTCTGTATTATCCAGGTGTGCCCCATATATGCACAGAGTCCTTTTAAGGGAGACACGGAAGATCACATTGGGAGAAGGTGATGTGAAGACAGAAGCAGAGATTGGAATGATGCTATTACGAGTTTAAAAATGCCAAGGTAGCCTTTAAAAGCTGGAAGAGACAAGGACTGGATTCTCCTCTGGCGCCTCAAAAAGAAACCAGTCCTATCGACAACCTTGGGTTTAGCTCTCTAATACTTATGGTAGATTGCTGACTTCCACAACTGTATTTCCTATGAGACAATATTTGTTTTGTTTTAAGCCACTAAGCTTGTGGTCATTTGTTACAGCTGCAACTAGAAAATCGCTGTAACCTTCTTTTCTATATTTGCTTATAAATGTTACCTTCTTGAAGCACTTCTGGGTTTTCAAAACAATGCACAATCTCTCATTGATTTTGTGTGTATATATTTCTTAGTTCCCCTTCTGGGTTCCAAGCTCATTGACAACAGGCTGTTGGTGATTGAGTGCTGTGTTTTTCCCAGGACTTACTGAGTGTGTGAACACAGTTAATAGTTAAGGACTATTTGTTGAGTGAAAGGGAAGACTAAGGATGTCGGTGGCTGAAATGGTCATGAGAAGCAATTGTCGGTGAGCCAGTCGATTAGGATGCGTAAATAACAAGAGTTTATATGCTTTAGTGTCTTGAAAGGTTAGTGCATGTAGGTTACTTGCATTGGCCTGATGAACCTGAAGGAGAGGAGAACACGATTAAAACGGAGTGATTTCCCCTTCCGTTTGGGTGTGGTATGGATCCTGAAAAGCCTACATTGCCTGTTGGATCCCAGGAGAAGAAATTTTACTCAGTGAGTTTTAAATTCGACTTCTATTGAGGGTTCCTCCCAGATGACATGGATTATGGATTGCTAAAGTGTTTTTTCCTTGTGGGAGCTTTGGTCTAGAAGGCTACTCCATGCTAGAAATTGTAGATTCCCTTAGCAAATGAGGTCAAGATAATTTTTATTTGTTTTTCTGACACAGTAGAGTAGGTTACAGCTGTCTAAGTAGACAATGTGTTATTTCAGTTATACCTAGACAATGACATCCAGGCAGAATTTCTCCAGGGAAGGTGACACATTTGCATAATGTCACTGAAGGTTTGTGTTTCTGTATTAACTGACGGAGATGGGCAATGACAGGATGTCAGACGGCTGCAATGATGACAGAGCCCTTGAAAATAGAGACTGCGTGTTCCTTCAGGATGACATCACTCTTCTATTACAGGAAGGTGGGAGGACACCCAGAGGAAGGAGACAGGGAAAGGTGGGAAAAGATCTGCTGAGGAGTTGAGAGGGTGAAGAGTAGTGTTTGATCACTGAAGGAAGGAGGGAAGCAAATGTTATAATTATGTTCGACTTTTGATAACAGAATGGGAAATTTGGCACAGATGAGTTAAGCATTTTATATAACTAAAGTGTTAAGGAAAGAGGAGAACAAATAGATTAGGATAAGACTAATATATTGCTGTTGTTTTTCCATTCTGTCTGTTTGTTACAACTTAAATTCTTGTATTTTATATGTGTAACCAGAGTGAAATGCACCCTAAATCTCTGGACCTGTGTAGGTTCACAAGAGCAATTTCGGCATTTGTTTTTTGCCTCTCCTAATGAGGAACTCAGCACGTGGTCAGTTCTTCAAAAGAATCCACACGTGTGTGTGAATATCTTAGTGTGTGACATAGACATTACTTGATATTTTACAGAGGAGATGACTTGAGTATGTGTGTATGTGGGGGAGTGGTTATATCACACAAATACCAGCTGTGTCTCAGCAAAATTTAAATTCTCAAATCCACTGAAACAAAGGGCTCTCCAATTAATAGGCTCTGCCAGTTTCCGAGGGAAGATTGCCTTTTGTTACCTATGCATCCTTTTTTTTGTTGCAGCCAGCACTGAAGTGGCTCACTGCCTTAGGTTGGGTTCTCAGAAACAAACCCTCAGATGAGAAGTCAAGTGCAAGTGATTTATTTCAGATGCTCCCAGGAGAAATTGGAGAAGTGAGGGAAGCAGAACATAGAACAGGAAGAAGCCAAGCAAAGGTGTAACCTCAGGCGAAACCTTACCCTTGACATGATGCTGTGTGATACAAATTACACCTCATAGTTTGTGACTTAAGGCAAGAAGACTGGGCTTCCATGCGCAGGCACCATCGGTCATTGGCCAAGGGCCAACCTAAGGGTAATAAACTGTCATGTATTTGAGGCTCTCTTTATGTGCAGGCAAAGGACTCCAGGAGCCTAAGTGCAGTCCCTCAAAGAAGAGGTACTACCATGGGCCTTGAGGGGCAAGTGCACGTGGAAGCTGGGGTGAAGGTGCACAAAGAAACAGAATGAGGGACCCAAGAAGATGTAGGCTGTGCACCGACAGTGTCTGCTACCCTATCAAAGTATTCTTTCCAAATAGTGACTGCCCTTTCCAAGAGGAATTCTTGATGACATCTTTCTCTCCTATTTTATCCTTATTGCCCTTCACCAGAAGACTTCCCTGCTCTTTTTTTTTTTTTTTTTTTTTTACAGTACGCAGGCCTCTCACTGCTGTGGCCTCTCCCATTGCGGAGCACAGGCTCTGGACGCGCAGGCTCAGCGGCCATGGCTCACGGGCCCAGCCGCTCCGTGGCATGTGGGATCTTCCCGGACCGGGGCTCGAACCCGTGTCCCCTGCATCGACAGGCGGACTCTCAACCACTGCGCCACCAGACTTCCCTGCTCTTGAACATTATGATGGGAATTGATCAAGGCATATTGCCCTTTAAAAATGGCATAGAGAGTGGGATGGGCTATATGGGTCAAAAATTTTCTTTCTACATGAGGTCTTCATTCCCTTGATTCCATTTGAGTACTCTGTCTAAACTGACTTTCTGGGTTCTGGTCCAGCACCCCCAAGTGACGTAATTGTGGTGCTTCTGCTGCTATTCTAGCTAATCTAAAGCTTCACTGGTTTTGGAGTGACATCTTGACAAAATACTTTCTTTCCATGATCTCTCTAGGTTTTAACCCTGCTCTGAATTACTGAGGTTCATTTCTCCCTTTTTAATGTTAATGATGATGATAACAATAAAAGTGACAGCTACCATTTATTGAGTGCTTCTCAGGTAATTTAGATATAAATTCTCACTAAATTCTCACATTGGCCCTAAGAATGAGTACTATTATCTTCCTTTTATGGGTGAGAAAACTGAGGCTAAGTAGGAAAAGCAAAGACAAGAACAAAAACACAACTTTCCCGAGGACCTTTCTACTCTTTCCACATGGTACACTGGGTTTATTGTATATAACAACCCTTCTCCCCTCACACAGCCACTCAGTGTTCTCTCTTGGGCAAGTGACTTTAGAATTTTACATACTTGAGGCAAATTAAAGGCAAATACATGTTTTTTCAAGATCTGTGGTAGGTTGTCTTCTTTAGATGAATGACAATCTATTGTTCAGCCCGTATGCGTGGGCTGTAAGCTACCAGCAGAAAGGTTAGTTAGCTGTTCCTTTTGAAACCTAATGTTTTTTGGAATTGATGTTTTCCTCATTAGAGGCTCTCAGCATGTAAAAATGCTGTTTTAAAAATCACTCTGAGAATGCAAAGAGCAAACACAAGCACATTTTGATGTATTCATAATGAGGTGAGCTACTTCAGTTAATAAACAGGCCACAGCACTATGAATAGAAGTGCCCCCACAGTGGTCCACACAGATGAATCCAGTGATGTGAAAGCCCCCTGAGAGCTCGACATTTCTACTGGGCCGGGACTCCCATGACACCACTAAGAGGTAAGAGCAGGGAAAAGACTGTCTGCACTGGGACCAATCTGGGCAGCTTTTATTTTCCTTTTAAAGTCTAGATTAAACCAGTTTTAGATTATTTTTGTTTTCTTTTCAAAATCTAGACTGGAATTTGATTCATCTGTCTCTCAAAGCTGCATCCTCATTTACCACCATCTCATGACGATCTGGTTATCAGTTGCTGTGCAGTGAACCGGGCCAAGATTAGTGGCATTTTTAAGAACAAATTTTATTATATCTCACAATCTTGTGCATCAGGGATTAGGTCAGAGCTCACCCAGGTGATTCTTTTACACCATGTGGCAACAGTGAGGGTGAATCAGTGGTCCTCAGTTAACATTTAAGCTGTTGAAATAACTCGGTGAATGAGATGAGGTGAAGAGAAAATGCAATCGAGGTAGGAATTAGTCAGTTGGAAGATCTGGTTGAGGGACTTTGTTTTAAGGCATCAGAAAAGGGTTTTTAAGAAATGGAAAGAATGAAAGAAAAGAGATATGAAGGGTAGATGTAGAAATGCCAACACTTCTTTAATATTAATCTCAGAAAGAAAAAAAAAGGGAAGGGAGAAAATATCTAAGTAAATAATGATGGATACAAGTTTCACATACAAAAGTCAATAACTTTCTTCTGCAAAAGAGAATAAAAACTAAGTAGAAAATATAAGAAAACAAAATGCCTTTCATTAGAGCAACAGAAACTATGAAATACTGAGGAATAAAACTAACAGAATGCACAACATCTTCAGTAAAAAAAATTTTTTAAGCTTGTAAAGTTAGTTAAAGAAGACAAATAAGTCAATAGATATAATGTATTCAAAGATGAGATTATATGATATAGTGAAGACCTAGTTTCTCCCCAAATTAATCTTAAATTCAATGTAATTCCAATTAGAATTCCTAGAGGACTCTTTTATGAAATTTGAGAAGCTGGCTTTCTAAAATTTATATGGAAAAATAAGTCTACGAATAAACAAACTCTTTTTAAGAACAAAATTGAGGACTATGAACTATTAACCCTTGGGATCTAGTGCAAAGAAATAAAAACAAGATGGCACTGGTTCAGGAAAAGAGAATTGACTAATGGAAGAGTGTAAATATCCCAGGGTTAGATCCACATATTTATGGGTATTTGGTATATGACAGTAGGTATAGGGTGGATTATTAATAGGTGATCTTGGAGAAACTCTCCTTCTATAGAGAGAAAAAATAAAATTGGATTACTACTTAATACCATATGAACCTCAGATGAGTTAAAGATTTAAACTGGTAAAGATAATTTTTTTTCCAATCCTTATTATTGAAATCACCAGCTTTTTTGTTTTTAATGTATTTTTTTCTTCCAGTTTTATTGAGATATAATTGACATACAGCACTGTATAAGTTTAAGGTATACAGCATAATGATTTGGCTCACATACATCATGAAATAATTATCACAATAATTTTAGTGAACATCTGTCATCTCACAGAGATACAAAATTAAAGAAATAGAAAAAATTTTTTCTTGTGATGAGAACTTAGGATTTACTCTTTTGACAACTTTACTATATAGCATAGAGCAGTTTTAATTGTATTTATCATATTATATGTTACCTCCATAGTACTTACTTATCTTATAACTGGGAGTCTGTACCTTTTGACTGCCTTCATCCAATTCCCCTCCTCCTACCCCCTGCCTCTGGTAACCACAAATCTGATCTCTTTTTCTTCAAGTTTGTTTTTGAAATATAACTGACGTACAACACCATGTTAGTTCCTGATGCATAACATAGTGATTCCATATGTCTATAGGTTTCAAAATGATCACCACAATATGTCTAATTATGTCACCATACAAAGACATTACATAATTGTTGACTGTGTTCCCCACACTGTACATTTCATATCTGTGACTCATTTATTTTGCACCTGGAAGTTTGTACCTCTTAATTTCCTATTTTTAATTTCACCTATTTCTTTCCTCTTCTTACCTCACTCTCCTCTGGCAACCACCTTTTTATTCCGTGTATCTATAACTCTGTTTCTGTTTTGTTATCTTTGTTCATTTGTTTTTTAGATGCCACATATAAGTGAAATTATCCAGTATTTGTCTTTGTCTGACTTATTTCACTTAGCATAATACCCTCTAGGTCCAACCATGTTGTCTAAAACAACAAGATTTCATTCTTTTTTTATGGCTGAGTAATATTCCATAGTGCACATGCATGCACATATGTGTGTGTGTATACACACATCTTCTTTATCCATTCACCTATTGATGGGCACTTAGGTTGCTTCCATGTCTTGGTTATTGTAAATCATGCTGCAGTGAACATAGGGGTGCATATATCTTTTCTAATTAGTGTTTTCATTTTCTTAGGATAAATACCCAAGAGTGGAATTGCTGGATCATATGGTAGTTCTATTTTTAATATTTTTGAGGAACCTCCATACTGCTTTCCATAGTGGCTTTCCAATTTACATTCCCACCAACAGTGCCTGAGGGTTCCCTTTTCTCCACATCCTTGCCAACACCTGTTATTTGTTGTCTTTTTGATAATAGCCATTCTGACAAGTGTGCAGTGATATCTCATTGTGGTTATGATTTGTATTTCCCTGATGATTAGTGATGTTGAGCATCTTTTCATGTGCCTTTTGGCCATCTGTATGTCTTTTTAAAAAAAATATTCAGATCCTCTGGCCAGTTTTTAATCAGGTTGTTTGTTTATTTTTTCTAGTGTTGAGTTGCATGAGTTTTTGTATATTTTGGATATTAATCCATTGGATATATCATTTGTAAATATCTTCTCCTGTTCAGTAGGTAGCCTTCTCACTTTGTTGATAGTTACCTTAGCTGTAAAGATAAAATTTTAAAGTTAATAAAACAAAACATATGAGAACATCTTTATGACTTTGGATTATGGAAGGATTTTTGAAAAAATCAGATTCCTCAAAGCATTAACCATCAGGTAAAACTTCATGTTTGACTTTTATCATAAATCACCTTTTTTTGTTTAACAAAGTTTACCATAATGAAGTTAAAATATGATGGTAGATTGAGAGAAGATATCTTCAATTTCTAAAATATAAGAAGGGATTAAAACCTAGAACATAGAGGAAATGTCTGCAAATTAACAAGGAAAAGGAAGGAAACCCAATCAAAAATTGGGCAAAGACAATGAATAGGTAATTCAGAGAAAGGGAAACCAAATGGCTAAGAAGTATATGAAAAGATGTTCACTTTTTTTCAGTAAATAGAGAGATGCAACTTAAATTTATGAATAACACTACTTCGACAAACATCAAAATTGAGGAAGTCATGATGAGAGTAGGGAGGCCCTGTTCAAGGGAAGCATCACGTACAGTCATTTGGGAAATGTCCTGCCTGTGCTTAGTGACGTTAAATACAGATGTACTTGTAGACCCCACAAGCCCATTCCAGTGTATATACCTCAGAGAAACTGGCCCAGACGCATGAGGGAATGTGTTTGACGAAGCTTACAGCTGCATTTTTATTGGGCAAAATTTGGTCCTTGATACATGATGGTCTTTAGGGGAATCAGACTTGAACTGTGGTAAAACCACATGGTGCAATATTATACTACCGTCACAATTAATTAACTGGATTAACAACAGTGTGGGTTAGAACTCAAGAAAAGTGTAACCAGAAAAACTTAACAAATACTAAGATTTAAATCTAATATTATTTATGAAATTTTACAAAACAAAAATATTTTAAGGGTACCTGTTTATCTAATATACATAAATATGGTATATTAGGGGTATATTTTAAGTACAGTAAAGTAGGTGACTAGAGACGAGAAAGGGAATGGGATGGGGACAGAGACAAAGCAGATATGTAATAAAATAAAATGAGACAAAGTGAATAGCTAGTGATGATGGTGGGCCATGAGGAGAGCCTCATTATCTTTATTGTGTGTACCTAAGAGAAAGGAAATAAAGACAAAAAGAAAGGAAAATAAAGGGAAAAGACAAGAAGAGCAGAAGAGCAGGAGAGAGAGTGAAACAGCATGAAGGGACCTTGTGGAGTGGGGACTTTGAGTCAAAATCCAGATACTGCACTGACTGGCCAAGCAAATCATCAGTTTATAATTCCCTAAACTTCTACAGTCCTTTTAATTAATTCATTCAATCCATAAGAAATTTCCTTCAAGTTTGTTGTTGATGAAATTGGGGACAATGACAACAAGTACACTTGGTACAAACAGCATTAGAGATATTGACAAAACAGGAAATAAATACAATACCCTTTTTACTAAAGCCGCTAAAAAAAAATCATACAATTCTGCTGACTATATTCCAACTTCTATTAGAAGTGTACTGTTTTTGAATTTTTTTAAATTAAAGTCATAGGCAGAAGAATCTATTTTCTAAAAACTGTTCTTAATCTAAATGTTGATTTAATCATGGGCACCAAGAATGGGTGTTTTATTTTCTCTGTGTTGCCCATCTTCACTTTTCACTGTCTTTAATGTGCTATCAAATGAGAAACTGAAAAGTCACTCGAGTGTGAAGTCACACCAAGTGTATTTTCTCCTAAGGACCCTGCCATCACCTTGAATTTGGAAACTTGGGTATTGACTGACATGTGCTCACAACCTCTTCTGGTGAAAGCCTATTGGCGAAAAAAACAGTCATGCAGCCTGTTCTGAGCCATCTCTGTTCTTACAGGCCCTCGGGCAGCACCTTGCTTAAAGATCATGTGTGGCCCAAAGCTTAAATACTTCTGAAAGCTCTGTTTTACATTTTTATTTATTTATTTATTTAATTTTTGGCTGTGTTGTATCTTTGCTGCTGCGCGTGAGCTTTCTCTACTTGCTGCGAGCAGGGGCTACTCTTCGTTGTGGTGCGTGGGCTTCTCGTTGTGGTGGCTTCTGCTGTTGCAGAGCACAGGCTTCTAGGCACACGGGCTTCAGTAGTTGTGGCACACGGGCTCAGTGGTTGTGGCTCACAGGCTCTAGAGCGCAGGCTCAGCAGTTGTGGTGCACAGGCTTAGTTGCTCTGCAACATGTGGGATCCTCTTGGACCAGGGCTCGGACCTGTGTCCCCTGCATTGGCAGGCGGATTCTTAACCACTGCCTCACCAGGGAAGTCCCTGAGAGAGCTTTTTAAGAAAAAAATAGTACAAAACTCCAAATTCAAAACTACAGGTAAAAATAAGTATATATTTAGAAAGAGAAAAGAAATCACACAAAAAAATTATTCAGTTTTTGTGGAGCTGACAGATATCACAAACAGTAAAAAATTCAGGCAAATAATATAATATCCTGCCTGACTCTTTGGACATTTCTTCATATATAAATTTATGTTATGTAAGTATATAAATTATAAATTATTTAAATTAATAGTATTTCGCTTTTTAGATTTATGTCTGCTGAATTTTTAATGGCTATTATAGAATGTATTTACTTATTTATTTTTGAAGTGTTGAATATTTTATTTATTTTTTTAATACAGTAGGTTCTTATTAGTTATCCATTTTATACATATTAGTGTATATATGTCAATCTCAATCTCCCAGTTCATCACACCATCCTTGTCTTGTTCGTGATCTTAGAGGAAATGCTTTCAGTTTTTCACCATTGAGAATGATGTTTGCTGTGGGTTTGTCATATATGGCCTTTATGATATTAAGGTAGGTTCCCTCTATGCCCACTTTTTGGAGAGTTTTTATCATAAATGGGTGTTGAATTTTGTCAAAAGCTTTCTCTGCATCTATTGAGATGATCATATGGTTTTTATTTTTCAATTTGTTAATATGGTGTACCACATTGATTGATTTACGTATATTGCAGAATCCTTGCATCCCTAGGATAAATCCCACTTGATCATGGTGTATGATCCTTTTAATGTGTTGTTAGATTCTGTTTGCTAGTATTTTGTTGAGGATTTTTGCATCTCTATTCATCAGTGATATTGGTCTGTAATTTTCTTTTTTTGTAGTATCTTTGTCTGGTTTTGGAATTAGGGTGATGGTGGCCTCTTAGAATGAGTTTGGGAGTGTTCCTTCCTCTGCAATTTTTTGGAAGAGTTTGTGAAGGATGAATGTTACCTTCATAGAATTCAGCTGTGAAGCCATCTGGTCCTGGACTTTTGTTTGTTGGAAGACTTTTAATCACAGTTTCAATTTCATTACCTGTGATTTGTCTGTTCATATTTTCTATTTCTTCCTGGTTCAGTCTTGGAAGGTTGTACCTTTCTAAGAATTTGTCCATTTCTTCCGGATTGTCCATTTTATTGGTATAGAGTTGCTTGTAGTAGTCTCTTAGATGCTTTGTATTTCTGCGGTGTCTGTTATAACTTCTCCTTTTTCATTTCTAATTTTATTGACTTGAGTCCTCTCCCTCTTTTTCTTGATGAGTCTGGCTAATGGTTTATCAATTTTGTTTATCTTCTCAGAGAACCAGCTTTTAGTCTCATTGATCTTTGTTATTGTTTTCTTTGTTTCTATTTCATATATTTCTGCTCTGATCTTTATGATTACTTTCCTTCTGCTACCTTTGGGTTTTGTTTGTTCTTCTTTCTCTAGTTCCTTTAGGTATAAGGTTAGATTGTTTATTTGAGATGTTTGTTGTTTCTTGAAGTAGGATTGTATTGCTATAAACTTCCTTCTGAGAACTGCTTTTGCTGCATCCCCTAGGTTTTGGATTGTGATGTTTTCATTGTCATCTGTCTCTAGGTATTTTTTGATTTCCCATTTGATTTCTTCAGTGATCTCTTGGTTATTTAGTAATGTATTGTTTAGCCTCTATGTGTTTGTGTTTTTTACGTTTTTTTTCACTGTAATTGATTTGTAATCTCATAGCATCATGGTCAGAAAAGATGCTTGATATAATTTCAATTTTCTTAAATTTACTGAGGCTTGATTTGTGACCCAAGATGTGATCTATCCTGGAGAATGTTCTGTGTGCACTTGAGAAGAAAGTGTAATCTGCTGTTTTGGGATGGAATGTCCTATAAATATCAATTAAATCTATCTGGTCTATTGTTTCATTTAAAGCTTGTGTTTCCTTATTAATTTTGTTTGGATGATCTGTCCATTGGTGTAAGCGAGGTGTTAAAGTCCCCCACTATTATTGTGTTACTGTTGATTTCCTATTTTGTAGATGTTAGCAGTTGCCTTATGTATTGAGGTGCTCCTGTGTTGGGTGTATATATATATATAATTGTTATATCTTTGTCTTGGATTGATCCCTTGATCATTACGTAGTGTCCTTCCTTGTCTCTTGTAACATTCTTTACTTTAAAGTCAGTTTTATCTGATATGTGTATTGCTACTCCAGCTTTCTATTGATTTCCATTTGCATGGAATATCATTTTCCATCCCCTCACTTCCAGTTGTATGTGTCCCTAGGTCTGAAGTGGGTCTCTTGTGGACAGCATATATATGGGTCTTGTTTTTGTATTCATTCAGCATGCCTGTGTCTTTTGGTTGGAGCATTTAATCCATTCACATTTAAGGTAATTATCGATATGTATGTTCCATTACCATTTTCTTAATTGTTTTGGGTTTGTTTTTGTAGGTCCTTTTCTTGTGTTTCCCACTTAGAGGAGTTCTTTTAGCATTTGTGGTAGAGCTGGTTTGGTTGTGCTGAGTTCTCTTAGCTTTTGCTTGTCTCTTTTGCTTGTAAAGCTTTTGATTTCTCCATCGAATCTGAATGAGATCCTTGTCAAGTAGAGTAATCTTGGTTTTAGGTTCTTCCCTTTCATCACTTTAAATATGTCATGCCATTCCCTTCTGGATTGTTGAGTTTCTGCTGAGAAATCAGCTGTTAGCCTTATGGGGATTCCCTTCAATGTTATTTGTCGTTTTTCCCTTGCTGCTTTCAGTAATTTTTGTTTGTCGTTAATTTTTGCCAACTTGATTACTATGTGTCTCGGCCTGTTTCTCCTCATGTTTATCCTGTATGGTACTCTCTGCACTTCCTGGACTTTGGTGACTATTTCCTTTCCCATATTAGGGCAGTTTTGACTATAATCTCTTCAAATATTTTCTCGGGGCCTTTCTCTCTCTCTTCTCCTTCTGGGACCCCTATAATGTGAATGTTGTTGCGTTTAATGTCGTCCCAAAAGTCTCTTAGGCTATCTTCATTTCTTTTCATTCTTTTTTGATTATTTTGTTCTGCAGCATTGAATTCCACCACTCTGTCTTCCGGGTCACTTACCCATTCTTCTGCCTCAGTTGTTCTGCTATTGATTCCTTCTAGTGTACTTTTTTTGTATGTTTTTTTCTTGTCAACTTTAAATATTGCAATTATGTTTTTCAAGTTTATAATCTATCCTGCATTGAGCAGAAATTCTTCATTTTGTTATACTTAAATTCATTACATTTTCTAACCTTTTGATATGTGTGGTTTTAGCCTTTCCTCACCACTATATCACAACTATTCCCCAACATTTTCTTTCATTAGCTTCCTAGTTTTTTTATACTTATATCTTGAATTCATGTGGAGTTCCTCTCTAAGTTGTAAGGTAAGAATTCTGCTTTATTTTTCTTCATATTTGAAGCCATTTTTCACCAATCTCTCTCTCTCTCTCTCTCTTTTTTTTTTTTTGGCTACACCTGAACGGCATGTGGGATCTTAGTTCCTCAGGCAGGGGTTGAACCCAAGCCCCCTGCAGTGGAAGCACAGAGTTTTAACCACTGGACTGCCAGGGAAGTCCCACCAATCGCTCTTAAAAAAACCTGTCCTCTAGTGTATTTTTCATTTCAGTTACTGTATTGTTCATCTCTGTTTGTTTGTTCTTTAATTCTTCTAGGTCTTTGTTAAACATTTCTTGAATCTTCTCGATCTTTGCCTCCATTCCTTTTCCGAGGTCCTGGATCATCTTCAGTATCATTATTCTGAACTTTTTTTCTGGAAGGTTGCCTATCTCCACTTCATTTTCTGGGATTTTATCTTGTTCCTTCATCTGGTACATAGCCCTCTGCGTTTTCATCTTGTCTATCTTTTTGTGAATGTGGTTTTTGTTCCACAAGCTGCAGGATTGTAGTTCTTCTTGCTTCTGCTGTCTGCCCTCTGGTGGATGAGGCTATCTAAGAGGCTTGTGCAAGTTTCCTGATGTGAGGGACTGGTGGTGGGTAGAGCTGGCTGTTGCTCTGGTGGGCAGAGCTCAGTAAAACTTTAATCCCCTTGTCTGCTGATGGGTGGGGCTGAGTTCCCTCCCTGTTGGTTGTTTGGCCTGAGGCAACCCAACACTGGAGCCTACACGGACTCTTTGGTGGAGCTAATGGCAGACTCTGGGAGGGCTCACACCAAAGAGTACTTCCCAGAACTCCTGCTGCCAGTGTCCGTGTCCTCATGGTGAGACACAGCCACCCCCAGCCTCTGCAAAAGACCCTCCAGCACTAGCAGGTAGGTCTGGTTCAGTCTCCCCTGGGGTCACTGCTCCTTCCCCTGGGTCCTGATGCACACACTACTTTGTGTGTGCCCTCCAAGAGTGGAGTCTCTGTTTCCCCCAGTCCTGTCGAAGTTCTGCAATCAAATCCCGCTAGCCTTCAAAGTCTGATTCTCTAGGAATTGCCCCTCCCGTTGCCGGACCCCCAGGTTGGGAAGCCTGACATGTGGCTCAGAACCTTCACTCCAGTGGGTGGACTTCTGTGGTGTAAGTGTTCTCCAGTTTGTGAGTCACCCGCCCAGCAGTTATGGGATTTGATTTTGTTGGATTGCGCCCCTCCTACCGTCTCACTGTGGCTTCTTCTTTGTCTTTGGATGTGGGGTATCTTTTTTGGTGAGTTCCAGTGTCTTCCTGTCGATGATTGTTCAGCAGTTAGTTGTGATTCCAGTGCTCTCGCAAGAGGGAGTGAGAGCACATCCTTCTACTCTTCCATCTTGAACCAGTCTCCCTATTATAGAATTTATAATACCTATTTTTAACTTATCAGAGTCTAACTTAAAATAATATTATAGTACTTCATATGTAAGAGTCTTTAACAGAGTTATGTCCATTTCTCTCTACTGTCCCTTTTGCTATCATTGTTTCATTATATTTTTTCATGTGTTATAAATCCCACAATATATTATTATTTTTTTAATAAGTCAAAAATTTGGAAAATACAAGTCATATATTATCTACACATTAACTGTGTCTAGCTCTCTTCATTCCATTATGTACATTTGCATTTCCATGAGATATCCTTTTATTTCAATTTGAAGAACTTCCTTTAGTGTTTCTTGCACACAGGTATGCTAGTGATAATTGTCTCCCTTTTTTTGTTGTCTGATAAAAGCCTTTATTTTCCCTTCATTTTTAAAGTATAATTTCACTGGACATAGAATTTGAGGTTGATAGTTTCTTTTCCATCAGTTTAAAGATGTCATTCTATTGTCTTTTGGAATGTTTTCCTTAAAGTGATGTGTCGTTTTTCTCTGGTTGCTTTTAAGACTGCCTTCTTATCACTGGATTTCAGCAATTTGATTATGATGTGCCTACTTGGGGTTTGTTGAGTATATTGGATTTCTGTAGGTTTTTGTTTTTCAATAAATTTTTTAAAAGTTTGGACATTAGTTCTTTAATTTCTCTTCCTTTGCCCCCTGCTCATTCCTCAATTTCAATATTTAAATTTCATGTATAGTTAAAGTCTTGATACTGTCCCATAACTCACTGTTTGCTAATTTTAACGTTTTTTGTTTTTTTTTTGTTTTTTCTGTGATTCAGTTTGGATGGTTTCTTTTGCCATAACTTCAAGTCAGTGTATGTGTCTTATCTGATATTAAGCACATATGGTGAATTTTCATTTCATACTTTTCATTTCTAGTTCTTATTACTTCTTCTTTACAGGTTCCATTTCTTTCTTCGTTTTGCTTGTGTTTTCCTTTAAATCCAAGAACATATTTATAGTAGCTGTTTTAAAGTTTTTGTGTACTAGTTTCATTATCTCTGACATTGTGTGACTTTTCCTTTTGATTGATTTTTTTCCTGGGTTATAGATCAAGGATCTGCTTCTCTGCATGTATAATAAATTTTAATTGGATGTTAGACATTATCATGTTAAATTATTGAGAATCAAGATTTTGTCGTCTTTTTAAGAAAGAATCTTGAATTTTGTTTGGCAGGCAGTTGAGATAGTGTGATACTTTTGAGGCTTGTTCTTCAGTTTGTTTGAGTGAGTCTTGTGTAGCCCCTACTATAGGACTGGTTTAGCCCCATTACTGAAAGCACGGCCCTTCTGGAGTCTCTGTTGAATGTGTAGGTGCTTCAGTGATGTCTCCACTTTGGCTCCCTGGAACTTGGATGTCTCCCAGCCCTGTGTGAGCAGTGAAAGTTCTTCAGCTTACAGCTTACAGGTTTTCTGACTCAAGAGGATGCCTAAGCAGGTTTCTTTGAGTTCTTTCTCTGTGTAGAAACTTTCTCTCCAGTGCTCTGCCCTGCAAATGTCAGCTGCCTCCATGACTCTGATCTTTGTGTTTTCTAGTCAGCAGGACCACTGTGGTTTGTTAGGGGTCCCCAGTTTCTGTGCTACTGGCTGGAATGTGACTCCAGGCAGAAAGCGAGGGAAACATGTAGGGTTCACTTTATTTGTTTACCTTCCCTTAGGGTTCACTGTCCTGGGCTGCCTGTTTTTCAGTGTCTTTAAACACTTATTTGTATTGTTTAGTTTTCAGATTGTGCTGGGGGCAGGGCAAATCAGGTACTATTTAATCCATCATGGCTGGAAGCAGAAGTCAAATCCACTAATCTTACCAAGAAAAAAATTTTTCAAAAAATATATTAGATCCCTACAAGAATATAAATCTCTCTTTTTTTTAATTGTTGTTGTTGTTCACTAATTTGGACCAAGTGCTGAAAATGCCTTTTATCATGTAGTTGCTCAATAAATATTTCTTAAATACATAAATAAATCAATACAAACTATTTTTTTAAACTAGCATGACCTTTGCTATTAATCAGAAAGCAAGATTGATGATGTGATATATTAGCCTATTTGTGGAATGAGGGCTTTTGTTTAAATACTTTAAAATACAAGTGATTAATAATAATAGTTACTATTAATAATTATTTAAGTGTGTATTCCTGATTAAGGCACTTCAAATATTAACTAACCCCCCAGGGTACAGGGATAAGTTTAAAATATTGAATGTGCACATGTATACCACACTATCTATGTTAAAGTCTTTTAGAGAAAAGTACAGACAACATCCAACACAGAAAAGGTAAAAATTCTTCTTTCTGCCCCTAATTCTTACTCTCTCACAATTCTTTTCTGCATGATTATTATTTTTTATTACTAACTTATGCATAGACAAGTTATATATAAATATCTAATCCCTCTTTTGTCCCACAAATGATTGTGTATTATATACAGTAAACTGCACCTTTTTAATTTCATGTAATTAGATCTGTTAAGGAGAATTTCATAAATCACTTCATTATTTTAACATTTACCTAGATTTCATTAAACAGATATGTCATAATTTATTTAAAATATTTCCTGTTGATAGATATTTAGTTTTTCCCCATTTATTTTTGGTTACAAACAGTGCTATAATCAAAAGCCTTGCATGTATGTCATTGTGCTTTCATGTGCCACAGATTCCATCATATGATTGTACAAAGCAGCAATAAAAATGTACCCCAAACCAAGTAATGAACAAGTAAGCCTTCAGTACAGTAGTCTTTTATTGCTGCATAATAATTGCATATCCCCAGTTCAGATTATTCTAATAAGGAAATTTAGGTGCACAAATTTCCACAAAATGTGAACACTACTTTGTAATACACCTCTGCCTCTTCTCAATGGACTCTGTGTCATAATACATGGTGTTAGTGTGGTAAAAGTCTTTTTTACTAAGAAAAAAATTACATGCTTCCACTTCTTTGGTCTCTGGATTAGAAAGAAACAAATTTGAAACTCTGAGCCTTTTGTGTGTGTGTGCAAAAAAAAGAGAGGGGGTTTCACATAAATCGAGTCAATCTTGTTTTCATTTTCATTTTTGTCTACTGTGTAATTCATTAAATTAGCTGTTTGCAGTCACAAGAGAACTGCATGTTTCTTGCTTTATTTTCTCATTACGTTGTCTTGGGATGCTACCTCTGACAGAGGAAACTCTTTTTTGCAATTCTAAAACACACGATAGCCTCGTGCAGATAGAATTATGGCTACAGCAAGTTATCACTGAGAAGATGAGGCACAACTATTTTTTCATATGTTAATGAAAACCCCAAGTCTCCCCCAAAATAATTGTAGGGCATGAAGTCCTTCAAATAGGTTTCTTGTTCACCAATTAATATCTTTGTGTATTGAAGAAATTCGCAGTGGAAGCCTAAAGACATTATTAAAACAAAGCAGAAGGTTGGATTTTGTAATGTAAAGGTTCTAGATAGACACATGGGAGCCTAGACAGGGAATAATTCTAAACTATTCCCAATTAAAGGTCATTTGGTAGGGCACTGGAAATGTAATTTTCTTGAGGCTTTGATCCTTAATTGTTTTTTCCTTATCAGCACCTGGAGGGTTCCCCAGACCTTGCATACTTCAGAGTGTTCCTTTTACAACAACTACCCAAAATGTTCAGAGCAGGTGATCTTAGAAAAGTCCTGTTAGGAGGGAGAAGAGCCAGAGGACGATTTCTTCGGGAGACAATCTGCTGGGTTATTCGTTCAGGTCACAGCGTGTGTTAGCATTGGGGAGGGATAGAGGGTGCCTGCAAGATGGGACAGGAGAGAGACCCAGATTTTCTGGAAAGCCAATGGAGCCATGCAGTTGTGGGAAAAATAAGGTGACACTCCAGGAACCGCTTCTGTTGACATTCCACTTGTACCTTCACTGCCCTGGGGTCTATGGTAAACTCTGATTTGACTAGCACTGTGGTGTTCAAATAATTGGAACTTGCTGAACAAAACCTCTCCCCTGATACCCAGCTTTACAGTAATGACAACTATTTAAAAAAAAAAAAACTGACAGCAAACCATTGTTATCATTTAGCATTTATAGAATGTCAACAGCATGCTTGGTGCTGTGGGAAATGAGGACTACAATGCTGAGATAGCTTGATGAGTTTATGTTGTCAAGTAAACAGCAGCAGCTCGAGCACTTAGGTTATCCGTGTGAAAGGGACAGGACAAATTTGCTGAATTCAGTGATTTGGTTTTTTTGCCTCTTTGCTCCTTCTTTGTTTTTCTTGGATGTCTCATATCTCACAGCTCAGTGCTTCTCAAACTTGGCTACCTATAGGAATCACTCAGTGAGCTTTTAAAAATAAGATGGTTCTCTAGAAAAATGGTACAGATGAACCAGTTTGCAGGGCAGAAACAGAGACACAGATGTAGAGAACAAACATATGGACACCAAGAGGGGAAAGTGGCAGGGGGGGAGTGGTGGTGGTGGGATGAATTGGGAGATTGGGATTGACATATATACATTAAAATGTATAAAATGGATAACTAATAACCTGCTGTATAAAAAAATAAATAAAATGCAAAAAAAATTTTAAAAATAACATGGTTCTTGCTTCTTATGCTTAAAGACATTGAGGTAATAGCTCTAGGGTGTGTTCTGGGCAACAGGATTTTTAAAAGTCCCCTACATGATTCCCATCTGCAGCTAAGGTTGTGAGACACTTATGTGGTTTTGTTTTTGTTATCGTTGCTTGTTCATTGTTAAATCAGCTGCCCCGGATAGCATTTCAGTTAAAACCACCTTGGTCTTTATTCTAGTTTTTTTCTCTTCTCTTTGTGCCTTTTTATTTTGCTTGTTTGTTTTTTTGCGGTATGCGGGCCTCTCACTGTTGTGGTCTCTCCCGTTGCGGAGCACAGGCTCCGGACGCTCAAGCTCAGCGGCCATGGCTCACGGGCCCAGCTGCTCTGCGGCATGTGGGATCTTCCCGGAACAGGGCACGAACCCGTGTCCCCTGCATCGGCAGGCGGACTCTCAACCACTGCGCCACCAGGGAAGCCCTCTTTGTGCCTTTTGCAAAAAAAAAAGGAAGTTAACCTTATTACCAACCCCACCCTACTTCCGCCATAAGATTAATGGAAGGGTGTTCTTGCTCCTCTCCCACGTGGTATGTGCATTTCAACTGGAGTCTTCTGGAGACAATATCTTATTTCTATCCAAAGCTGTGGGTCTAATGGTACAGATTTTAAGTGAATTATTTGGTAATAAGTCTCTACTTAACTCGTGAATCGTGTTCCAGCCCTCAGTCTGTTTGCTTGGAACAAATATGTAAGAAAGACCTCTGTTAAAGTCTACATGTTGTGCTTCTCAACCAGCTTCAGGTATTTGTTCTGGATCAGAGGGGTGTCCTTCCCTTACGCAGAATCTTTATACAGACCCGGAGAGTCCCGATCGAGTTACATCTGCACTTTTGCCCACCCCACATCCTTCTTCCTTTTCTTCAATCATCCAAAGAGCATACTGGATCATCTTTAGGCTCTGGGATGCCATCCCAGAAGTAGTTCTCATGTTGGGGTGTGGATATCCTAAGACCACGTATGTACGAAATGTAGGCAATGTCTGACTCCCACGTTTCAGGAGTAGGTAGGTGTATTAGTTACCCTATTGCTGTATAACAAATTACCCCCCAATTCAGCAGCTTAAAACAACAGACATTTATTATTATCTCACTCAATTTCTGAGGGTTAGAAATTCAGAAATGGCTTAGCTGAGTGGTCGTGGCTCAGGATCTTTCATGAGGTTGCCGATAAGTTGTCATCGCAAGGCTTGATGGGCTGGAGTACCTCGCTCACCTGGCTGTTGGCAGGCCTCCGTTTCTTGCTGGCTTTTGGTCAGCTGTCTCATTTCCTTACCACGTGGGGTCCTCTATAGGGCTGGTCATTACGTGGCAGCTGGCTTACACCAGAGTCAGAGAGAGAGAGAGAGAAATAGAGAGATCAAGATATAAACAGAAGTGTCTGTTATAATCAATATTGGAAATGACATGCCAAATTTCTGCTGTATTTTATTGTTCATACAGATTAACGCTGGTATAATATGAAAGAAGACTATATAAGGACATCAATACAAAGAGGTGGGATCATTGGGGGCCATCTTAGAGTCTGGCTACCACAAATGGGCTGGACCACACACAAGAGAATTGTATGAATTTTGTTGAGATTTACCACCTGTTCTCATTAAGCATTCTACCCAGTTGTCTAACTGTTCCAGTCCTGACCAATGAAAGGGGGCAGGCGAAAGCCAGTACTCTCACAACTGGGCGTTTCTTGGAGGTGGCTCTCTAGGATCCAGAAAACCCATTCACACTGATGGGCACTTACTAGGTCCTTAGTTTGAACAGCAGACTTTTCCCCCGATGATAGATGGATGAAGTTTATGTTCATCATCTCTGTACTGCTTTGGTTTGTTTGAAATATAAAGAAGCACCTTGTGCCTTGTATCAAACCCTCAGAACTTGGACTCTGAATCTTCCATATAATTCTACTATATTATTTTCCATCTTAAGTGGTGATATATCATGCCCTGCCAGGGATTATGCTTGGAAAGGAAATGTTGATTATCAAAGAGATCATGACATCCTAAAGCTAGATTATGGCCCCTCTCACAAGCGTGATATTTTTGAGTTAGAGAGGATTGTAGACACTTCGTCTCATACCATAGGGACTTTTTTGTCATTGTCATTTGTCATTGTCATTCTCCTATTTCTACTGTTTCATTTAACCACAGTGTCTTGTGAGCTCTTTGGGAACAAACTAATTTTTGTGTCACAGTACATATAACACTCTATAGATACAAGGACTCTATAAAAAATATAAATTAGATGACACGGTTTAGATTACTCAATAAACATGTACTATATATTTTCATAGATTTTGCAAAATGAATGCACATACTAGTATTTTAATGTTATACAGACTTGACCTTCATGGTAATCTTGCAAAGTGAACTAGACAAAAATTTTCATGTCATTAATATAGAACAGCCAGTGAGTGAAAATGCTAGACTCAGAACCCAAGACTTTCGACTCCTGCATTGTCTAATACTCTGTATACTACCTCTGGACAATAAAACATTCACTCTCAGAGACTCTTCTGTTCAGGTAGCCTGATGAAAAAGATCCCTGTGGGATAAATGTCAAAATAATTATGTGAGGGAAAGAAGCCAGACAAGAAAGCGTATGCATACACCATGTGATTTCCTTTATATAAAACTCTAGGACAGTGGTTCTCAATCAGAGCCAATTTTGCCCTTAGGAGACATTAGGCAATGTCTGGTTACATCTCTGGTGGTTATAACTGGAGCACAGGTACTACACACACATCTGATGGGTAGAGACTAAGGATGCTGATAAAGCCCCTGCAATGCAGGTAACAGCCCTCTACACCAAAGAACGATCTGGTCCAAAATGAGGATAGTGCTGAGGTTGAGAAACTCTGCTGTAGGAAATGCAAACTAATCTATAGTGACAAAGAGGAAGTCAGTGGTTGCTTAGGGATGGGGGCCGAGGAAGGATGGGAGAAAGGGATTACAAAGACCACCAGGAAACTTTCAAGAGTGATGGAACATTCACTGGCTCGATTTTAATGATCAGTTCATGGGTATAAACATACATCAAAAACAATCAATTTGAAAAGTTAAGTGTGTGCCGTTCATTATTTGTCTGTTATGCCTCAATAAAGCTGTTCCTTTAAATACTTGAAGAATTTAATGATTATATTTGGAGAATGTAAGTAGTTTAGAATTGATGTAGTATGAAACAAGAGATTGGATCCAGTGGTGGGATATGAGCAAAAAGCAAGAGTCAACAAGAAGGAAACATTTTATCTTACTGATGAGTTTGGGCCTCTTTTTATAAATGGCAGGAAGTTAGTAAAGTATTTTAAGCAGGAAACACAAACTTGTTAGTATTTTGGAAAGACTGCTTTGGTGCCGGTGTGGAGAATTGACTTAATGCCTGTTCTCATTACTGAAGTCTAGGGATTTTTATTTCATCAATATTTTATTATTTCACTGTCATAAATTAACATGGATTTGTGCAATTATGTTTCATTACTAAGTGGCAACAAATGACTCTTTAAAAAAGAGAAGTAATTCCTTAACATAATTTCAATGTAAAGAGCCAGATAGAGAATTGTTTTTTCTTTTTTTTCTCGGGGTTTTAGTTCATTAATGACAGTTTGAAACTACTCTCTGCCCACATTTAAGACATTAAAAGTCCCCAGTGGCTGAAGGGTGAGTGAGAGCAGGAGACAGGATGAGCAAAACCGCTCCGGTCGTGGTGAACAGCGGGAAGCCTCCTCTCAGGAGAGGGAAAGGGACATGCTGCCCTTTAGAAAAAATGAGACTCTCGGCCTCTTCTGTACTGAAGAGGGAAGCAGGATTTACAAGCCACAAAACTCTGTCAGTTTCAGAAAGAAAAAATTCTCAGCTAACAGAGATCATTAATATTTTATCCTCCTGGACAGATATTGAGACCCTTTTATAAATCTGCAGTGTCCTCTTGTCCTGGACAAACGCGGTGACCCTTTGTCAATCCTAAATGTCCTCTTGTACAATCCTGTGACCTCCTTCTGATGTATGTTTTTGGTACCCCTTTCATAAAGCTTTTGTGTTCTGTGCTCACTTTTAAGTACACACTGCATCCTTTCCTATTGAATGCCATGGTTTCTCATCTTTTTTTAACCGAATATCATGTCACCTCCCTGCCCTGCTGACTACAAAGCAAATCTTGGAGGGTCTTAGACTGTAGTTAGGTACCAACCAAAGCCTATCAGGTAGATGTGTTAGGAAACTGGATATGTTGGTTCATTCTTTGAGTGCTCTTTACTTCCTGCAGGACAGTTCGTATAAATAGCGAAGTCCTGTTTTTTTTTTTTTTTTCCTTTTTTTGCGGTACGCGGGCCTCTCACTGTTGTGACCTCTCCTGTTGCGGAGCACAGGCTCTGGACGCTCAGGCTCAGCGGCCGTGGCTCACGGGCCCAGCTGCTCTGCGGCATGTGGGATCCTCCCGGACCGGGGCACGAACCCGCATCCCCCGCATCGGCAGGCGGACTCCCAACCACTACGCCACTAGGGAAGCCCGCGAAGTCCTGTTTTTATATTCATAGACCTAATTGATTTTTTTTCTATAACAGTATTGATTTAGCATATCATGTGGGGGGCCATTTATTCTCCCGGAATGGAAAACTGGATATTGGAAAACTTAAGACCAGAGGAGGAAAACTGGATATTGGATAACTGGAAAACTGGATATTGGATATTGGAAAACTTAGGGCCAGAGGAGGAAAATCAGAATGTGAGAAAAAAATCTGTGTATGCAGGAATGAAATTTAGCCAGGCCCGAATCCTAGGCTTGCTGGGGAATGTTCCTGGAAACTTGACTTTTTAAAAGTCAGTCTCACAGTAAACACTTAGTAAACACAGTAAACACTTAGGCTCATGCTACACTATTTCTTTGCACCTGTTGAGTATATAAACAAAGATTCCATCACAGGCAGGTTGAGAAGAGGCCATGAGGACATAAAGTTTCCCCAGGAAAATGCAAAAATGAGCTTATATGGCTGGGAGAATCCTCACTCTGAGAAAAGGGGTAGGTGGTATTCACACCTATTACTTCCATGCAGAAATTTGGAGACCTGGAAAGCTGTATCTCCAGGAGCACATAATTTTGTCTCTATAAATTTTTAAATATGTGCTGTTAAAGGACTTCTCAAGCTTCTAACCAAAATTGTGGCTATTTCCATTCATCATGTCACTATTCTGTTGAAACACACATGAGCATGTCATAAAATCTATAGGAAAAAATCGTACTCTAGGAAAACAGAAAAGATATGTGAGTGTGAACAAGAAAACATGATTAATGTCTTCAAATATTTGATGGGTTATCATGAGCTAGAAGGATTAGATTGTTCTATGAGGTTTCCAGTAGTAGAACTAGGACCAAAAAGCAGATATTGGGTCAAGATAGGGAAGAGTTTTTTATATTAAGTGATTTAAGCTGGTCACAAGCAGCTTTTTACCATTGGATGTATTCCAATGAAAGTCTCATGACATCCTGTTAGGTCCAAATTGAGTCAGACTAGATATCTTCTATGTCTCTTGGAAATGGAATATTCTAGAATTCAAACAATGTGATATGCTTAATGTTAAGATTGTGAACTACGATCTTCATATAATTTTTGTATCATTTGGGATAATCAAGTCACTACTTGTTTTTGTTTGCATCATGAGATGTCCTTGTTTCTCTTCTGTGACTGTTACTTTTTCTATTCAACAGCTATTTAATTTGTTCTTTCATTAGTTTATTTGTTCATTCAATCACCTATGCAACAAACACTGTTGACTTCCTCATCTATAGTACTAGTTACTGTGTTAAGGACCCAAAGATGAAAAAGACAGTGTATCTGCTTTGTCCCCATGAAGATATGAGTCTATGCTCAGCTGCTATCAAACTTGGAGCTTTACCTTTAAATGTATGTGATGCTTTTAGTTTTTTTTATTGGTTGTTTAGACCCTTAAAATATAATGTCATCCATTCAACCTGATGGTTCCAAGCAAGGATGAACTGAAAACACATGTTCCATGGGTTAAATGAGAAGGTATATGAGAGACATTATTCAGTGGCATATTTTAATACTTTCTTCTTGACCATGACTGGGTGGTTGAACTTGTTGATGGTCAGTGCTTAAGGGCAAAGGCAGGGTTCAAACAGCACGATTCAAATTCTGCTTCCTCTGTTGATTAGCTGTGAAATTTAGCTACCTAACCCTTCTGTGTCTTGACCTTTTCATCTGGCAAAGGGAATTATAATAGAACCTACCAATGAGGGTTCTTATGGGCAATAGAAATAATGTTTGTAAACTGCTTACCACAAGGCTTCACAGATAGTAATTTCTCAGTGACAATAAGCTATGATTATGGTACCTTAGATGAGACTCTCCTCTGTGCTTATTTCTATTTTAGCATTTATTGCATTGGATTTTAGTAACTGCAGTGGACCCTTGGACAACACAGGTTTGAACTCATGGGTCTACTTATATGCAAATATTTTTTCAATAGTACTTTAACTTTCTCAGTAACTGTTCTGATTTTTTTTTTTCTGGTTTGAAAAGACTTCTACTCTCTAGCTCCATTCTTGTGCTTTAGAATTTAAATATTCTTTCTATGTTTTCTGCTTTCCTAATGTAAATCCTGTATCTTGAAATCTTGAGCTCCTTTCCCCAAATTTCCTTCACAGGAAATATGATGCCTGTCCAAATGCCTTGGAGTTTACAAGCTGGTTTAGGTTCTCAACTTCTCACTTAATTACCAGTTACTTGCATGTACACGCTAGTTTTATATAGGACCATCAGGACCAAGACGTTAAGGATGTCTAATGTCTAGGTGAGGTTTCTATTTACCGTAGTTTACAATTTCATGGCAGTTGTTAGGGGGAGTTGCTTATTTCTCTACTTCTCTGTCATCTATGCAAAGTGTTTTTTCTTAAATGCCCTAAGCCTCAGTCATTAGTCATGGAGGTGAAATAAGCTAATTTGTTGTTGGGTGAAAGGCATTGATTCACAGCTTTCTATTGGGTGGAGCCTACGTATTAAAAGTTCTTAGGCATAGAGGATCCTGTCCCTTGTAGCTGTCCTATTTTCCCCTAAACAGTGCTAGGCACTGATCCTCAGGAATTGTGTATACTCTTAGACTCCAACTTTTTCTTAGGTAGACTGTTCCAAAATATAAACCAGAGTCGGGGTGGGGCAGGATGTTTTAGCAGATCTATTTGGCTCTTACACTAAGTCATTCCCTCCAATATGGCTTTATCAGAAATCAGGTTGCCATATGGCTTTCACCTTTCCGATTTCTGTATCTGTATCTCAACTAGTTCTGAATTCAGGCAGAAAAGAGGATTGTCATTTATCAGGCCTTCCAATATGCCAATCATAGTCAATTGTTATTTATTGGTATTCAATTTGGATTAAAAAATAATCCTGAAAATAGAAGTGACATATATAGATGGTGAAACATTCCAACCATACACATGAATAAAGTGAAACATGAAATTCTCTTTGCTTCCCCGTGTCCGTCCCTACAGAGTTAATCACTGTTAACATTTCTGTGACTCTTTAGAGAAGAAAGCACACATGCTCACATAGGTTTTTATGTACTCTAGAAAATGTAGACAAAACCTTGGGTTAGGCAACAATTTCTTAGATATGACATCAAAAGTACAAGTTATAGAAAAAAAAAGGAGATTGATAAGTTGTACTTCAAAGTTAATAACTTTTGTGCTTCAAAGTACATCATCAAGATAGTGAAAAGACAACCCACAGAATGGAAGAAAATATTTGCAAATCATATATGTGTTTAGCGACTTGTATTCCCAATAAATGAATAACTCCTATAACTCAATAATAAAAGACAAATAACCCAATTGAAAAATGGACAAAGGATCTGAATTGACATTTTCCCAAAGAAGGTATATGAATGGCTAATAGCACATGAAAAGATGCTCGACATCATTAGTCATTAGGAAAGTACAAATTAAAACCAAAATGAGATGCCACTTTATACACAATAGGATGGATATAATAAAAAAGATGGACAATAGCAAACGTTGGTGAGGATGTGGAGAAATTGGAATCCTCTTACGTTGCTGGTGGGAATGTAAAATTCAGCCACTTTGGAAAACAGCCTGACCGTGCCTCAAAATGTTAAATATAGAATTACCATACGACCCAGAATTTCCATTCCAACGTACATAGTCAAGGGGAATAAAAATATATGTCCACACAAAAACTTGTACACAAATGCACTTAGAAGCATTACTCATCATAGCCAAAAAGTGGAAACAACCCAAATGTCCATCAATGAACAACTGGGTATATAAAATGTGATATATCTGTACAATAGAATATCATTGGACCATAAAAAAAGAAGGCAGTACTGATGTATGTTACAATATGGATGAATCTTGAAAACACTATGCTAAGTGAAAGAAGCCAGTCACAAAGGACCACATATTGTGCGGTTCCATTAATATCAGATGTTCAAAATAGGCACATCCGGAGAAACTGAAAGTAGTTTAATGGTTATCTAGGTCTGAGGGTAGGGAGAATGGTCAGTGACTCTTAATGGGCGCAGAGTTTCTTTCTAGAATAATGAAAATACTCTATAATAAGATTATGGTGATTAGGCGTACAACCCTGTAAACACACTGAAAATCATGGAATTGTACAATTTAAACAGGTAAACTTATGGTATGTAAATTATATCTCAAAAAATATGTTAGAAACAAAATTGTCCACATATATAGTTATGGTATACACACTGCCACCTTACTTTTTCATTTAACACATCTTAAGTGTGTTTTTTTCCATATAAAGCTGCTTATTTTTTTTTTTAATTTTTTTTCTGATTTTTAAAAAATACATTTATTTATTTATTTTTGGCTTTGTTGGGTCTTCATTGACATGAGGGGGCTTTCTCTAGTTGCGGCAAGCAGGGGCTACTGTTCTTTGCAGTGTGCGGGCTTCTCATTGCAGTGGCTTGTCTTTGTTGCAAAGCACCAGCTCTAGGTGCGTGGGCTTCAGTAGTTGTGGCACGTGGGCTCAGTAGTTGTGGCTCTTGGGCTCTAGAGCACAGGCTCAGTAGTTGTGGCGCACAGGCTTTGTTGCTCCGCGGCATGTGGGATCTTCATGGACCAGGGCTCGAACCCATGTCCCCTGTATTGGCAGGCGGATTCTTAACCACCACACCACCAGGGAAGTCCCAAGCTGCCTATGTTTTTAAATGCTTATATAATATTCTAAATTATGGGACACTTGATTGTTTCCTATAATTTAAATTTATATCACAGAGTTTCCTGAAGTTAAAAAGCGCCTTGTTCTTGGCCTGTCTGTATCCTACAAATGACCACAATTAGGGGATGAGAAGCATTTAGAACCAATACAGCAGAACGTTAGGGCAAAGAGGTGAATAGGTTTTGTTGTTGTTGTTGAGCCCAGGAGTCCTGGAAAAGAGGCAGAATGGCTGCAGGCTGCTCATTTCTCTCTGAGAATCTTTCCTTGTCTGACCCCATAGTTTTCCAGATATTAAAAATGGACCACCATGCCTGCCCCCAATAGGATGAACTTCATCGGAGTAAACTCAGTGCACTTGTATGACAGATGATTTTTCTTTTTGATTACACCTGTTTTGCATTTCTTTGTGGCGGTCTATAGGTTCTTTAATATTTTATATCTTATTTTAATATTTTTGCCTCCTTTCCCAGCTCAGGTCTGTAAGTTTATTTTTATTCATAATTGAGTCCTTGGAGGTAGTAACTATTCTTTTATAAATATTTAGAAATATATTTTGCTGTTGGTCCTTTTATCAGGTTAATGATGTTTTCCTCCATTTCTTGATGAATAGTTTTTCTTAAAAATCAGGAATGGATGTGGAGTTTTACCCAATTTGAGGGGATATCCATCATATGGGTTTATTTTTTTCTCCTTTAATCCTTTCATGTGATGAATTGCATTAGTGCATTTCCTAATCTATTTTCAATCATTCATTTTGCATTCATTTCACACATATTTATTTAGTGCCTTCTACATGGCAGATGCTGTGCGGAGCACCAGTGATACAGTAACAAGCAAAACAGACATTTTTCTTTAAACACATTGCTAAATGCAATCTGCTAACATTTAACTTTCCCTGCATTTAGATTTTAGAATCTATCTCAAGAAATATTCAAATATATACACACAGATATATTATAAAGGATGGTTATGACAACATTGTTTTTAAATGTTTATATGTCCATTTATAGGAGAATGTTGAAATATATTTCAGTTTTTCCACAGTGTAGAATAATATATAGCAGTTCAAAAGACATTAGCTTAGTACACACAAATATGGAAAGATATAAAAAAAATCAAGTTGCAGGATTTATGTATATGTCATTTTTGTAAAAATGAAAAAAAAAACCTGTGTGTTCATAGTTTCTATAGGCATGAAAAGATAACTGGAAGAACATGAAACAGCAAACTAGTAAAAATGGACTCCTTTAGAATATAGGATGAAGGGGTAGGGAGCGTGAGGAGAGATTTTTACTTTTCAGTGAATAACCTTTGTATTGCTTGATTTTTTAAATTTTTTTTTTTTACAACAAGCAGGTATTATTATTTTTTCAACATCTTTATTGGAGTATAATTGCTTTACAATATTGTGTTAGTTTCTGCTGTATAACAAAGTGAATCAGCTATACGTATACATATATCCCCATATCTCTTCCCTCTTGCGTCTCCCTCCCATCCTCCCTATCCCACCCCTCTAGGTGGTCACAAAGCACCGAGCTGATCTCCCTGTGCTATGCGGCAGCTTCCCACTAGCTACCTACCTTACGTTTGGTAGTGTATATATGTCCATGCCTCTCTCTCACTTTGTCCCAGCTTACCCTTCCCCCTCCCCGTGTCCTCACGTCCATTCTCTACGTCTGCATCTTTATTCCTGTCCAAGCAGGTATTATTGTTGTAACTACAAAGGAGAAAAATTAATGGTAGAGCTTAAGGACTGGAAGGAGGGCCAATGGGAACATTTTGAGCATGACTCCATGGGGTAGGGCCCAACTGTAAGCAACAGCACCATTAGAGCTAGTTTTAAGCAGAATGGGTTTTGTTTTTTTTTTTTTACTATGTATAAGACAGCTTACAATATTCTTGGAAAAGCTGAAGGAACAGGTGGTAGGTGGAATTTCCAGGAACACCTCCAGAATCACCCTGCCTCCCTTGTGATCAGGGCAAGTTACTACCACTGCGGCAAGAAGCTAGAGAGTCAGGAAGCTGCGGAGTGGGGACCTCAGAGCCACACAGCTTCTGCTGTGACCTGCTTCAGTCTGTGCCCCACAGACTGCCTCCCTTCCCATTCAACTCACTTTCAGGTTCTAGCCTCACATGACGGTGTCTGATTGGCAGAACCCAAGTCTCATCTGGAACCCTAGCCGCCAAGGAGTCTGAGTTATAATTTTCAGCTTTCCAAACATTGCACTGTAGGAAGCTGTACTAGAAGGAGGCTGGAATGGATATTACGCAGGCAAGCCACACAGTATCTGCCACGATGAACAAAGAGCACCTTGCTTTTCAAATACAATAAATGCTATTTTCCCGCAAAGGCCGGGAAGATCACTGATTCACGGGCAAAATCTTTTTTTGCATTATATAAAAATATATTGATATATTCTTATTATAAAAAATGAGAAAATAAGCAAGCACAGGTCAGAAAAAGGCAAATAAAGCATCTGAAATCTCACCATAGAATGTTAATATTTTGATGTATGACCTTTCAAACCCCTGCATACGCAATCCCTGCTCCCCCACCCCACACACGCACAGACTTAAAACAAATAGGGACTTCCCTGGTGGTCCAGGGGTTAAGACTCCGCTTTCCAATACAGAGGATGCGGGTTCGATCCCTGGTCGGGGGACTAGAATCCCACGAGCCACGGGGCTACTGAGCCCACACATGCCACAACTAGAGAGCTCCTGGGATGCAATGAAAAGCCTGCACATCTCAATGAAAATCCCTTGAGCCGCAACTAACACCCGACACAGCCCAAAAAAAATCAAACAGAATAATCATATCACACATCGACAGAATCCGTTTTAAATGTGTAGGAAAGCTTGATCCAATGTATAAAATGTAAAGTTAATTAAAAATCATAAAACACACATTGACTTAACAACGTGATTTAAAAACTCATTGAGGTAATAGACACTGAGTTTTTTTTTAGACACCGAGTTTTAAAGAAAAAAAATCACTTTTAAATCACTTTCATCAAGTCAAAAATAAGCTATCTTTTCTTCATTTTTAATGAACTCTAATTTTCAATCTAATCAGGTTTTGTTTTCAATTAACTTTTTTTAAAATTTGAAAAACATCTCCCTTCATACCTTGTTTCCCCCAGGATTGGGGGAAATTCTGTACACTGTCCAGTTTTATTTATTTATTTATTTATTTTTGGCTGTGTTGGGTCTTCGTTTCTGTGCGAGGGCTTTCTCTAGTTGCGGCAAGCGGGGGCCACTCTTCATCGCGGTGCGCGGGCCTCTCACTAACGCGGCCTCTCTTCTTGTGGAGCACAGGCTCCAGACGTGCTGGCTCAGTAGTTGTGGCTCACGGGCCCAGCCGCTCCGCGGTATGTGGGATCTTCCCAGACCAGGGCTCGAACCCGTGTCCCCTGCATTGGCAGGCAGATTCTCAACCACTGCACCACCAGGGAAGCCCCACTGTCCAGTTTTAAAACAATGGAAAGAAATACCTGAGTCAGTTATTAACCACCCACATGACCCACACCAGCCGTAAAACCTCTCTGAATCTTTGTGTCAATGTCTGTAAAGTGAAGAGGTTAAACTGTACTTTTAGGTTCAGATCTATGAGACTGAACATTCTATGAAGACATTTCCATTCTTGGGTAAAGTTTCAGTCTGCAGAATCCTGGCTTTGATTTCCAGGCCTGCTTTTTATGGACCAGGTGACCTTGAGCTCATTATGAAATGCTGGATGCCTGAGTTGATGTATCTGAGCCGTGAGATTAAAAGTAGTTCTATTTACTTCCTGGAGTTTGACAAGGGCTGCCAGCTCCCTTGCAGCGAATTCCTATATACATATTGTAACTAATTAAAGACAGTAATGTGGTCCAAGAGACAGCTAAACAGAATTCTGTAATTTCGGTGTAGATTTTAATTTTGAGATGGCTCTGCGAGATGTAAAAGCAACAGCGACAACATTTTAAGATAACAAAAGAGCACAGGAATTTATTTCAGCTAATGAATGGATTAGATGATCACTCCAAAGGAAGAGTTTACCTAGCAACCTACTGCAACTACCAATCTACTGACTTATATTCCATATATCTGCACATATCTATTAGAAAGGCTTTTACAGATTAAATGTGCTCATCTCTGGGATGAACTTGCAAGTGATTTTCTGAATTTTCCAAGTTATTAATTAAATTATTTACCTTTAGTGAACAGAGGATATTTTTGTATCTAGAAAAAATATAATCAAGTATGTTTTTAAAATGTATTTTAATGAAAAAGTTGTGCTTTGCTGCATATATTCTAAGACGGCAGCAGGTAGTAACAAGGGAAGGAAGAGAATATACCTATTAAATTATTCTTCTCTGTTACGAGGAGAGAGTGAGAGACCCAGTGGGTAGAGAGTCCCAAGGTCCTTTTAGTCATTCGTGACCCTAACTCCTCACCTGTCAGATGACCTTAAATTTTCACCTAATTTTAGATTTATCTGTAGGAATCAGTGTTGTCCTCTCCAAACTCATTTGTCTTCCTCAAGTTATATTTTCCAGTCTTTTACCAGAACTGAACTCATTCACTCTCTGGCTCATCTTCTTCATTCAACCATCATTTAATCCCATCCTTTTAGCACTTGAAGAGGTGGGTTCTGGGATCGCTAAGGAGCAGGTTGACACCGTCCCAGGGAAGTCTTTCTGCAGATGTCACCAGACTATTTCAATAGACTCCTGTTTCTCACTGTCTCCAGTCCCTCCCCTAATCATTTTACAATCTCTTTCCCATTATTTTCTGAAGCACAGCTCTGATAGTTGCACTCCCTTGCTCAATAATCACAAGTGCATTCCTAGTATAGGAAAAAAGCCAACTAAAAAAAAAAACCAAACACAAAAGATACACAAAAAAACCAACAACAACAATCAACCAAGCAAACAAACAAAAAAACACCAACAAAAGTCCTCCAAAGTATTTAGGTGGATTTTCAAGGCCTTCTTGTCTGTGTCCCAACCTATCTTTTCAAACTATTCTTTCTTCATTCTACAATCCCTCCCTCTCCTGCCCTTTGCCTCTGCTCTTGCCAGTTGATTGGGCTGCCCTTCTCCATCACCTCCACACATCCATCTCCTTGTCATTTAGGATTCAGCTCAAACCCCCAGGAAGCCGTCCCCAATTCCCTTCCTTGAAATTCTCTATGCTTGCCTCTCTCAACTCCCATAACGGTCCACTGTCTCTTTCCTTGGGGACTTGCTACCTTCTGCTGTGTATTGTGGTTATTTGTGCTCTCTGGGAGCCCAGCCATAAACATTCTGTCTCTGATCTGACTTGGTATTTTCTATTGAAGGCTTGTAATAAATATATGCTATTAAAGAATTGGATCCAACAATATTTCTGGGTTAGATCCCACCAGGGTAGCTATACAGTGGATGCCTATTGAGATTTTGAAAAAAAAAAGAACTTCCCCAGGCCAGAGAAGCAGCATTTAGTGCATGAGTGTTACAGTTTATTAAATGATTCAGACTTATTTTCTTGACGATGAATTGCCCATGGTTAACAATACACTGTCTTTTGAGGGGTTGTGAGCTCTTTCTTGGTGCTAGCCCCTAAATCTGCATGGGTGCCTCTGAAACTAGAAAACGGAAAAGTCATTTATCATGGATTTTGAAATCACAGGCAATGGAGTAAATTTTAAACTTATCACATTTTGCCCACTTTTCCTGCTTCGCCTCTTGCACCTCTGATTTATTTGTTTATACTTTTCTTTCTCATACAGGTTGTCTCTAGGCTATTTTTAGAGTGATTCTGTTGGGGTAGCTGCCAACCTCTATTAATGACAACCTGTGAGCGCTTGAGGAGGTGGGAGCAAGTTTGGTGAGAAAGAGGCAGGGAAGGCTTTTTTTCTGAGGAAGGGGGTGTTTCGTCAAGGATAGTGGAAGACCAGATTGCCCCCACCCCGGGTTATGTAAGCCATCCACCCCATCTTGTGTGGGTACCCTGAATCCATGAAGATGACCGGAAATCAGCAGATGCTCATGAAATGACCAATATTAAGTTTCTCCACTCAGGACTTCCCTGTTGGCACAGTGGTTAAGAATCTGCCTGCCAAAGCAGGGGGCATGGGTTCAAGCCCTAGTCCGGGAGGATCCCACATGCCGCAGAGCAACTAAACCTGTGCACCACAACTACTGAGCCTGTGCTGTAGAGCCCACGAGCCACAACTACTGAGCCCGCGTACTGCGACTACTGAAGCCCGTGCACCCAGAGCCCGTGCTTCGCAACAAGAGAAGCCTGTGCACCGCAGGGAAGAGTAGCGCCTGCTCGCCGCAACTAGAGAAAGCCTGCGGGCAGCAAGAAGCCCCAATACAGCCAAAATAATAATAATAATAATAATAATAATAATAATAATAAATAAATAAATAAGTGAATGAGTAAATTTCTCTGCTCAGCAACATGATGTTTCAGAATAGAAGATTAATTCAGATAGAGAACATAAAGTAATGTTTCTCGAACAACTAGGTTTGTGATCTGAAATTTGAACCCATTACATATAAATCATTTGTCACTTTCAGATGATTTTGTTTGATTATTCTGAGTCTGAGAAATTCTAGAGTCCCTAATCAAGTTGATTTTCTAGGCTGTGAAGAGCTGTGATTAAGTCCTGGATAATGGTGACTTCACCAGAGATGTGGTGTTCTTGAAGTCTTTCCTTTGTAAGCCTTTGACCTTATCACCACAATTCTTTAAATTACTACAGAAAATATTAATGGGGAGAGGAGAGGAGTGGCATTGATGTGGGCATGTTGACATGTTGTAGAGGTCGTTTGTTCTGGTTATAGATGTGGCAAAATTCTAAAAGAAGCTTGTAAATAATTATAAAGGGAATGATTTTATAATTATAAAGGGAATGATTCTATACTTTAGTTAAAAATAATATTTAAAATGTGTGTTGAACAAATATATGTAACTGCTGCTAAACTGTTTTGACAAAATTAGCCCTGGATACGCTTTAAAAAAATACTCATTTCTTTCTCTGATAGTTAACTAATTCACATGGATATAGGAAAATTAAAAGAGAAAAACATACAGAAGACAATAATGGAGCAATATGGTTAAAATGGTACTTTAAAAAAAATTGTTCAGTGTCAGCAGAAACTCCAAAGGCTAAGAATAATACAATAGGTTTCAGGTAGCCCACATTGAAAAGTGAGATGTGTATCACCTGTGCAGGATGTCTGACGAGATGGAGGGACTGGGCAGAGTGATCTCCCACCTGGAGAGCATTGAAGAGGTAAGAGCATTGAGAAGGTGAGTTTCTTCTTTCTCACCTTAGTCAAGTGAGACAAGGAATTTCAGAAGATCTGCTTGGAGGACTTGATATTCATCCCCTGGAGTCTGCTAAACTCAGAACTGGGGCCTGTTTCTTTCCAGGAGAAATCCTAAGGTAAGGACTGACCAGGGGATGCTGGGAGTGAACTGCGCTTCCTTTGAAGGTGGGACAAAAGTGTTTTTTTCTTGGGGACCAGATCCCATTGGAAGGAGCAGCCTTTCCAGAATACTATGTGAAAGGACAACAGGACTCCAGCCTGGATGTGGAGTGCTGGAAGTCCAGGGGCCCAGGGAGTGTCAGAAGTGTATTAGAGGAGAGGAATTGAGGGTGTAAGAGGAGACGGTAATCAGGAATATCCAGGGATGAATGTCTGAGGAATTTGCAGAAGATCCCTATGAAAGAAACAGTCAGCTCTGGGCTGCCATTTCCAGGGCACCGACACCAGATTATGAGTGAGTCATTCTGGAAAGCTCTTCCCTGCACCTTTACCTCTCCACACACTTCACCCTCAACCAACCCCCAAGAAGCACACATTTCAGTTAGCAAGCTGTGGAGGATGCAAAGGGAGAGGCTGAGCTGTCATCCCTTTTCCCCTGTGCAATCTTTCGTTGAAAGAGGGCCCAAGCAGTGGGACTGCTCAGGATACGTAAAGAGATACACTGAACATGAATTTGGAGCTTTACTACTACACCTGACTGGAATTGCGTGATTCATAGATTGTACTGGACTTTGTATTATCCAGAAAAGGACTATTCCTTTATTATTCGAGTCACCATAAAAAATATGGAAACTGTGAAATTTCATCCAACGGCAGGGCATAGCAAATTCGTAGAGTGGATTCATAGAAGCGGCACTGAGAAAACATGGCTGGTTTCTGCTTGCTCTTAGAGTACCAATCCCCCGAGATAACAACCACCCACAGATAACCAGTGCATCTCAGTTTCTTTCTTTCCAGCCTCTTCTCTTTGCCTACATACATTTTGTAAAAACAAAATGAGGATTGTATTCTATTGGTTACAGTTACGTTTTCTGTCTGTTTTCCTTAGTCCTTTACTAAAGTTTTTTTTAAAAAGTTAGACGACAATAGCAAAATCCTTTAAAAAAAAATAAATTGGGGTGAATCTGGAAGAGGCAAGGCACTTTAACGCCATCAATTTTCCGTAAAGGTCAAGGCAATTGTGTAATTGTGGAATGATTATCATTAAGGACTATTACAGTGCTTTGCAAATCAGTTCGTTTTACTGGCTGAATTTTGTTGGCAGAAGTGAGGCATCGCCATATCTGAGAGTTTTACACTCCGTTTCTGTCTTGTGTCGAACCCGGAGTGTGTGGGTCCCTGGTCTGCCCCCTTCACCACGAGTCATCAATCTCTGTTGAAGTATCAGAAACACCTGATAATTGCAGCAAGACAATAATTTTAGCAGTATTTCATTAATTATGTTTCCTTCCCAGCTGGTGTTTTTCTTTCCAGAATTTTTTTTTCCTTCCTGTGTAGACTTCATGCCCCTTGGGCAGGGGCCACATTTTCCATTTTGTCTTGTCTTCTGCTATTGCCTAACAAACGCTGAAATATAATTTAAAAAATGGATTTGATTCACTTAGTTAGGATTCATCTACAGAGACTGGCAATGCCACAGGTGTTTTTCAGCCTTGTGTTTTATGCTCCAAAGTTTTAGCTTTTCCAGCACCTTCTCTCGTCAGGAGCACATGTGCAAAGGATTCATGACTTTTTTGTAAATGAGGATTCCAGATATTAAAGGTATTCATAATCAGAAGGGACTACCCCTTTCAACTAAGGTGTGACATTGGCGAAGTTGCTGGGGTTTTTTCTCTATCACAGTTGTAAATTGACAGCCTAGGATAGGCTTGTTTTATTTGCTTTACACATGTTTTGTATAAGTTGAATTAATTGATAATATATACAAATCAAGAGGCTCACGTAAATGTTTAAGATGAAACAGAACAAAATTGCTGGCAACACAAGGCTCACTCCTGCTTGACAACCATCAACCGAGTAGCTATTTTGCTTTTGGGTAGGGTGTGCACACTCCATAAGGCTATAGTCTCCGCTACTCTGTACTGTTACCAACTCTGTGGCAATATGATATTGATCACTTAACATTGCTCGCATTTCTTTCTAGACACAGCCCACTTCAATCATTCGGATAGCTTGCCTTGTCCCTGTATGCATTTTACCTTTTGGCTGTGCAGCACAGCATGCGGGGTCTCAGTTCCCCAACCAGGGATCGCACCTGTACACCCTGCAGGGGAAGCATGGAATCTTAACCACCGGACCACCAGGGAAGTCCCCTTGTTAGCATTTTAATTTTCTAAGTTCTGCTCCTTTCCTTGTCCAAGACACCATCCTTTCTAGAAAACCCTCCTAACTTGTCTCCTTGAATGTCTCTTGACCTTCTCCAGGCAAGGCTTGGACAACAATGGCTTCCCATTATCTTCAGGACAAAATCCACCGTAATTAACGTCTCTCTAAGACCCTCCACCTTCCATTCCACCCAGGATCTCTATCGTCTTTCCAGAATCCTTGTCTTTTTTCTGCCACCTCCAGACTCCCTCTCCTAAGGACATCATGCATGCTCTTTGCTCGTCCTGGAATACTCTTACCCCCTCAATTTACTTTATGTTTACTTTTCATCTTAAACTTCCTTTCTCAGCCAGTGCCTCTTCATAATCGTGGGTACTCTCCTAGTATCCCATAATTTCCCTTTTGAAACAGCTTTCACATTTTAACTTCTTTGTTCAATATCTTGATCTCCACTAGGCTGTAAGGTTTATGATTCTATTTGTCTTATTCACAGTTGTAACTCCAGTACTTAACTCAGGGTCTAGTACCTGCTTTTTGTGCTCAAATACATGAAAGGAACCAAACATGAAACCGTGAGGCTCTGTCAACATAAGAAATATGTATGAGAGGTGAAAAACTTGAGTGAATTGGTTATTTAGCACTAGAAAATTGTGCAGTTTTGTTACAGGAGTCAAGTAGAAAAATCATATGATGCAGAAAACTAAACATAATAAAAATCACTCCAAATCCTCCTTTCGAGATAAATGAGAACTGTAAATATTTCTGTATAAATCATTCCTGTGTTTGATTCTATGCACATATAGATATAGGCATAGGTTGGTAATTTGATTTTTTCTTGAACATATTATGAAACTACTCCAATGCCATTAAATATTCTTTAAAATGTCATTTAATGCCCATGGTATATATGTTTCACAATTGATACCCACATTCTTGCCTATTATAGGATTTTTAAATTGCTCATATTTTAATTTTTACTTTTGTTTATACCTTAAGCATTTGTTTATGCAATGTCATGTCACGGCTGTGCCCTCTGCTTTCGGAATACTGGGAAGGACAGTATATTTTTGAAAAGTCTTAATATTGAGAAGTCCTACAGCAGAATGGTCAAGAGCATGGACTCTGGGACTACATTTCCCAGACTTGGATCGTGACTGTCATTAACCAGTTTGTGTGACTTTGAACATGTTACTCAACTTCTGGGTGCTTCTGTTTCCTTATCTATAAAATGTAACATAATACTGAATCAGGCTTTCACTAAATCTCACTTGGGCTCTTTCAATGGACTTTTTTCCTACTTTCCTTTGATCCTTCCTTCCGTTCCAATTTATCGTCTCTTTTCTATTGACTCTTGAAGTACAGCTCTGATGTTTTCATTCTCTTGTTCACAAATCCCCAGTACCTTTCTATGTGGAAAAAAGCTGTAGACCCCTTTAGCTGAGTACAAGGCTCTCCAGGTCTGTGCTCACCTTGGCTCTCGTCAGTGCCTTGGCTTGGCACGCTCTTCCTAGCCTCTACTCATCCCTTTTCTTATAACTGAGGACTCGGCTCAAACTTCTAGGAAGTTCAAAGTTCTTATTTCCTTCCTTTGAAGTGCCCTCCTCCCTCCTCCACATGCTCATTCCACTTTATCTTTACTTCTCCTCGGTCACTTATGTTTTTCTCCAGCTGCATTTTGGTTATGTGTGATTTGGGGAGCTCAGCATGCGGTAACGTGCACCATCTGTCTCTGATCTGGTTTGATTTTTGCTACAGGACTATGTCTTTGTAGGCATGCAATAAATATGTGCTAAATTAATAAATGGATTCCAGGGTTTCCCTGGTGGCGCAGTGGTTGAGAGTCCGCCTGCCGATGCAGGGGACGCGGGTTCGTGCTCCGGTGCGGGAGGATCCCACGTGCCGCGGAGCGGCTGGGCCCGTGAGCCATGGCCGCTGAGCCTGCGCGTCCGAAGCCTGTGCTCCGCAACGGGAGAGGCCACAACAGTGAGAGGCCCGTGTACCGCAAAAAAAAAAAAAAAAAAAAAAAAAAAGGATTCCAAAGTGTTTGGGGACTCAATCCCACTTTGCTTTAGGAAAAAAATTAATGTTTCCAGCCCATAGTGTTTAAATCATGTGGTTAAAACAAGAATTAAAGCAACAATACATGCAGAGCACTTTCATTTAATTTCGTTCTGCTTTATGCATCTTTTCCTATACCCTCTATGTTTTTCTCAAATATTCTATACCCATGGATTAAAAAAGCAGTATTTTTCAGCAGGGATTGCTAGCAGGTTTTGTCCTTTCATCACCTTCACATATGGTAATTTTCTTGTAAACAGGTGCAATGACTATTTCTATGGCTCTCCTCTTTGCTCTTTCACTATCACATTTGCTGCTGCCTGGTTGCATTCTGGAATATACTATTTGTCAATTCAGAGTAAAAGATGAAGGTGAGGATAGGGTCATGAGTATAGTGTTTTGTTTGTCTTGAAGAACAGTACTTTCATGCAGCTGAAGGGTGGCTGCCCAGGGTTTTGGTTGGCATAAACTATAGAACTCTCGTGTCAGGAAAGAGATAGTAAAGGAAATCAACATGTCTTCTTACCTTAATTCATGCTGCCTGTGATTCATGAGGCACAGCCTGGGTCAGTTTTCCTTAGCCCATCATCAGCAGCAGCAGCAGTGTCTCAGTCCACCTGCCTCAGAGTTACGGCAGAGACCACTCAGATTCTGGCACTGGGCTCTCCAATAGTCTTCACTGTGTTACTTGTGAACACTGAATTTAACTGGAAAGTGGGAAGTGTGTACTTCAGGTGTTCCTTGGCAGGTGTCTTTGTCAATTAGAAATCATGCAAAATAATTTTTTTTTAAAGTTTAATTCTTTTTTGTAATTGAAAGTGTGTGTATGTAGCTGGTATGACTCATCACGCCACAATAGCAGCTTGTAACACCGTTTAAACGCCAAAGTCACAGCAACGGTCGGTGAAACTCCCTGTACAGATGGCATCCCACTTACTCGGTGACATTTGGATATATATCCAAATACTTTCCACATGGTGTAGCTTTGATCAGGATGAAAATGAGCCTTGTCAGTTGCATTTGGGAGGGAGAGTTCCCCTTCAGTTTGACATCGGATGTGAAAGCCAGAAGGAAATGGGAGGAAAGAGAAAAGTTTGGGCCCAGAAGCTTAGGTCAAGTTCACCAAGCTTTCAGTGGTTCTGCTGGTGGAAGCCTAAGGATTGATGCAGAAACCAGGATTTTTCCGAGAAGTGAAACACAGAACTCCAGGTATCTATGCCTATATTTTTATCAAACCCCATTTGTCTACACAAAGAGAATGAAGGGAGGACACACATTGGTTTTAGAATTCAGGAGTCTGGATTTATTTTCTCTTAATTATTATAACCCCTGAAACTTGCTTATGCTGCACTTTGTAGGATCATAAGACATACATAAATTTCTCATGACATAAATATTTCTCAAATATTAGCATATTGACTAACTGATGGTACTGAGTTAAAATTTTTAGAATCAAGCAATCAAGAGAAACAAGGAAGTTGACATTATTGCTTCATAATGAGGGTTTGAAACTAGTAATTTAATCATTAGCTGGTTTGTGATTGCCAAGCAATCAGAAAGCATAAAGTTCCGTGAAAAGGCTTTGGAAGAAACACAGTGAGGTCAGACAGTGCCTTTTAAGTACATCATAAAGCAAATGCACAGATGTGGCTTGGAATTTTTCTTTAAATAAAGAAATAATTTTGGAAACACTTAAAATATTGCCTGTTTAGTATAGAGCCTTATCTTCTTCCTTCCCTGGCTTCCCCGTCCAGGCATGTGATTTTGAAACTAGTGAACAGCGGTGGCTGGAAGCTGGCAGAAACAGCAGCGCCAGTCCACTTGAGGTGTGAGAGGCATCTACATGGTGCTGTGTCACAAGGATCAGGAGGCCTTTCCTACCACACCGCCCGGGGCAAAGACACCCAGCTACTCCTGAGGCTGGGGCTCGCTCCTTTGGCCTCAGGCTGTTATTGGCAAATCCTGTTTGGCCACAATCTATGCCGGTATCTCTGGTTTGCATCTGGGTTTCCCTGGATTTGGTTAGCCTTCACCCAAGTTTGGTGTTGTGCCATCTGCCCCCTCATCCTCTGTGGAGCTAGTGAAAACGAAGATTCCTGGTCTCCATTCCAGACCCACAGAATCAGGATCTCTGGATCCTGAAGTGAGGCCTAGGAATCAGCATTAGCAATTCCTTTGGAAAGATTTAAAAACCCAAGAAAGTAAAATTAATATTTATCAAATACATGTATACCCTCCACCAGAATTAACAGACTTAATTTTATCACTTTTGTCTTGAATTTTTCAGAAAAGAGATAGCACATTTCAGATACAATTTAAGCTTCTATTTCTCTCTCTCTACTCAACCCCCTGCCCCTTTTAGTTGTAATCACAGTTGTGAATATGGTTAATATTTCTTGCATCCAGGTTTTATATGTAGATTATGGTTTCCATGTGGGAATTCCTTCTTAGCATTTTTTGGGAAATTTATATATTTTTTTTAAATCCCAAATCTTGAGAAGAATCAGTTGAGAAATTGGGAAAATGGGAAAACAGAATTCTCAGAGACATTGCTGATTGGAAGGAATTCATTCAAGTCGAAGGCAGAAGATGCTGACAGGTGTTGCTGAAGGTTAAGGTTGACACCTTCAGGAACGAGGACAGGAGTGTGTAGAAGAGAAGTGGTCGCCATTTGACCAGATAGCCTTGCTTCTGACTGTGGCCATATTAAGAGTGTGTGAGTATGAGTTTTCTCCCCTTTCTTAGTGTATCAGTTATACTTCTTTTTATTTTATTTTTTACATTTCTTTGGGGTGCCTGAGTTTACAATATACATTTATAACTAATCAAAGTCCACTTTCAAATAACATTATACTAATTCATGGGTGTTGTGAGTACCTTATCATAACAAAATAATTCTAATTCCTCCCTTCCATTCTGAGTATCATTGCTGTCATTCCTTCCACTTATATAAATAAGCATATATAGCATGCATATATATATATATTATATATATACATTACATTATTGGTATTATTTTGAACAAACTGTTATCTGTTAGGTCAATTATGAATTAGAAAAAAAAAATTTGTTTTACTTTCACTTATTCCTTCTGCAGTGTTCTTTCTTACTTTCTGTTGATCTGACTCTTTCCTTCTCTCTAAGAACTTCTTTTAACATTTCTTGCAAAGCAAGTCTACTGGAAACAATTCCTTTAATTTTCGTTTGTCTGAGAAACTATGTCTCCTTCACTTTTGAAGGATAATTTCACAGGGTACAGAATTCTAGGTTGGGAGGTGTTTCTCTCAATACTTGAAAATTTCATTCAATTCTTTCCTGCTTGAATCATTTTTGAGGAGAAGTTGGATGTAATTCTTATCTTTGTTCTGTAGTTAAGGTATTTTTTCCTTCTGGCTTCTTGCAAGTTTTTTCTTTATTGTTGATCTTCTGTAGTTTGAAAATGATATGCCCAGGTGTAGATTTTGTTTGTTTGCATTTATCCTACTTGTTCTCTGAGCTTCCTGGATCTGTGGTTTGGAGTCTGATATTAATTTGGGGAAATTCTCAGTCATTATTGTTTCAAATATTTCCACTGTTCCTTTCTCTCTTCTCCTGGTAGTCCCATGATGTGTATGTTACACCTTTTCTAACTGTTCCACAGTCATTGGATATTCTATTCAATTTTTTTGTAGTTTTTGTTGTCTTTGCTATTCAGTTTTCAAGGATTCTATTAATACATCCTCCAGCTCAGAGATTCTTTTCTTAGCTGTGTCCAGTCTACTAATAAGTCCATCTAAGGCATTCTTCATTTTTGTTAGTGTTTTTTTATCTCTAACATTTTTTTGGTTCTTTCTTAGGAAAGAACATCTTACATTGTCCATCTGTTCTTGCTTTGCTGTCCATTTGATCCAGAGCCCTTTGCATATTAATGATGCTGTTTTAAATTCCTGGCCTGATAATTCCAACATCCCTGCAGTGCCTAGTCTTGATGCTTGCTGTATCTCTTTATGTTATGTTTTTTGCTTTTGGTATGCCTTGTAATTTCTTTCTGATAGCTGGACATGATGTCCTGGGTAAGTAGGGCTTCAGTGATGTGGTGGTGAGGTGTTGGGAGGAAGCATTCTATAGTTTTATAATTAGGTCTCAGGCTTTTAGTAAGCCTATACCTCTGGACTGTGTGTTTCACAAGTGTTTCTACTTTTTTCTATCTCCTTAGGTGGGAATGGATGCCTAGGACTCACTGCAGTTGGGTATTTCCCTTCCCCCAGGTGAGTTAGGCTCTTATATTATCCCAGCTGGTTAGGCTCTGTTAATTAGTTTCTGCTGAAGCCAGGCCTTATTAAGAAGAACCGAGGGGGCTGATGAATTTCAAAACGGTTCCCTTCCCTTCCCGTGCTGGAAGCTTGACGGGATTTTTCTCCAGTATTTACTGGCTCTGCTCGAGCTCCTGCAGGTAAATCTCACTATACTGTGGGAGCCCCCCGGGACTGGGCTCCCCTGTGACTTGTGTGTCCTGAGCCTCCAGGAATTCGTCAATCACAGCTCGGCGTTTCCTTCCTGGAGAGGGCTCCCCAGCGGTTTCCCCTCCTTGATAGTCTCTGCTCTGGTAAGTCACAATTCCCTGTGTTCCCCTCTTCGTTTCCTCAGTCTTGGGGGCTCAGGTTTGCTCTGTGTCCTCCCCTCTGTTATGAATGCAAGAAGAGTTGTTGATTTTTTCAGTCTGTTAAGCTTTTAACTTGTTGTTTGGCCGGACTGGGGACCTTGCAAGCTCCTTAAACGGGCAACTGGAAACCCACCATTCCTATTCCTCTGTTGATGGCCATCTGTTTCCAGTTTTCCACTTTAGGAAATAATGCTACCAAGACTGTATTCATATAAGTCTCCTGTAAGATACTTAGGTACATATAACTAGAGGTAGTATTTCTGCTTTATAAGATGCTGTGCTGTCAAGTCTACTATACTTTACCAAACTGTTTTCAAAGGTTAAACCAAATTACCCTCCATGAGCGAGCAGTGCTTGAGTGTTCTTACTCTTCATTTCTCCATAATACCTGTTATCCTCAGATTTTTATCTTTGCTGGTCTGATAGATGTGAAATGGTATCTTACTGTTGTTTTAGTATGTTGTTATCACATTATTCTTATTTTAAAAATAGAGACTTTAATGTACAACAAAATTTAATAACTTAAAGTCATAGATCTAGAAGAGATTCCTGGAGCAGAGAAAAGGAAAGTTTGGGCACTGAAATAAAATATTTCCCTGTTGATAATTCTTTCCAAGCTTGACTTGACTTCTATTCAACAAGCTATAGAAAAGAAAGCTGGCTAAAGGCCAAAAGTAATCTGACTTTTGGATCAAATGGACAGCAGTCTGGCCACAAAGTGGCCTCCTAAGAATATGTAAGTGTTGTCATTAAAAAAAAATAGTACTGGGCTCTGTAAAAGGTTTGGGTAGTACATCTGATTTTACCACTAGATAATTGCAGAGTTGGGTAAACACTTAATCCATCTGGTACTTAGTTTCCTCACCTGTAAAATGAGGGAGAAGGACCCAATAATTTTATTTCAAAAATGAAATTGTGGGGCTTCCCTGGTGGCGCAGTGGTTGAGAGTCCGCCTGCCGATGCAGGGGACACGGGTACGTGCCCCGGTCCGGAAAGATCTCACATGCCGCAGAGCGGCTGGGCCTGTGCGTCCGGAGCCTGTGCTCTGCAGTGGGAGAGGCCACAACAGTGAGAGGCCCCTGTACCGCAAAAAAAAAAAAAAAAGAAAGAAATTTTGTGTTTTTCCCCCAACTTATAAAACAGATAAAAGCTGAGCAACTTTGGTTAAAAAGGTGGGGGAGGCCTGCTTAGGCTTCACCTCTTTCTCTACATCATTTATGCCATCTCTCTGGAAGTTTTCCAGGATGCTAGGAAATACAGTTTAAAAATCAGTGGGCAAAATGGTCTCTGAAGCCTATTCCCAGCACTAATAACCAGCAAAAATGCATATGGGTATTCTCAAAAACGGCTCAATGTTGTCAAAAACAAATGTTTCCTCACCTTGTGACTGCTTTTATCTATGGTCTAGGCCATGAGTCAGTTTGCATCCTTTAAATGCATGATGGCATTTAACAAAACTCATAATGCTGGTATTTGTCCCATTGTCAGTTTTTAATTTACACTGGTAAAAGCCTTGGGGCAGATGTTCTGAATTAACTGACCCATGAGAGATGTGTTTTCATACACATGAGGTCATGCTCTGGATTTAAATGTTGGTTACCACTTCTTTACCCAAATAGCTACAGCTATAATGTCTAACCCCAAAATGTAGTAGATGGAATTCCGGAAGCATTTTTAGTACCAAATATGATGGTTGGTTCTAGTCTTTTTGTGCTAACTACTTTAAATGGTTCCTTCTTCAATTCTTTATTAAGAAAAAAAATGAATTTAAGGAAGCCAATTAGAATATATTTTGCTTTCTTTTGCCAATTTTCTTTCAGCTTTCATGCTACCTTTTCTTGTTAGAATAAATCAGTTTACATTTTGCATAGAGAGAGATATTTTGCATTTTTAACTTTCAATTTGCAGCAAAATGCTCCTCAGTGCAGTAGAAAATTTATAATAGTTAGTCCCTTGGACTTGAAAAACATTCATGCGATTAAACCTAGTGATCAACGCGCAGGCACACATATTTATTAACTGGTATCTGAAGTATTATGGAACAGGAAAAAGTATATGTGGAACTGATAGAAAAATATTACCTGGGGATTTAAGGCTAAGCAACATGAAGAATAATTTATTGCCTTTGGATAACTTTATTTTTTTTAAGTTCATGAAAAATTAAGCCCTGAACTATTTGCTTCCTGCTAAGGGAAAGAAAACAACTAAAGCCATTAATATCACATCACTTTAAGGGAATTGGACCTCAGGTGGAGGTGCTTGAATTTTCTAAACCAAAGCTTGGAATTTTATTGAGAGATAATGGTGGACTCTCAGACTAGGCAACTGAATGCAGAATGGTGCAGTGTCAATCTGTTTGTGTTGACTGGAAAAGAAGAGACAGTAAAATAATGAGAGAATAAGCGTTGCTTTTCTGAGAAATTAGATATTTTCTAGTAGCTATTTTCAGTGTCGGAGGAGACCCTCACACAGGAAAAATAAATAACTGTAAAAAACAATATATTGAACAAGGAAGAGATTTAAAGAAGAAAATAAAGTTGTTACTTCATACAAGGATACAAAGTAGAGAGAATAATATTTAGGCATAAAAAACATATTTTGGAGATGATCTTGGGATTCTAAGTATCAGAGAATCTCTTCTGTAAATTTTCATCCTTTTCTTGCCTTGAATAATTGAAAAAGCTGAAGTATTTTATTTTTGCTCTAGGACCTTCCTAAGGTTTATTAAAGATATTGTTTTATAATAGAAAAAAGTTAATAACATAAACATTAAGCAATTGGGGAATAATTAAACTATTTTATAGCTCAACCATATGCTAGAATGTGCTCATTAAAATTACATCCAAAGAGCTACTAAGAATATTTTAAAATAATATTTAATGATATGGGAAATGCTCATCTACAATGTTATGTGAAAAAGGAGCAGACCACAGAATGAAATGGGAAGTATTTTCTCAGTTTTATAAGAAAATACATATTTACATATTATGTATATAGAAAAAGGACACACAAGAAATAAACCACAATTCATTTTCCAATCAGTAAATAATAAACATTACAAAAGTAGACAGTTTCTTTTGATTATGGCTTTATTCTTTTACGATAAAATCCCTTAGACAAACATTTTTTTTCCTTTTCTCTTTTTTCCCCTTAATTCTTTTTTTTTTTTTTTTCCCCTTAATTCTTTGTCCCATAGCACAGTGCCTGATATCTAGTAGATTCTTAATAATTACTTACTGAATATGGAAGTGTATTGTCATGAGTTTAAGACACTGGAAATTCAAATGAGAAATAAAATGTGATTAATTTCTTGGTCTTGCTACTGCCTTATCTTAATGAGGGGTTTATTAATTTTGTATGGACTAGTGCTTAAGAGTGCAGGCTCTGGAATCCAAATGCCTGGGTTCAGATCCAGTGCAATACTTTGCTGTGTGACCTGGGATATGTGGCTTAACCTCTCTATTCAGATTCACTTTTTTTATGGGTGTATTGGAATTATTGAATGAGATGGCCCTTGTAAAAGTGCTTAACATAGTCTCACACACTGTAAATGTTTACTATATGTTAGCATTTCTTTTATTATGAAAACAAACATTATAAATTCAGAAATGATTTAATTTAAAATGAAACTGGAAAAAGGCTAGTTCACAAAGCATAATAATTTTTTTCTTTTTTTTAAATTGGAGTATAGTTGCTTTACACTGCTGTGTCAGTTTCTGCTGTACAGAAAAGTGAATCAGCCATATGTGTACATATATCCCCTCTTTTTTGGATTTCCTTCCCATTTAGGTCATCACACAGCACGGAGTAGAGTTCCCTGTGCTATACAGTAGGTTCTCTTTAGTTATCTATTTTACACATAGTAGTGGATATATGTCAATCCCAATCTCTCAATTAATCCCACCACCCACTTGTTATCCATACATTTGTTCTCTATGTCTGTGTGTCTATTTCTGCTTTGCAAATAAGATCAGCTGTACCGGTTTTCTAGATTCCACATATATGCATTAACATACGATATTTGTTTTTCTCTTTCTGACTTAACTTCACTCTGTATGACAGTCTCTGTGTCCATCCATGTCTCTGCAAATGACACAGTTTTGTCCCTTTTTATGGCTGAGTAATATTCCATTGTATATATGTACTATATCTTCTTTATCCATTCCTCTGTTGATGGACATTTAGGTTGCTTCCATGTCCTGGCTATTGTAAATAGTCCTGCAGTGAACAGTGGGATGCATGACAAAGCACAATAATTTTTTTTTTAAGTTGTTGGGGGGTAAGAGTTTATTAATTAATTCATTTATTTTTGCTGTGTTGGGTCTTCGTTTCTGTGCGAGGGCTTTCTCTAGTTGTGGCAATCGGGGGCCACTCTTCATCGCAGTGTGCGGGCCTCTCACTATCGCAGCCTCTCTTGTGGAGCACAGGCTCCAGACGCGCAGGCTCAGTAGTTATGGCTCACAGGCCTAGTTGCTCCGCGGCATGTGGGATCCTCCCAGACCAGGGCTTGAACCCGTGTCCCCTGCATTAGCAGGCAGATTCTCAACCACTGCGCCACCAGGGAAGCCCCGCAATAATTTTTAATGAGATGCTTTAAGGGGCCAGATTATTGTCACAAATATTTTAAGAATTTGACACATAGCCATTACTCTCTTATAAATATGAGAAAGATTTGTAGTATGTACATGTAATCCCATTTATATAAACTTTTAAAGTTATCTATCTTATCACCCTCCATCCACCCACCCATTAATCCATTCATCCTCCCATCCACTTATCCATCTGTACAGAGATATATCTAGAGTGATGTTAATACTGGTTATTTCTGAGTGGTGTGATTTAAGTGATTAATTGCCTTGTTCTTTATACTTTCTGTAATTGTTGAACATTTTATGAATATGTATAATTTTTTTGTAAAAACTATAAAGGTATTATTTTAAAAATCATAGAATAAAAATGAATGTCAGGCTTCCCTCGTGGTGCAGTGGTTAAGAACCAGCCTGCCAGTGCAGGGGACACAGGTTCGAGCCCCGGTCCGGGAAGCTCCCACATGCCATGGAGCAACTAATCCCGTGCGCCACAACTACTGAGCCTGTGCTCTAGAGCCCACAAGCCACAACTACTGAGCCTGTGTGCCACAACTACTGAAGCCCGTGCACCTAGAGCCCATGTTCCACAAGAGAAGCCACCGCAGTGAGAAGCCCGCACACTGCAACGAAGAGTAGCCCCCCGCTCGCCACAACTAGAAAGTCCGCACGCAGCAACAAAGACCCAATGCAGCCAAAAATAAAATAATAAATAAATAAAATTTTAAAAAATCGTATAAAAAGTGACTAAAAATGAATGTCAGTCCATCCTCTGTTACAATAATTATAAATCTAACTTAGTGGAACAGAATTAACAAAATTTTACTGTAGTTGTACCCTGTAGGCAAAGAAGTGGTGGAATTGCATATGTGCTATTATCTTTTCATGGTGCAGAGTAGAAGTAGAATAAATTTAACAGAGAATTTGTAATAAGAAAAGATGTGACTTTCACACACACTTTTAAGGCTTCATTTTGCGTCGGAAAAGGAATATTCCTTATGTTCTGGAGGGTTTGAGCAAATATGTCCTAGTTAAACATGAATCTAGAGAGAGTCTATTACAAAAAGATACTCATGTTGGAAGGAATTATTTGAAATTATTTCTATGCCATTTGTAACACTAATAATAATTTTAATACAAATGAGAAAGAACCACCTCATAATTACTGAGTGACCTAGGAAATATCTACACGACAAAAATCCCAATTATTGAGTTCCATTTATATGAGCTCAGAGGTATGAAGGACAACTACAGCTGCTCACTGTAGCGGATGCTGTGGTGCCGCACCCACATCCCCTCCAGGACTGAAGTTCTCAGTCTCCAGCTGCTTAGCAAGGATTTGCCTTCAGCTCAAGAGCTGCTCTTCCAAAAAAGGGTCCTGCCCCTTCTTGGGGGGCAATAGGATGGATGTGTCTTGGCCTCCCTTCCCATTCCTACCTCCTCCAAAAGTTGGTTACTTCAGTAATGCTAAATGGCATACTTCTAAACTTATTTCTTGATTTGATGACTTTAACCTCTGTATATTTACCACTAGAAAAACTAAGGAATTTAGTATATATGGCCCATCCACTTCTCACTTCTGGATTTTTTGTTATTCTTTTTTAGTTCTTCTAATTATTACTCTAGAACTGTAAATTACCTAAACCTCTGGTTTTTGAGCCATTAATTTTAAGCAGTGTTTAATTATGTAAAATTAGGAAATTAACTACACCCTCTGCCGCTCTTTTTGTTTTTTTTTTTTTTTTTTGCGGGACGTGGCCCTCTCACTGTTGTGGCCTCTCCCATTGCGGAGCACAGGCTCCTGACGCGCAGGCTCAGCGGCCATGGCTCACGGGCCCAGCCGCTCCACAGCATGTGGGATCTTCCCGGACCGGGGCACGAACCCGTGTCCCCTGTATCGGCAGGTGGACTCTTCAACCACTGCACCACCAGGGAAGCCCCTCTGCCACTCTTTTTCACTCCTCTGGTCAGCTGTTCTATTGGGGTTTTTGTTTTTTGCTTTTTTGCTTGTTTGTTTTATAGAGGAGAGGTGTATAAGGATATAGACATACATAGTATATACAGGTACAGTATGTGTTTATGTGTCATTTGTGCATAGGTATATATATGGAAAAATGTACTTGTGTGTATATATATGTATATATATACACATGTATATATATAATTTGAGAGAGATTTATTCTAAGATTTTGAGATCTGCCATAGGTTAATTATAAAAATTAAAACACTGAACATTACATATTATTTTATGATTCTGTAAGTTGTATTCATCGTAAAACTAAACCAAGAAGTTCATGTCTAGATCCAGAGAGAAGGAAATATAATACCAGATTTATCACCCTCTCTGGAGACTTCTAGAGCTTTCTCTTTAATTTCAGACCTCCAGAATTTCACCCAAGACCACGAAGTGTGAGCCTTTTGTCATTCAGTCTTCTTGACATTAGGTGACTTTTCCATCTGAAAATGCTGTACTTTTTTTTTTTTTTAGTAACTTTTTCTTTTCTTTGCTCGCCTTTCCTTTTTAATTCTCTCTGTATTTTCCTTGTGGAATGCCTAGTAGGCAGATGTTGTACCTTCTGGATTGATCTTCTGTGTGCTTTAATTTTTCTCTGCTTCATCATTTTATCTTTTAGCTTTAAATTTCAAGTGATTTATTTTTTTGTTATCTTTCAGATGTCTAACTTGGTCTTCAGCCATATTCATTCTAAGATTCAATCTCTTTAGTGAATTTCATATTTTGATAATTATATATAATTTCCAGGAATCCATTCTTGTTCTCAGAATCCTTTAAAAAAAAAAAGTAAAAAGCAACACTGTGCTTATTTTACCAATGTAATAATATTCTCTTTATTATCTTTGGGGGTAATTACAAATTAAGTAAAATAGAATTAAACTTAAGATGGAACCAAGTTATTTCAACTATTTGTATCAGTTCTGATTCCCTCACCGTTATCTAGTTTGTTCATCTTGGTCATCTACTTTCCTGGTTGGTTTTCATCCAGTGTCTGACAAGAAGACTAGGTTAATATCTGTAGATGGCTAGCATAGGTTTCCTTTGCCGTTGAATAAACCTATTAAAGAGGCCTTGAGCGGGAAGGTGTGTTGGATTAAAAATGGCTGCAAATTCTTTGGTATTCCCTTCCTCAAGAGGTGATGGTTGATGTCTCTGCCCCTTGATTCTGGATAAATTCTGTTACTGCTTCTTTAATAGAATACAGTGGAAGTGATGTTGTGTCAGTTTCTGAGACCAGGCCTTAAAAGATCACCTACTTCTACTTCCTGTCTCTTAAAAAACTAGTTCTTGGAATCCAGCCACCATGCTGAGAGGAAGCCCGAGCAGCCCTGAGGAGAGGCCTATATGGTGAAGAACTAAAGCCCCTGACTGATAGCCCTGGGCAAGCTCTCAGCCAGAAGCCAGCACTAACTGGCCAGCTATATTAGTGAGTCATCTGGGAAGTGGATACCTCCAACCCGAGATGAACTGCCCCACTGATGCCATGTGGAGCATAGATGAGCTGTTCCCATCAGGTCCTGCCGTTTGGCTGACTCCTAAGGAGAATAGGTGCTTACTGCTATTTTAAATTTAGTTTTGGGGTGGTTTTGTTACACAGCAATAGATAACTGGAACAGAGACTGTGAAGGTGGGCAAGCTCTGTTAATGGAGGAGTTTCCTTTTGATGTACATGGCAGGGAACAGCAAGGCAAAATCAAGCTCAACAAACCGAGTGCGTTGAGCCAGACACAAAAGAATAAATACTCTGTAACTCCATTTATATAAATTTGCAAAACGGACAAGGTGTATCTATAGTGATAGAAATCAAATCAGTAGTTGCCTGGGTAGGCAGTGGAGGGACTGACTGGGAAAAGTCATGAGGGAACTTTTGGGGTGATGGAAATGTTCTATATCTTGATCAGGATGGTGGTTACACAGTGTACACTTTTGTCAGAACTCATCAAACTCTTAAAAACACAGGTGCATTTTATTGGATTTAAATCATACCTTTATTAGATTGATTTTTAACATGATTACTTTTCTCCTGTACCATATATATTCAAGGGCTCCATGCTGCTTAAATATTGTAAATATATCCAGATTCCTTTCTCTGGGATTCCAGGCTTCCATGATCCGGCAAATGCATTCTCCATGGCAATTCCTGATTCATCCCATGCTCACGCTTACCAGTCTACTCACCATTCCCAAATATGAGTGTTCCTTCCTGGCATACACAACTTAGCTCTCCCTAGTCTCCCCGCATGAAAGGCTTTCCCACTATCATTTCTTAATTTTCAAAATCCTATCTTTTAAGGCTAAAGTCTAATAAGTCTTTCTGGATTCTACAATCTGAATTGTCTTTCTCTTTTTGAACTACCACAAGTTACTTGCCCCATTCCATAGAATGTATATGAGGATGCCTTACATTATAATTAGATTGTCCATATGTTTGGCATATTGGTCATCTACCCCACCAGACCTAAGCTCCTGAACGACAAGGATGTTTTCTTGTTCAACATGTAAGTTCAACAGTTCTCTATCTATAGTAAATGCTCAATAGATGCTTGTTAAGTTGAATTATCTCACCAGTTCTAAAATATCTGGTTTTAGGATAGGTCTGACGGCTAACTGTGATCATACTCTTCTTTTGTATAGCAACTGTTTTTCCTGGCATTTCAAGTTAGCTTTGTTTTCAGCTTGTCATATACACCTCTATCTACCCTGTAGGCTGCCTCATTTCTCATTTTCTTTACTGTTATGAGTTTATATTGAATACTAATGTTTTAGTGGTATAAAGAAGAGATAAAAATGAGTGTTTAATCCATTATTTTAAACAGAAAATTCTGCTGTAATATTCTAGCTATCCCAATTCTGTACAGTTAATATACTATGTTCTGTTACTATGTTATTTCTGCAAACCTCTCTCTCTGGGGCTTCGCCTTCTCATCTATAAAATGATTGGGGTAAACAACGTGAACTTTCAAACATTTCAGGTTTAACATTTTAGTGCATTGGGTTCTAGGCAGATAGTTATTTTTCCAGTATTGAGAATTATTTGTGCACGCCTACCATAAGATACAATTATAGGAGAGAAGAAAAGAGTGATGTAGATTTAAGTGAGCTTACAACGATCATTACTCTAGCAGGGATTCCTGTTAGCAGCTTTTGAATGCGATGGGAGGACATCCTGTCTTGTTACATAGAAAATCCTTGTGTCTGTTTTTGCACAGAGATCTGATCGTCCTTCAAATAGCCAAAACAGACGCTAGGAAACTGACTCAGTCTCTCATAATGCGAAATGACCCTGTGTGTACTGTGGCAGCTCTAATGTGTAGGAGTAGCTTTTTAGAATGATTTATTTATGGTGTACAAGATGGTGTGATCTTAACTGTTGCTCATTGAAATGCTTTACAAGTAAACACTAGTAGTAACACATAAAAATCTACCATCCTGAACAAGCTGTCTCATATTATTTGCCAGTAATTATAACATTTACATTATTTTCTCCAGATTTCCAAAGATGTGTACCACTAAAACAGAAGTGTGAGGTACAAAACTGTGCTCATGAGAGAGGAAATCTGATCATGGTGAGTAGAATACAGTTTGTTTTCTGGTGGGTTGTATTTTTCTGGGAACTTCATATGTGCACTTAGAAGATATTACTTTTCAGTTAACATTTAATTAATCCTGCCTCCCATAATTCAAGGATGTAGGACTGTTACTATTGGAAATGTTACTATTGGAATTCAGCATAATACAAGGTTGGGGGAAATAGAAGGAAAATAACCCTTCATTGAGGGAGCGTGGAGGAAGGGAAATCACTGTGTAACTATGGAACGAAGTCTCTATTTCAGTTGAAGGCTGAGTTTGGGCTCCTTCTGACCTGTAAGGAAAGGGAGGAATCTGCAAGAAAATGCTAACATCTTGGTGCCTGAACTTCAAAGTCAGGAAACAGAATCAGAACCAGGGGGTATTGTCAGTGCTGTGAGAATACTCTGGGGAGAAGGGTTGCGTGCTAAGGAAGCACAGCAAACTCACTATTAATATTAATGCCTTGGTTATACAGAAACAAGGTCACATTTCTGCACCTTGGAATCCCCTTGAGGTGTGTTGTAGCTTGCCTTTCATTTTCCATAGAGACTCAAGTGATTAATTTAGTATGTAAACTACACTGATTGAGGACCCCCAGCCTGGAACAGCTAAAAGGTAAAATGGTAGCCAGTTCCCCTTTTGGAAAAGAGAACCTTAGAAGCTATTGTTTGTTTTTTTCATTTTCTTCAAAATGACACAACAGCAAACAACAAGCTCAAAAGGAATCCATCAAACACATCCACATATGTAACTTACTGAGTGTACAGTAGCAACATGAGACACATGCATTCTAAAAACTCACCCTACAACTGGAGTTGCAGTGAAAATAAAAAATATGCCACAGCAGGCATCTGAAGTTCATGACAGATGCTCTTTCTTGAGCTTGGTGAAGTAAAACCAGCAATCACCATCCTCAGGACCACTTCACTCACAATCCCTTATTTTTCTCAGATGCTACTCAAGTATAACATGACACATAAAGTCAATAAACAATGTATTCCCTAAATAGATCAAATACTTCATTTTCTCCTCAGGGAGGTCTAATGGGAACCATGTAGCAATGGTTACCCTCTTTGTTCTTCCAAACCTCTAAATGTGAATTTTTGAATGCAGTATCATTCAGTTTTCAGAGTTCAAAACCCACTTTCAAAATGTTGTTCAGTTCTTGGATTGGAAGAACCAACACTGTGAAAATGACTCTACTACCCAAAGCAATCTACAGATTCAGTGCAATCCGTATCAAACTACCAATGGCATTTTTCAGAGAACTAGAGAAAAGTTTCACACTTTGTATGGAAGCACAAAAGACCCCGAATAGCCAAAGCAATCTTGAGAAAGAAAAACAGCTGGAGGAATCAGACTCCCTGACTTCAGACTACACTACAAAGTTACAGTAATCAAGACAGTATGGTACTGGCACAAAAACAGAAATATAGATCAATGGAGCAGGATAGAAAGCCCAGAGATAAACCCATGCACATATGGTCACCTTATCTTTGATAAAAAAGGCAAGAATATACAATGGAGAAAAGACAGTCTCTTCAATAAGTGGTGCTGGGAAAACTGGACAGCTACATGTAAAAGAATGAAATTAGAACACTCCCTAACACCGTATACAAAAATAAACTCAAAATGGATTAAAGACCTAAATGTAAGGCCAGATACTATAAAACTCTTAGAGGAAAACATAGGGAGAACACACTAAGACTTAAATCACAGCAAATCCTTTTTGACCCACCTCCTAGAGAAATGGAAATAAAAACAACAATAAGCAAATGGGACCTAAAGAAACTTAAAAGCTTTTGCACAGCAAAGGAAACCATAAACAAGACAAAAAGACAGCCCTCAGAATGGAAGAAAATATTTGCAAATGAAGCAGCTGACAAAGGATTATCTCCAAAATTTATAAGCAGCTCATGTAGCTCAATATCAAAAACACAAACAACCCAATCCAAAAATGGGCAGAAAACCTAAATAGACATTTCTCCAAAGAAGATATACAGATTGCCAACAAACACATGAAAGGATGCTCAACATCGCTAATCATTAGAGAAATGCAAATCAAAACTGCAGTGAGTTATCACCTCACACCTGTCAGAATGGCCATCATCAAAAAATCTACAAACAATAAATGCTGGAGAGGGTGTAGAGAAAAGGGAACTGTAGAGAAAAGGGAACCTCTTGCACTGTTGGTGGGAATGTAAATTGATACAGCCACTATGGAGAACAGTATGGAGGTTCCTTAAAAAACTAAATAGAACTACCATACGACCCAGCAATCCCACTACTGGGCATATACCCTGAGAAAACCATAATTCAAAAAGAGTCATGCACCACAATGTTCATTGCAGCTCTATTTACAATAGCCAGGACATGGAAGCAACCTTGTCCAAGTGTCCATGGACAGATGAATGGATACAGAAAGTGTGGCACATATATACAATGGAATATTACTCGGCCATAAAAAGAAAAAAAATTGAGTTATTTGTAGTGAGGTGGATGGACCTAGAGTCTGTCATACAGAGTGAAGTAAGTCAGAAAGAGAAAAACAAATACCATATGCTAACACATATATGGAATCTAAAAAAAAAAAAAAAGCATGACAGGAATAACGTTGCAGACGTAGAGAATGGACTTGAGGACATGGGGAGGGGAAGGGTAAGCTGGGACGAGGTGAGAGAGTGGCATGGACATATATACACTACCAAATGTAAAATAGATAGCTAGTGGGAAGCAGCTGCATAGCACAGGGAGATCAGCTTGGTGCTTTGTGACCACCTAGAGGGGTGGGGTAGGGAGGGTGGGAGGGAGAAGCTAGAGGGAGGGGATGTGGGGATATATGTATACATACAACTGATTCACTTTGTTATAAAGCAGAAACTAACACACCATTGTAAAGCAATTATACTCCAATGAAGATGTTAAAAACAAAAAACGTTCAAACCTCAGCAGTAAGACTCATTGTGTGGGTGACTAAGACATGTTTACTAGGTCACATGGGTTTTATATGTGAAAGTCCTCATGAGATTCATGCTTTCCGAAGTAGAGGTGCTTTTTAGTGATTATTAAAGAAATGAAGGCAACCCTGTTTTTCCATGTTGGTATCGTGATACTGCTGCTAATCACAGTTTCCAAGGCATACAATCACCTTCAGCTGTCTTACATATAACGAGCACTCAGGACCCATTTACACACAGGTAAACAGAAAGGAGCAGCCTGGTGAGGATAACTTAATGGCAGAGGGCAAGCTGAGAGCTCTCTCAATGCTTAGAGATCAATCGCCTTTCCACGTAAGATGAAGTGGTCATATTTCTAAGCATTTTCTCCACAGCTTCATTGCACCTTTATTTCCACCTTGACTGCACATGCCCTATTGGGTTTCATGGGAATGATAGCATAATTTCTAAAAGAGCCTTACAAGTCAAGGTGTAGGTGACTCAGGGTTTTATAGGAAATCTGCTTTCAAGAGGGATGAAATGACTCTGAGGGCCTGTTTCCTTTCCAAATTTATCACTGCCTAGAGAGCTTACTGTATTAATTTTATGCATGAGTGCCTTATTTGTTTCATATGAGATACAGCATGAGGCTTCCGGAGCAAAATATCATTAGGTCTGGAAAAGGATTGGGTCACTAATGCTTTGTCATCAAGGATCATTGGACACAGATTTTGTGTAACTTTTCAAGTATTAAGTAATAAATATTAAATGAAGCATATTGGTATGGTGTACAAAGTAAAGTGATATCTCACTTAAAAGCAAGGCACAAGTGCAGCTGTGTTTGTTACCCGTCTACGCCAGGGCACCTGTAGCGATTGGTTTTCCTCTTCTAGTTTTGACTCTGGCATTGGTGGAAAAGATAATCTTAGTCCAATTTCACTGCTGAGGATATTTTCTCATGGGTCTAGGCCTAAAGGCCTACTTAATACTTTGAAGAAAAGAGAGGGGCAGGGTAGGGTGTGAGAGATAGTTACAGGTGCTTCTGGATGTCTCTGCCTATCTATAGAGATAAGTTATTTTCATATATAATGTATATTGTTATAACTTTATGTAGTAGGTAATAGCAGATTCAGATTGCTTGGGTTTGGTACTCAGCCCTACGGCTTTAAGACCTTGGGTAGGTTAATCAGTCTCTCTGGTTCTCAGTTACCTAATCATCTCGCAATTCTACCTTATCTCGATTTTATTAATGGAGACGCTCAGGTACAGAGGACTTAATAGTTTTCCTGACCTCACACATTTAATACGTGGTAAAGCTGAGGTTTCAACCCAGGTTGTCAGTTTCCAAGTCCATGTTTTTTACACTACATTCTGTTGCCTTCAATTTTTGTAAGCATTTAGAACAATTTCTGGGACTTAGAAAATGCTTATTATATGTGTATGAGAAAGTTAGCTGCTGCTATTAAAATTTTTGCAGAGCATTGTTATATGCCAGTCACTCTGTTAGATGTTGGGAGTATAAAAGTGAACTAAAGCTGACACTATCCCCGTGGAGATGATGGTGAATTTGCAGAGAATGATAATTAAAAAGGAGGCAAAAGTCTAATTATAAACTGTAAGAAAGGCTACAAAGTGAAGATACTTGAAATTCCAGGAGTATATAACAGGGGAATCTGACACAAACCAAGGGGAAGGGAAAACCTTCCCCAAAGAAGTGATGTTTGAACTGAGATCGAAGAATGAATAGACATTAACTAGATAAAGCCAGTAGGTGGGGGAAAGAAGTGCGGTTGAAGGACTGGCCTTTCAATCAGAAAGAGAAATAGGAAGCATAGCCACTTTGGGGAAACTGAAGATGGCTGGTGTGTTTGGAGGGTCATGGTTGTGGGAGGTGGAGGCATAACATGGGACAGGAGATGTTGGCAGGGAACAGATATTGCCAGACGATGCGGGCAATGTTAGGGAGTTTGGATTTTTCCTAAGCGTAACGGAAAGTCATCGAAGTGTTTTAAACTGAGGAGTAACAGGCTTGACTTATAAAAATGGTTCTGACATCAAGATCTTCACCCATCCCAACCCCCCATAAGACTTAATCTTCCTCATCCCTTTCTGATAATAAACTTTAATACAAGTTATTATTTGCTCCAGGTTCTGCACGTATCCTATGTACAAATTCTTGCCTATCTTCCAGAGAACTCTAAGCTTATGAGTTATAACCTGCTTACTCTAAGTGTTGGAAATTTTTTTATATACTACATAGTAGTATTGCTGCTGCCTTCAGATGGTTTTCTTCCTCTTGCAAAGTATAATTTGTAGGTGTTATTTAAGGTTCAGTGTTGATCCATTTCCCTAATTTCTACATCATTATACTTTGCTATCCTAGTCTCTTCCATTGGTTCAGCTATAATCTTTATTCTTTTATCGAACAAGTATTTCCCCCCAGCTTTACTGAGATATAGTTGACTTAAAACATTGTGTAAGTTTAAGGTGTACAGTGTGTTGATTTGATACACTTATGTAATGCAAAAAGATAACCACCGTAGGTTACCTAACACCTGAATCACATGACATAATTACCATTTCTTTTTTGTGGTGTGAACATTTAAGATCTACTCTCTTAGTAACTTTCAAGAATATAATACAGTATTGTTATCTACAATCAGTATGCTGTACATTAGATCCCTAGAACTTATTCAACTTGTAGCTGGAAGTTTGTACTCTTTGACCAACATCTCCCCTTTTCCCCACTGAAATACTTATTAAGTAAATACTCTTAGTAGTTACCAGATTATGTGTTGAGTATTCAAGAGTGAGGAAAACAGACACGGTTTCTGTCTTCACGGAACTTAGGTTTAGGTCTGCAGGTGACTTCCGAAGTCCAGACCTGTTCATCCAGTGGTCTGCTGGCCCGGTCTCTAGGATCAAGACTTGGAAATTACGCAGCATATTCTCAGCAAGCTTTACTATGATGATTCCAAATTTCAAACTTCAGAGCGTTCTTGGCTAACTCCTTCCTGATGCCCTACTCTCCCATTGACCCCTGATCACAAATTCTCTCCCTTGAGACATTTGGCAAAAGCTTCCTCTCCCTTGTTCTTCAAATTCATTCCCTTATTTCCAGAGCTATCAGCCTAGTGAAGGTTTGTTCCTTCGTACCTGGGTCATTGCTTTAATAGACTAGCTGATCTTGTGGATCTGTGGTCATTCTCTTCTCTAGACCATGATACTCCTGTGATGGCAGAGTCATTTTCTAGATGTACAGTTCTGATATGTCACTCTCCTTGTCACAGCTTTCCGTGGTGCCCACATTCCTACTAAAAGAAACCCCAGCTGTCCAGATGGACCCTCCAGACCCAAAGGTTCAGTGCGTTTTCCTCCTCTCCAGGCATCTTCCATTGCAGTTAAACTGTGTTTTTGAACTGTGTCCTAGTGATAATTCTCACGCAGGAGGTGTCTGATAAGGTCTCGAGTACTCTGGTTTTGAACAGTCACGCCTTACAAAGTAGGAAGCAGGCTTTGGTTCTCAACACAGTAGACGTCTTGGCCTTACCTCATTATCTAAAAAAATTACACTAGACCCCATGGGGCCTTTCTAGCTTCAGATGCTATAGCGTCACACTTTTTAGAGCGATAGAGGGAAGGGAGTCTGGCCATGTGACCTATGTAGACTGCACACATTTCTCCATATGTAGATAACCCCGAAGGCTGCCCTTCTTTTTCAGGGGAGCAAAGATTCTCCTCATTTAGTTTCCATCAGAAGGGATTTTTCCTAAAGTTTCCAGCTCTCTGTACCATCACCTTCTCCCACAGAAGTAGAATGAGTTACCTAGGTTATGGGTTGACTGGACAATTTAATTTATCAAGTCTGTGCAAGGTGGATTTAGCAAGAAGTAAAAAAAAAAAAAAAGCCTTAGACCCCTCCTTAGCACAGACTACTTCCAAGGCCCTGGTTAGGGCCTCTTCAACTCAAAGAGTGATTAAGATGAGTTGCTGCAATGAAATACTTAAAATGTCCTAAAATCCTACAGCTCATATGTAAATGAAACTTGACAGAAGTTTTTCCAAATTCAAGCCCGAAGACACCTTATCTAAACTCTCAGTTAAAAAAAAATCATCATTCTAGAGAAAAGAATGAATTATCATTTTTATCTCTGTAGAAATATTATAAAATTTTTATCCTATGCAAAGGCACCCAGAGTACTCAGTGGAAAAAAAAATGGAGAAAAAGAGGGTTAGAGATGAGTCCTAGGAAATAAATTAATAAAACTTTTATGTTATCTTGTAGTTTTTGATACTTGTTAGGGTTAAATGTTTGTTAAATTTGTTTCTCTGATTCTAAATGAATATTTACTTGGTACCTAATTTTGTATTTTTTTTTCCTTAAAAAAGACCTTGAAATTGTGTTGACTTCAAGCTCTTCAAAGCCTGGATCTACCCCTGCTTTCTGCACTTTCCACTATAGACAAGTGAGAGGTGGCGACTCCAGGTAAGTGTGTCTGCCGTGCAGATCCACGCCTTCTCTGTTTGTGCTTCACATCAGTGGTTCCTAAACTACAGCATTCATCACAATCACCTGGATTGTCGGTTCCACTCTCATCTCCCCCAGGGGTTCTAATTCAGGAGGTCTGACCCTGATTTGCGTTTGTAACAAGATCCTAGGTGATGCTGAGGTTGCTGTTCCGAGAACCCCACTTTGAGAATCACTGCTCTAATCCAGTGGTTCTCAACTTTGGCTGCACAGTGGAAGCACCTGGAGGGGGTTTTAAACTACTGATGCCTGGGGCAAGTCCTTAGTGAGTCTTCTGATTTCATTGGCCTAAGCATGGAATAGTTCACAAGTTTTCCAGGTATTTTTAAAGTACAGTCAAGGTTGAGAACCAGTGGTCTAGACCAGCGGTCCCCAGCCTTTTTGGCACCAGGGACCGGTTTCGTGGAAGATGATTTTTCCATGGATGGGGGGAATGGTTCAGGTGGTAATGCGAGCGACGGGGAGCGACGGGGAGCAATGGGGAGCGGCAGAAGAAACTTTACTCACTTGCCCGCTGCTCACCTCCTGCTTTGCGGCCAGGTTCCTAACAGGCTGCGGACCAGCACTGGTCTGCAGCCCAGGGGTTGGGGACCCCTTGTCCAGACTGTGCGGCAGGAGTCAACCCACTTAGGTAGCAGATCTAAGCTATGCTCTTGCGTTATCAGTAACAAGGGTGACATTTTACACATCGTTTATTGTGCCCATGGTAGTCCAATGATGATGACATATGAAGTCTATTAACTAAGAAGACTTTGTTATATGAAACAAGTGTACGTAGCATTACACCACCTATAGCTTTTTATATTTTTAACATAATGTCAATATATATATGGAAAATCAACGATTAATATGTTGGGGAGATCATGATAGAATTCATTAAATGGAAGACTTTATAAGAACTCAGATGAACAATCTTCATCTTGGACTAGAAGTTGGATATTGTAGACTTTGGATTGGTGTACATATCACATGCATAATTTACCATGCTCTGGAAATCTGAACTAGCTTGAAGTTTCTCAGTAACAGTTTTTGAATTATACTTTTATCTTCTTAACTAATTTCTTGCCATTTCTTGATTTGATCTGGCTTAGCAGCTCTAAGAAAATGTATTATAATAGTTTATTTAACGCTCAATTTATAATTTTTTCTCACTGGAAACGAAATCTCCTATGATGGTATCTCTAAAACATAGCTGTTAGCCTCATTCGCTAAGAACCAAAAGGATTATGGCATCTCTAGATTTCTTTTTAGCAAGACCCTAAAACACCTGGCCATTGATCCTCTAGTGAGCAGTGGCTTGAGAATGAAAGTCATTTCTTCCTCTGAATATCTGTGCCTCATGAAGATGGGAAGTCTTTAACTACATGCTACATCTCTATACTTATTATCATTCCATTTGGAAAAACGTGTCACACAGAGCCAGAGATCCAGTTAGGCTGTAGATTCTGCTTAAATGAATACCCGATGAAGTGATAAACCCGTTTTAAAATGAATTTACTGCTCTTTGTGACTCTGAAAAATGTATCAAATAATAAAACGTGATAATCTGACCCTGCTAAATGCTGCAAGCAATGTCCCAGGCTGCACATATGGTGAGCCCTCTATTTATTTAATTCCTAAAAGAAAAAAAAAAAACCTCTGTAAAGGAGTGTTTTTTACATCTTCCAGATAATGCATTAAATCTGGCAACATGAAACTTAAACAAATCGTATTGGGTTATTTGGACAAACATGGAATTAATTTGCATTAAGTGCAGGGTGACACTGTCATTAATTATGATAGAACAGAGTATTACAATGGAAGCAAAAAATGCCTGATTCTTGTGGCCGACTTTACCACTGGACAGGTCATGCAAGGAGGTCAAGTTTCCAACAGGGGAGTTATCCTCATTGACAGTGGAAAGAGCACACCTGGTGAGGTTAAGAGCACACCTAGTGAGGTTATCTTCTCTTTCACAGGCTTTTGAACTCCATGTGAATAGTCCTTTGGAGTGAGGGAATGTATCTTGATCCAAAAGCTATTATTAGGGCTGGAAATTCATGCATCCCAGAAGTACAACTTTTATCCAAGTGCCTCATTTTATCCCGGTGAGAGAGTAGCAAGTCTCGCAGGAGCACTGAAACTAATTATTACAACAAATTAATTAATGACATGTACAGAAGGAGTTATTCCCTTGCATGGAGAAGCCTAGAAAGGCAGCAGATATCCTTTTTCTTAATAATTTAATTATAACGGAATGACTGTGATAGCACCTTGTTTCTGCGGGTCTTCAGAAATTGAAGGCTTAGGTGTGATTTTATGGCTGGCTGGGGATGTGTTAAAGGACCTTTCAGTGTCACTGTTCATTTGCTGCTTTCCCATACCTACAGAGCACCTTCCAAATGATAACTACTACTTAGCATAATTACTTGTCCATATGACAGTGTGGTGTTGACCCTCCTGCAGTAGAAAATGGATTTTTAATGATTTTTTTCCCAGTTATACTGATGAGTTCGTACTGGGCTTGCCATGCTTTTTGACTTCACCCTCTTTGTGATTAATAGTGTTTTCTTTTCTGAGATAACAACTTAAGCCTTTGATGACTATCTGTTGGTTTTGCCTGTCGTTTCCCCTTCTGATAATAACACTCCAGTGTTGGTGGGAGAACCAGCCCTCACCCATTTCAATCCATTTGGTTGAGGTGGTTGGTCCCTCTCCTAGACTCTGGGGGTGGGTACATGGACCAGACATGGGAGATGAGAGCCCAGCATGTGCTTAGATACACTGGTTCAGGGATAGTCATGTGATCATGAAACCTGGGATACTTGCTGGAAATTTTAGAAAAGAGAAGTTTCATGTTTTGCTTCTGGTGTTGCTAAACTGGTAGTATGTGATTTGAGAGCTCCCGTTGGACCTTTGTGTCATTATTTGAGGAGAGCCTATCTGAAGAAAGTAGACCTGAGAGATGGAGGGGGTGGGGTACAAATGCCTGAAGTTTGAGCACCTGAATCCAGCTATGCCTGAAGCAGACACTTGAACTCTTGAATTGTGAGAGGTTAAAAATCCTTCTTTTTGTTGGGTTGAATGGGGTTTCTATTACTTGTAACCAAAAGAGTACTCTTATACACATGTTCTGTGGTCATGATTCTGAGAATACTAACACAGAGAAAAGTGCAAACAGAGTCCTCCCAAGTTATACCTGTGTAATGAAGAGTGTAAGGCATGGTGTTTCTAGCCAATTTCTCTGCATTATAATCCACATCAATTCTAAGTCTCAGTTCCTGAGGCAGGAGGGAGCTAAGGGTTTCTCACTTTAAAGTGGACAAACTTGGAAATCTTGAATGCTTTCATGAGAAATCTGGAACGTTGTTACTGTCTTCTGCATCAGAATGTGAAAGCCCTTGTCTTTATTTACAACCAAGATTTGACCAAACCAAGTAAAAAACGAGAGAGAAGATACATTTCTTTTTTGTAAAGTTTAGAATAGCTTTTTCTGTAGAATTCCCAGTCTTTTACGGAAGGGAAAGCTAGAATGGTTGATAAATGGGGGTAAAATATTTGTGAGTAATGATCATTCAGTTTAAATTTACCTGTAATTATTTTCAGTAGGTGCAAAAGAAATAGTCACATGAGAACAGAGTTGTTAACCCCAGGCTATGATACATTCAGATAGTTTTATTTGAGTTTGTTGCGCCTATGCATCGGTTTGTGTAGACTGTTCTGTGAAGATTTTGTGTTGTTTTTTTTTTGTGTTTTTTTTTGCGGTACGCGGGCCTCCCACTGTTGTGGCCTCTCCTATTGCGGAGCACAGGCTCCGGACGCACAGGCTCAGCGGCCATGGCTCACGGGCCCAGCCGCTCCGCGGCATTGGGATCTTCCCGGACCGGGGCACGAACCTGTGTCCCCTGCATCGGTAGGCGGACTCTCGACCACTGCACCACCAGGGAAGCCCTGTTTTTTTTTTTTTTTTTTTTTTCTCACAGTGTTAACCACATGGTCATGGAGGTCTGAAATAACATGGGAGAGTCTGTTTGAATTGGGATAAAGGTAGCCTCCCGTTGCCTCTTTCCTGCTATTAGGCTGCAGATTCTGGGACCCAGAAGTCAGGGCTTTGTGAACAGCCAGTGCCCTGTGTTTTATTGGCTTCAGTTGTTCCGTGGGTCAGTCGGCAACAGCTAAGTGGCTAATGATGTGGAGGGATGAGGGAACTAATGAGCTCTGATGGGAATCACAGGTAGGATCTTGGCATTGCTAGCGTTATCCTCGAAACCTCTGAGCACACTGGACGTAGAGTGACAAATGAGAAGCTGGCAGGTCCAGCCTTTTGGCCACAGAGCTCACCAACACAGGTGTCATAGTGCATCTGAAAAGGAAGAAGCTGAATTTAGAAACCTCATTCTATCATTCCTCAGCCCCTCTCCTAATATTTGACCGATGAATTACTATCCATAAAATAGTGACTTTAGTTGGGGATGAGCTTAAACTTCTTAAAGAAAACAGTTTTTTCCTTTATATATTTGAAGTATTGACTATGGGCAGTAGGTGTTATGGGTTGAACTGTGTCTTCCCCAAATTCATTTGCTAGAGTCCTAATGCCCTGTATCTCCAGATGTGACTTTATTTGGAGGACAGGGTCTTCACAGAGATAATCAAGTTGAAATGAGGTAATTGGTGTAGGCCCTGATCCAGTATGCCTGGCGTGCTTATAAAAAGGGGAAGTTTGGTTACAGACGTGCACAGAGGGAAGACGCTGTGAAGAGATACAGAGAGAAGACAGCCATTTATAAACCAAGAAGAGAGTTCTGGACCGGCTCTTTCCCTCACAGCCCTCAGAAGGATCTAATCCTGCTGACACCTTGATTTTGAACCTCTAGTCCCCAGAATTGGGAGACAATAAAAACCTGTTTTTGAAGCCAGGCAGTCC